>NC_031985.2:7693584-8008199 GCF_001858045.2 Oreochromis niloticus
CAGCAGCTCCTTCTTCAGGTCCATTTTTCTGAGGATTCTCAGAAAGTGGAGATGCTGTTGGGCCTTCTTTAAGACCGCAGAGGTGTTAGAGCTCCATTGGAGGTCTGTGTCTATGTGCACACCCAGAAACTTGAAACTGGAGACCCTTTCCACACACTCCCCGTTGATGCTGACAGGCTGCAGCTCAGATTTCCTCCTTCTGAAGTCAACTACCAGTTCTTTTGTCTTGGTGGTATTGAGATCCAGGTTGTTATCTACACACCAATCTGACAGCCTCTGAACTTCAGCTCTGTACGCCGTCTCATCTCCCCCTGAGATGAGCCCCACCACAGTGGTATCATCTGCAAACTTGATGACTGTGTTGTCTGGGTGGGTACTAACACAGTCATGTGTGTACAGAGTGTACAGTAGGGGACTCAGTACACAGCCTTGTGGAGAGCAGGTGTTCTTTTATTATATGAAATTGGATTAAATGGGTAGTCAAACATATTTACACTGACAGAAACAGAGGTTTCACTGGTTCGACCCAGTTATAATCAAAATGGGTTGTATGTGTGGGTGGGTTTGACATCTGCACTTGGCTAAACTGAGTAGAAAAAAATCCTTTTTAACAGGAAAAAAGCTTCAGCACAACTAAAATCAGGGAGGATGACTTTCTGCCGTGACCAGCTGGGGTGTAACAGGAAAATCTAGAGAGATAAGATGAGCTTGGAAATATAAGACATTCGAGACAACAAAATCCATTACCATGATATTAGAATCACTGCTAACCTGCTAAAGTTGCACCAATGACCAAAGAAAAGGCATAAAACATACTTGTATGAATGAGCCAAGTTGTGCAAAGCCCACTAACTGAAAGCCAGAGTAGAAACTGATGTAGGGAAAAATCTAATTTCTTTTTACATTCATTTATATGTAAAAGATATGTATATATTTTCTTTTTCAGATAACAGAAACAGAAAAATAATTAAATGAGAGCAGCTTGTTTTGGATAGTTTTGGATAGTTTGGTCAGACAAAGACTGAAGGGTTTCTGGTGTGACTCTGGCCATGATAACCAGGGACAGGTAGGAACCTGAATACACCTGACATTTAATAAACAATTCTTTTATGAGATATTTAAAAACAACATCCAGGGCTAATGACATGCCTGGTTTATGGAGAAATTTTTTTTGGGGGGGGGGGTCACACATTAAGTTTTTATTAACAGACAAATGTTACTTTAGCAGGGTTCAAGTTAAATAGATTTAAAGTTATAGTTTTTTTATATCATCCCTTTAAGATCACCAATTCTATCTATTTTAGGATTTAGTTACCTGGACAGAAACACAGAGGGCACTAATTTAATAGCATAAGCCAATGACTGTAGCGTGTAATCTCCCATTAGCAGCTAATCCTTCACAGGAGGCCTTCCTCCAGAAGGCACAGCACCAGCTGCTTAATTAACAGGTGAGGCAAACAAATTTTTCCTCTGACCTGGTAAAATCTGAAGAGGAGCTGATCCGAGAGAGACTTACAATGCTTCTAGATGAGAATACTCTTAAAAGGGTGTTTGAGTTCACTGAGAAGGCTCGTCTAGCACAGCAAGAGAACTCTAAGACCAGGCAACAAAGGAAGTTTGACTTAATTGTTGTGCGCCGGAAACCACCGCAAAATACGGAGAGTGTCCTCAGCGGTCAGAAAACAAAAGGAACAAAAGGACCAAGGATGTGGACAAGTGGGTGAAGAATATGTCTGACAGACAACTCACCCAAACCAAGAAAAACATAAAAACATTCTTGCTAAAGGGTTGAATTTTGCTGTCACACTGAGACAAATCCTGCTAGTGAAACTGATCACAGCCACAGAAACAGCAATTCGAAACAACAATATTGCTGATGTGGAAGCAGAGCAACTACAGACGAAAGTCTCAGCAATGCAAAGCCCCCAGCATCCAACAGCAGCACAGAGGAGAGGAAGGCACTCACATCACTCAGTAATGAAAACAACATTATCATCCTTCCGGCAGACAAGGGTAGGTGCACAGTTTTGCTAAACAAGGAAGACCATCATGAGAAAATTTTGTCACTGCTTGGTGACAAAAATACTTATGAGCCCCTGAAACGAGACCCAGGAAGTGGTTACCAAATATTCTACACCAAATAAGTAAGTATGTTTATTTATATAGCACCTTTCACAGACATGTGGCACAAAGTGTTTTACAATAAAGGTAAGAAAACACAATACAGTCATAAATACATCATAAAAACCCTGGTCTAATTAAAAGCTTTTTGAAATAAAAATGTCTTTAGCTGCTTTTTGAAGGTCTCCACTGAGTCCAGACACCGTAGAAATAGAAGAAGTGCATTCCACAGTCTGGGTGCAACAACTTGGAAAGATCAGTCCCCTCGAGTTATAAAACGAGTGTGGGGGAGGGACCACTAACAGGTTTGGATTTGATGACCTCAGGTTACGAAAAGAGGGATGTGTACGAATCAAATTCAGTCTCTCAAATATTAACATCTCAGGTTCTGAATTTCAGAGGCGTCACCCAGAGCTGTTATACCAAAATACAGTTAGTCCCATTAATCTTGCACTGGCTTTTACATGCAGTATCAATGCAATGCAGAGTAGCAAATAAAATTAGTTTACTTACATGGTTCAGTATTTCTTTCTGAAATAAAAGGGAAAAATAAATATTTCCAGTTCAGTTTTACGCTCTTTATTAGAGGGTCAGCTCAACTCATTTGAATCTCTCAACTTTTTTCTTTTTATAAACACCAACACCAACAGCAACGAGGATGAGAATAAGAGCAACAACTACTGAAGGAATGATGGAAATCGTCACAGTAAAACACAGATGTGCAGATGAAGCAGGTTAAAACAAACATTGATCCATCCATCTCTATAAATCACAATGCACTATAACATCTACATCAAGCTATACTGATGAAATTCGCCTCCAAATAGATTCAGTAACAGCTCCCCAACTGTAAGGCAAAAAAGACGTAACAAACTTTTATATAAATTACGGATATCTTAAGGAGACGTGTGACACAGCAAACACACTATGGTAAGAGGAGGGCTCCTTTAACAACTTGCCTTTTTATTTGTATATTTGATATAATAAAACCCTGACCTTTAGTGTTTCGTTGTGTGGTATGTTGCTTTGCTTCCTGTCATTGTCTTCCCATCTCTGATTACTTGTGATTAAACTACTTTTATTGATAAAACTGTTAAACCACTATCAGTCACCTTCTAAACCATTAAATAAATGCTTGTGCCATTCTATTTTTAAAAAAAGAATGTATAGATTTATTATATATCAATGATATAATGTATATTTTGGGAAGGTTTTAACAAAATAACAAAAACTTAAGGCTTATCCATCCATGAAACAGATCATCTGTTCTCTGTAGGGAGCTTTTCACAATTTCTAAATACATCTTCAGCTGATCTGGGCAGATGTGTGTGAGTATATTTTCAGTGTATTTTATTACATCTCTTTCAGCATCCCATTTCATTTTAGTAATGTCAGCATCTGTTTTCAGTGCAATCCATATCAGCGTCTTAAAATCAAAGTGAAGAACTCTTCTCCATTATAAGCTTACTCTAAGACAGCTGCCACCTCTCCAGTGTTTTCATCCCACTCACAGCCTTCTATCCTCTGTACAATGTGGACACCTAAAGAGAGAGAGAGAGAACATGGACACTACAAATCATAATAACATTGTACATTGTGTGAAGTACTGTTGTTCGGATATGGGTTATGTTATGTAAATGATTCAAGTTAAATGAACTCTCAGCCCTTTTTAAGCATGAATAATGAAAGATAACTGGAATAGTAGGCCTGATGTAATTACTCACGATTCCAAGAAAAAGATTGAAAAAGCTGGAGACCTAAACTGATTTAACCTGAGGCAATAAACTCTGAGAAGCAGAAAAATGGTAAGATATGAAAGTTTTTTGAAAAAACTTTTTACATCTAACAAAATTATAAGCAAAATTCAGTTAGTAAAAAATCAGGGTTTTTTTTTCATCAATCACTTGTTGAATTATCATGATCTGAGTTAACATGAAACAGAAAATACTGTACCTGCACTTTGGTTGAATTGCTGTTTCAAACTAGAAATCAGTTTTCTGAACATGTTTGCTTGATCCTTAAAACACATTTGAGTGTAAAACTCCAACCTTTCGGGGTTGTTTTCTAAAATTTTTATTGTCCCATCCTTTCTTGGTTGTAATATCATGTTGCTGCTGTCACAGCAGCAACATGATGGGATGTTTGAGACTCCAGAGGATCCAGTGAAGAAATATTTCAGTGAGTGTATCACTGTGGAACAAATACGATTTATAATATTAATTAAACAAGACAAAGAATACCTACATGCAACATAAAAGAGTCAAGCATTGTCAGAATTACTTTCAGTATAATTCAGTAAGATTCACACTTTGCAGTAACAGTATCATTATAAGAGTCTACAGTAGGACTGAGTGACTGTGATTTTTATTTGTCTGATGTGCTTTGAGTGTTTCTCTGTTGCTGAAAATTAGGAACAACCAATATATATCTGAAATAAAAGAGTTTTAATATTTTCTATATTTTAGTTTTGTTTAATTTTGCATTTCATAAGAAAATTTTGTCATGTTTTGATTCCCTATTATTCCAGAAAATGGTTATGAAAATGTAGTTAGTAAGATTCAGGCTACTGAAAACCTTTAAAATGAAATAAAAGTGAAAACGCTGCTTAAAGTCAGGTGAGAGTGCTGTTAGAAATGAAAGATTTAAGGGTTTTTTCTTACCTGCAAAAGAACTATGACAGGAGAAAAGCAGAAAAAACAGCTTCATCTTTTTTTGATGCTTAATGTCAAAATTATCATTCCTTTTGTTGAAGTATATAGCTCATGGGTCATATTATTCACAAGGTGACCTATGTCCTCGCCAGTAATAAAACCTGTCCTGACGTGCGTCACTTGCGCAGTAAAACATTTGCCCTGTAATTTTGCCCCCAAAACACTAGTTGGCGATGGAGTATCTCTCTTAAGGTCCATCCTGAAAATTATATCCAACTAAGTGGTAACTCGAAACGTGTGTCAAATGCCTGTACTGTGGCCACGAGCCACTTCACGAGGGAGGTGACCATCATATTATGGCTTAGATTTGACGCAAAAAATGAAAATTTAAAATGTTTGAGTAAATAAATGCTAAAGTTTCTGTGTGTTTCTGTGGTTATCACACAGTCTGTTTATGATTTCTTTCACTAGAAATTCTGATCCACCCCCTTTGTCTGCTGGTCTCTAATACACACTACACTCAACACACAGTCAGCTACATCAACCTAGTTGGAGCAGGGTCAAAATATCTATTTTAGATAGAATAAAACAGACAGAATAGGTTTTGTTTATAATGCTTATATTTTATTCTAATCCAATTTATTTCACTTTTTATCCTGTTACAATTTACCTAACTTTAATGTATTTTAGTTTTCCCCTTTTGTGATTCATACATTCAGGGTTCAGATTCTATCCCTCCAGAATGAGGTCCCAGCTGCTGATTCGTTAGAAATGACTCAAAATAAAATAGCTTCAATCTAAAACATGCAAAGCTATTATAACAATAATAACATAACATAAGTACATTGATTCTTGCATTCGTCACAGTGACGTGAGCCAGTAAATATAGTGTAATCTTCATGTCAGAATGCTTATGTGTGTATAAGCAAACAATATTTAAATATGTAATAACACTGGATATTTAAAATGGATTTAGCACAAATATTTTTGTGATTAAAAAAAAGGTCCAACAGAGAATAGACACCGAACCTGAGACACATCTGGCCCTTTAGCTGATCCATCCACTGTTTACTGAAGCCTCATCAATGTCTCAGTGGAAGGTTTGCTCTCAATTTATACAAGCAATGGATCACAAATCTGTCGCAACAGGTCTGATGGAGTGATGAATCTAAACTAAATTTTTTTGTTAAAATGGTCATCAGTATGTACAGAAGTCATGAAAACGGTACAACATACATGGTGAGTTTGTTGTTAGAGTAGTTTGTGCACACAATATTGCTGCCAAAGGTGGTCAAAGAAAAAAGTTATGTGACCTCCCAAATCAAATGCAGGGGGTTAGTTATTTTTACAGAAGAATAAAATAATAAACTCACAACATTTTATTTCCAAATGAGAGTCTGTTGCTTTCATTTTTCAGATGTTTTGGTGTCATTTGGAAAATACCAGATGCTTTGTACACTGCCAGTGTCTCAGTAAAATCACAAACTTCAGGTTTAACAAACTGTCATTGATGCACAACTAATTTGAAACATTTACTTTTGCTTTGTAAGTGCAGCAGCCTATTCCCAGTGATCTGCAAAATGTGATCATTACCTGTGTTTTATTTACTAGTGTTTTTAACATATGTCCTTGAACTATAGAATAAACTGCAGTAGCTTGAGGAAAGTCACACAGACAGTGAAGAGAAGACCTCTTGGCAGGACAGTCAACTTTGTGGATTTAGTCTCTCAGACTGCTCAGAGCTATCACCAGGAGCTGGAAGATAAAAATAAATACCCAGTTTACAAATATTTTATCCATTTCAAGGAGATAATTTGAAGTGAATGTTGGTTTCTGTTTGAATACATGACCCTGCGTCTCATCTATGAAAGTGAGAAATCAGTGATATTCAAGTGAGCAGAGCATCATCAAATAAGAAAAAAAAATCTATACTTTGTTTTCACATAAAGCCTACATGTTATATCTCTAATCACATCTGAGAAATTAAAAATTAATAAAAGCAGATTTTACTTACAGGATGTAGAACATTTGGCTGAAACAAACAAGAAGAAATCATATCAGTTGCCCTTTTTTTGTTTTTTCTTAATTGCACAAATTAAGAAAAAAAATCACATTGATTATGTTATGGGTCATTTTGATCCGTACTGTGTACATGCACTCAGAATTGTCAAAAAACTGCAATAAAACAATAGCAACTTTATTTATTCATTTATTTATTTATTTATCCATTAGATAAACATTTAGAACACAGACATACACAACAGTTTGAATTTCAATAACTATTTTTAAGAACAATTTAGTACAAGTTTTTCCTTCTTTACAAACACATTTCTTTTCAACTTGCCTGATTTTCTCCGTTTTTCAATGTTCTACATTTTCAGTTTTGTCCACATGATGGCAGAATGTAACTGTGTGCTTTCTGCAGATGTACTTCTTGCATTACTCACAAAAAGTGCTTGTTTTAATGTCTTCTTGTGAGGGACAGAGCTGGCATCTTTTCCGTTGCTTTACACCTGTATCCACTGGATCGACTGCAGATTGGTTGGATGGTGCACACTTGACTTTTTCAATGACAGCTGCTGCTGGGGGTCGAGCTGGTCTGACACGCATAAGTGACAAGACTTTTTCCCAGTTCTTCCAGGAAAAGCCGATGTCGGTACCATTTACCCACATTCCAATGTTGGTTGATTTCAGTCCACAGGACATAGGCATTGTAAGCAGACACATCCAAAATGTTGTAGAAAATTACCGAGGGCCAACGAGCTGTCTTGCGCTGGCAGCTGTATGTTGCTGTGACTTTGTCAAGATTGTCTACTCCTCCTTTGGTGGAGTTGTAGTCTAGGATCATTTGTGGGTTTTTTTGTCTTCTCTTGTGCTCAGAAATGTATCTGTGTGCATTGTGCTCATTACAAGAACATTCTTGTTTTTCCTTGTTCAGTATGAAACAACTGTTGCTTTCTCAGTGAAAACAAATATTGAGGAATGCAGAGATCTTCCCCGCATCTTCAAAATTTCACTGGGAAGTTCTGGCTTATTTCTTCTGATTGTTCCCAACATAGTCAGCTTTCTCTTCTGAAGTTCCTCTCCAAGCCAGTAGAATGTAAAGAAATTGTCACAGGTGATGTTATGCCCTTGCAGCCCTTCACTCATCTGCAGCATCACATACATCCCCTGATTCTTCTCAGATGCTCCTTCAGGTAGCTTTCCAGTGTACACTTGCATATTCCATGCATAGCTAGATTTTGCATCACAGGCTGCTCATATTTTGATGCCATACTTGGCCGGCTTGTTGGGCATATAATGTCGGAATCAACAGTGACCCCTGAATGGGACAAGGTGCTCTTCAACAGTAACGTGGGGACCAGGGTTGTACAACAAAGGTAGAATTTCCACCCATTTATCCCATACATCTCTGATTGCAGCAAGTTTGTCTCTTTCACGTCGACCAGCTCTGGTTTCGCAGTTGTCAAATCTGATCACAGGAGATATCTTGAGAAATGTCTCCAAAGACATTGTTGCTCGAAAGATTGGCCTTCCGTTTTCTTCATTCCATAGACTTGCAGTTGCTTCTCCCTTGGACCTGTATACTCCAGCTAATATCAGAATTCCAATATAAGCATGCAAGTCAGTCTGATCCAGTGGCTTCCATTTCTCTTGAAATATATGCCTCCCCTCCAAGTTAGTCATGTCCAGTATAATCCTCTCTATTGGAGGGGATATGAAGAGTTTCGTCTTGATGCATTCTCAATCATCCAGGAAAGTAAATCTCCAAAAGTTGAATCTGCTCATCTGGACGTAGCGTTTTGTGGGAGAAACGTTTCGTCACTCATCCAAGTGACTTCTTCAGTCTCAGCTGACTGCAGGTTTCCCCAAATCTTATAAACAGTACATTTGCATAATGACTGAAACCAGCCCACTGAAGGAACAATGGGCTGTGAGGTCAGTTCCTTAATCATAATTATGCAAATTCCCATGACCATTGATCAACAATCACTGACCAAAACCCACTGATCAAAGAACACTGATCAATGGCCATGAGTACCATTCACAGAGAGTTGGGGAATGGCTGCAATCACAGCGTTGTAAGATGGCGAAAGATGTACCCTTAGGCCCCCTCCTCGATTCAGAGATGGTCTTTCCCTTTTCACGTAAATGGCCTCCTTGACTCCGCGCTCAAACCAGCGTTCTTCCCTGTCCAGGATGTGAACATCCTCATCATTGAAAGAGTGTCTGTAGGTGTAAATAGACTGCAGAGTCCTGGCCTGACGAGGTTGCTCTTCTGTGTTGTGCCATCCGCTTCGCTAGAGGTTGTTTGGTTTCCCCGATGTATAAGTCCTGGCAATCCTCCTGGCACTTAACAGCGTACACTATGTTACTCTGTTTGTGTCGGGGGACCCGATCCTTGGGGTGGACCAATTTTTGGCGCAGCGTATTTTGGGGTTTAAAAGCCACAGACACGCGGTGTTTAGAAAAAATGCGTCTCAACTGTTCCGATACTCCTGACACATATGGGATCACTACAGGTTTTCGCTTGGGCAGCGGTTGTCCTTCTCTCCTGGATCGGCTGGAGCTTTCTTTGGGTGTCTTTCCAGCTTTGACAAAAGTCCAGCTGCGATAACCACATTTACTCAGGGCCTTCTTGATGTGATGTTGTTCTGCCTCCCTGGCCGCTGTGTCAGTGGGGATGGTGTTCGCTCTGTGTTGTAGCGTCCTGATGACACCCAGTTTGTGCTCCAGTGGATGATGAGAGTCAAACCTTAGATACTGATCCGTATGTGTAGGTTTACGGTACACGTCAGCTTTTAGATGTCCCCCATTACTGATGGAAATCTCACAGTCTAAGAAGGCTAACCTGCCACTTTTCATATCCTCCCTGGTGAATTTGATGTGTTGGTCCACCGAGTTAATGTGATCCGTGAAATGTGGTACGTCCTGAGATTTGATTTTCACCCAGGTGTCATCCACATATCTGAACCAATGGCTTGGTGGTGTTCCAGGGTAGGATAGCAAAGCCCTCTTTTCCACTTCTTCCATGTACAAATTGGCCACGATGGGTGAAACTGGGGAGCCCATGGCACACCCATGTTTCTGCCTGTAGAACTGACCCCTATATGACCCTGATTTGGGGAAACCTGCAGTCAACTGAGACTGAAGAAGTCACTTGGATGAGTGACGAAACATTTCTCCCACAAAACGCTACGTCCAGATGAACAAATTCAACTTTTGGAGATATGAAGAGTTGGAATGCTGATTGAATATCATCAACTTGTGTGATGGCAAATCTTGTAGGACCAGGAGTCATTTTGATGACATTAGAAGATGACATCCCTGTGGATGATGATTGCTGCATTCCTTGGTTTTCATTTTATGTAGAGATGGCGGCACAAACCCCCTCAGAATCTTCCTCCTCATCTGAAAATTGGCAGTCTGGATCATCAATAACATTGTCCTCGGCCTCTGAAAGATCCTCAGCCTCTGAAACATTTTCTTCTTCATCACCATCCCGGTTGAAAAGCAGTGATAAAGCTTCTTCAGCCATCAACCTTCTGGAGCTCATTTTTCATGTGTTGAAATGACATTGTTACGGCCCTAGCAGGGCCTCCTCCTGAAGGTGCTTGTGTGGGCATGTCCTTCAATCTCTCCTGCCTTAGGTGTCACCTTTTTCTTTTGTGCAGCTGACTCTCATCAGTAATTAAAGAGATTTAAGCCCAGAGAAAGGTGAGCTCTGGGCCAGAGTGCCATGGGAGTGGTTACAGCTAGTGAGCTGTGTGTTTTTGCTGTTTGCAGCTAGTGAGCTGTGTGTCTGTGTTTGTAGCTAGTGAGCTGCTCTCTGTGACAAGAATAGGGGAGAGAAAGTTTCTTGCATACACACCTGGTTTTGAATGTATATTCAGAGGCAGTCAAAACAAGATACATCAAAGAGAAATGTTTATTTTGGATCTGAACAACTTTTTACTGCAGGTCAAAATGACCCGTAACATCATCTTTGTATAGAAACACTGCAGAGACATTCCAGGACACATCAAAGTGTCCATATTTTAAACACCAGTTCATGACCCCAGATAAGGAAAAGTCATAAACTTTCATGAAGAAAAAGAAAGGATGACTAGTACTTTGGTCAACACAAAAACTGGAATGACTCAAATTGATCATTAACATAATAAGAAGGTTAAAAACTAAACTCAATATTTCCCGCTTTTAGATTTCTCACCTTTCTTCATTTTGTAAGTTACAAATGCCACAGCTGTGATGATGGTGACAGTTAGAACAACCACTGCAGCACTGATGAAGGTCACAGCGTCAGTGGGCTTCTCTGTTTAACAACACATGGCACAATTTTATAATATTAAACAGAAAACTGTGCCGATACCAAGGACTGTGTGAGGAACGACCTGGTATGTGCGAAACAATAAATGACACAAAACCATTACTATTCAGTCATTACAGATTACTCAGACATTAGTTTGAGTAAACTTCTTGTGATGCATTATATTGCATATGGTACTTAATTACTTGATCCAACCATTAAAACCCATTTTAAACCAAACATATACTGAACTTGTATAGACTTATGTTTATGTATCAGCAGTAACAGTAGGCATGAGAGTAAGAAAAGAATAAATGTTTAGTTAACAGCTTGAGAACATTATACTGCAGTTTTATAAACCCTGCAGGATCCAGTCTTACCCCAGTTGGTCCTGATCACTGCTTTGTCCAGTTTGTTGATAATGTCCTCGTTCACACCAGAGAGCTGAAATACACAGTCGTACCTCTGCCAGTCTTCAGGTGTGACTGATGAAACATTGAGATCAACACTCATCTGGAAGGTCCCATCATTGTTGGGGAGGATCTCTCCTGGATCCACGCCTTCATGAAGCTCCTCTCCATCTTTCCTCCAGAACATCATACCTCTGTTAGGGAAGAAACCTGTAGCGTGGCAGCTGATCAGAAAGGAGGAAGACTTCTGGAGGAGAGACACTGAAGGTAGGACTGCAAACAGATAGTAGATAGAGGTAGCTGTTATATTCTTCATTTAAATTTGTTTTATTCTAACTTTGAAGCAAGAAACCCATATTAATTTGATTTTGTTACGTTTCTATCAGATAATGTAATTCTACCTGTTGCCTGCAGAAAGCTCTTCTGCAAATACTTCTTTAAAAACTCAAGGCACTGATGAACTATGAAGTTTTTATTTGATTCCAATCGAGCTTTATCAGCATCCCATATCATTTTGGTGGTGACAGCATGTGGTTTTGCAGTGATCCATGTCATTGTCTGCAGGTCAAATGCTAGAAAATCTTCTCCATCATAACCGTACTGATTGAACCCATTAACCTCTCCAGTCTCATCATCCCATTCACAGCCATCCAACTTTTGCAAAATATGAACACCTGTAAAAAAAAAAGACAGTAGCAGTAGCTGTAATAAACTAGTAAGATGCCAGAACAGCTTATACCTGAAACTACACTTTTACCACAAATAAACAATGCAAAAGCAAATATAAAGAAAGAAAATAAAAAAGATGTTCAAAACAAACCATTATAATATTTCAGCAGTAACAAGTGAAACAAATCCATACCTTCAGTTTGGTTTAAACATTGCCTCAAAGTCTCAATGGTAGCCTTCAAGAAGTGATGACTTTCATGAGACTGTAAACTATGCCACTCCAGGTGCTCAGGATGATCCTCAAAGAATTTAATCCAGTCTTTCTTTGGTTTTGCTCCTCTTACACTGTTGAAGTCACCTATAGGAACTTCATCAACAAATGCAACAGCAACAAACTCTGGGATGCTCTGAGCTCCTGGGGTTTCAGTGATGAAATACTTCAAGGAGTGTTTTACTGTCAAATTAGGAAGATTTTGAATTAGGAGGCATTCCTATTGTATACTTTTTGTATAATTTAAGAGGGTTAAATATGAACTAGAAATTGTTTCAGATTCGGCGTTGTCTTCAAAAGTATTAGGGTGAAAAGACACTGAGAACCTTCTCAATGATGAAGTACTTGTAGTCAAACTTAAATTTCTGCTAATAACTCTTCTGTAACTCTTTATTCCTACTACTCCAAACATACATTGCAGTACAAAGAAAATCATTCCACAGTCTAAAATCCACAGGTACAGCAAAAGTACATTCACTGATAACATTAATGTCTCCTACGGAGACTTACTGTGACATTTCAGGGGTGCACACATCTTCCTTTCACCACCAGTCAACTTAACAATAGAACAGAATGTTTTTATTGTTATTGCACTAACATACAGCTGCTGTCATGATGAAACTCCAGTCAGTGGTGCAGAAGACAGTGTAAGATAAAAAGTCAAAATAGAAGATACAAGTTTAATTAATTTGCTTTCAGAATAAGTTCATTCTTACAAAGTGTAAATAAAGTTTAAAAATCAAAGTATGTTCAATATCAACAGGAGAATAAATTGTACTTAACTTAAGTTTTACAGCTCCTATTGAAAGTTCAGTTCTGTATATGTCACTTAGAGAAGCTAGCTGTGTGGGTATAGTGTTCTGTACTAATTTAATAACACTCTGTAGTGTTTTCCTATCAGCTGTTAAAACACTAGGATGGTGTTTTATGGAAATTGAAAGAATTCTTTGAACAACACATCTGTAAAAGCATAGCCACAGCTGCTGATCTAAAATACCATTTCTATACACTTAAATATCTCCCTGTGCCTTTTTGACAAGTTAGGTGGTGTTGGCCGTCCATTTCAGCTGTTGACACTCCCCACCAACAAAGGAATAAAATGGCAACAGCTCAAAGTAAAACTAAAATAACAAGTCTCTTGTGATTCAGTTTGCTGTAATTTAAGACAAATATTTTTCAAAGAAAGACTTGAAATATGATCTTACCTGGAGATCCAACATGACAGCAGAGGAGTAATATGAGCACACACTTCATCTTTTTTTCCATTTTCACGTTAACTAACACAAGAAAAAATAAAGAGGAAAAAAACAACTGGGAGCGGTAACGTGACTTGTTCAAGTTCTATTTTCTGTTAGGCTGGGTTGAAATGATCTGAGTCATAAAAAATTAAACATTAAACAGAATATGCCCCTCCTACAGTCTCACATGCACACTGAATGCCATGGGAAAGCATAGAATAAACAAGACAGAACTAAAACTCTGGTTTTAGAGAGGATTATTTTTTATGCTACTTCTGCTGCTTCCATTAAGTTGCAAAAGTCAGCTTGGTTAATAAGAAAAGGGGAAAAAACAACTATTTAAAACATTATTATTTAGTAAAAGTACATCCTCTATCAATTGCTGGGTTCACAGAACTGAGTTAAAGTACTTATGCAAAGAAATAATTTAATATATATATTTTTATCTATCTTGTGGATGGCCTTCAACTATTTCAGCGTACCAAACCCAAGGGCGTAGATTTGGCATGGACGGAAGGGACATGTCCCACCAATATCCAGCAATTATTGAATTGTCCCCACCAATAATTTGATCTCTTCGAGTAAAGAAAAACAAACCCGATAGAAAGAAAAAAATGATCTGTCTACGTCTCATTCACCCAGCGGTGAACAAAGAGTTAATTTACGTTCTCTACTGGAGTCCTACCTCATGTGACAAATATGGCCAATGTGATTGGCTGTGCCTTTCAGGGAGCTCTGTTTAGTTTTAGCAGTGGCAAGCCTGCGCTGCGAGGACCTGCAAGGAGGAGAGGAGGATGGCAGCAAAAAGGAAGAACCTGGATATAAGAAAGTATTTTTCAAAGAAACCTGTCAGTCACTTAAAGTCAAGTTCACTCATAAAATGTGTCCCTCATAATAAGGTTTAAATCCAGCAAGAAGTAACAAGGGAATGGAAAACAGGAGGAAAAAACAGCCGGGACTAATCCTACATTAAGAGACCAAAAGGAAACAAAATAGAAAACATTAACAAGGGATGCAGGACTGTCAAAATAAAACAGGAAACAGGAGACAGGCACAGAGACACAGACTTGACAAGGAGACACGGCTTACAGGGGAGACAGAGGGAACATGAAGTGCAGAGACAAGAGTAACAAACTGCGACATGGGGGCATGACTGACAAAGGAGATTCTAGACAAGAAACTAAAAAAGGGACGTGTAGCAACCAAAGAGCTAGAAAACACCAAAACATATAACCAGAAACTTAACTGAAACAAAGAATGTTAATAATAAAAAACATCATCACTGAATCACCAGACTCAGGACCACAACGCTATAACTGAACAAAAAACTAATATTAGAGAAAAGATAATGATTTTTACTTTTTTCAGGGAGAGGGTTGGATGTTAGAAGATGTATGCAATATAACATAGACACAAAACATATCAGATGAGTTAACTTTTGCAATGTCTTTCAAAAATGGTATTATTAATACAGATATAATTACTGACCACAGAAACAACAAGGTAAGTGAAGTTTAACCACGCACACAAAGATGCACATTAATTTAGCACTTTATTAAAACTAGTGATATAACTGCTTAAGCGATATTTCAAAGTTCTTTGTAATTCAGTTTTATTTCTTGTTTGTTATGGAATAACATAAACAAGTTACAGATTATTTGTACATAACTGGAAATAATAAGAGAATACACATTGAACAATAAATGTACTTATTAAATAACAAATACTTTTGTCTTATAAATGAACAATAATAAATAATCAAAGATGAAAAAACACAAGTCTTTCAAAGACTCAGTGTCGTCCATTTTATAAATTGCAATATTTAAAGTTTTAACTACATTCAATATCTGTCAAAAACAAAAAAAGAAAAGAAAAACAGCTAAAACCGTTGATTGTATTTACATGCCATCTCCATTGAGACTGTGTCAGCTCCCAAACAGACAAAAAACAAACTAAAAACCAGCAATAAACAACTTAAACATAAAAAATCACAAAGAAAGAACAATACAGTATCCACATCTGAACCAAAGAGTAAAACAGTGAAATGTGGATTATTAAATATTAGGTCTCTCTCCTCCAAGTCTCTGTTAGTACATGACTTAATAATTGATCAACAAATTGATTTACTCTGTGTCAATATAAAATTGTACTTAGTAGTCAGTATAATCTTTTAATAATATAAGTTTACTTATGGTAGAATGCTGCATGTAATCATTTGTGTTTAGAAGTATGTAGTTGATGGCATGTTTAAAGAATGTCTCATCCTAGGAGGTCTGTGTTGCATGAAGAGGGGCGTGCGTTCACTCCTCTTTAGAGTGTTCTGGCATTCACCCCCACATCCTAGGAGCATGGGAAAGGGAATGCCTTCTTTTATTGTTTTACGGTAGGATAAACGTAGCTATAGTTTTAGTCTAAGTGCCTTTTTTACATTTAGATGAACTGTTGTATTTTCCAGACCAGCAGGTTTAGGGAAGTCTTCACGGGGTCACACTTTGACCTCACACACACACACACCTAAACATTCACATTCCAATGTAATGAACAAACGCACCCACTGGTGTATATAATAAAGAGCAGGACAATGGGAGAGGGGACTCTTGGAGCCCTCGCTTCCGTGCAAGTGCTCTGAGAGCTCCCCTTGCTTGCAAGTGAATTCTGCAGTGTGTGTGTCTCTCCACTCTGACTCTCAGCTGAAGAAGTGTTATTTAGAATAAATCTCTTGACACTCTGCCTTACAGAAACCTGGTTGCAGCAGGATGATTATGTTAGTTTAACTGAATCAACGCCCCCAAGTCATTCTAACTACCAGAAATCTCGAAGCACAGGCCGAGGGGGCGGTGTGGCAGCAACTTTTCACACCAGCGTATTAAACAACGAAAGACCAAGACAGACTTTTAATTCATTTGAAAGCCTGATGCTTAGCCTTGTCCACCCCAGCTGTGAAACTCAGAAACCAGTCTTACTTGTTATCATCTATCGTCCACCTGGGCCTTACACAGAGTTTCTCTCTGATTTCTCAGACTTTTTATCTGATTTAGTGCTCAGCTCAGCTAAAATAATTATTGTGGGTGATTTTAACATCCATGTAGATGCTAAAAATGACAGCCTCAACATGGGATTTAATCTGTTATTAGACTCAATTGGCTTCTCTCAAAATGTAAAAGAACCCACCCACCACTTTAATCACACTCTAGATCTTGTTTTAACATATGGCATAGAAACTGAACATTTAACAGTGTTTCCTGAAAACCCTCTCCTGTCCAGAGGTGGGTTGAGTATCCAAACAATTTACTCAAGTAAGAGTATCATTACTTTAAAATATTATTACTCAAGTAAAAGTAAAAAGTAGTTGTCAAAAAAGTTACTCGAGTAAGAGTAAAAAAGTACTTGGTGAAAAGGCTACTCAACTACTGAGTAAATAGCGAGTAACTGTTTGAAATGTCCGATTTATTTTATAAATAAATGCTATCAGACAATCAAATAAATAAATATACAAATTTTAGTATTTTCAGAAGGAATATATGTAAAAACATCCACAAAATAAGGCACAACAATTCTAATTTCAAGATTTCAGTTTTTCACAACGTAAAGCTTTTTCAAGCAAAACCCACAGTAAATATATTCGCATTTACAGCAGCCTCAGAGAAAACATTAGAACGAGGCAGCTTCAACATAACAGACTACAGCTGATGCGCCAGAATGTCATAATAGGGGTGGTTCTTTTAAATACAAGGAGGGATTAAGTAAATCAGAAACAAATGACACAGAGATGCAACAGGTATAATCAGGAAAAGTTTATTCCCAAGGCGGACAGCAGGAATAAAAAAAAACAAAAAAAAAAACCCCAACACATCTGTGCTAAAATTCCACAGGAATAGACATTCTAACAAAACTTATTTTGTATACTAAAATACCCTGAAGTATAGACAGTGGATTAACACAATGTAATATGTAAAAATGTAAAAACTACACTCACAAATAAACACTGAAATCAGAGTAAAACTAATTATAAAAGACAAATACAAATTTCCACTATGTGGATGTACATATGTGTATGGCTCACTTTACCATAAATTGTTTCTTCAGTCAGTGAAATGGTGGTTCAGCTTCAGCAGCAGTTGGCTTTCAAGGTTCTTGCTGTGAAGCTGTGACCGTTTGGCAGTGAACAGGAGTCCTGCATGACTAAAAAGTCTCTCACAGGCTGCAGATGCAGGAAGAGCTGTACTGACTTTGATCGACAGCTTCTTGATCTGAGGAAAGCCATGCAATACATCCACACCTCCAGTGAATGGACATTGGACAGTGAACTATGGATTTTTCAGTCGCGCAACCGTTTTGGGGTAACGATAAGCAGTTAACACCTCACGACCAGCTCCCAATCATCAATCGTATGGTCGCATGATAATCAAACCAGTTTGAAATCCTGTCGCCTCTCACACTGCGCACGGACAAACACAGAAATGAAAGAAAAGGTGGAGCAGCACGGCAGTGCAGCGTGTGATCTGGACACAAGAGATGGAGGCACAACTTGTAGGACGAGGCAAGCTCATCCAAGTACACAAGCGTAGAGCTGCCACCGGGGCAAAAGAAAAATAGAGCTATATCATGTTATAACGTAAACAGTTTATTGTTCTAACAATATACCTTTCACGTTTGAACAATATATTTATATTGTACGAACGTGATAATTATGTATATTGCAATAACGTGATATTATATTTTTCAAACATGAAAGGTATATTGTACAACATTAAAAGTATATTGTTAGAACAATAAACCTTTCATGTTATAACGTGATATAGCTCTATTTTTCTTTTGCCCCGGTGGCAGCTCTATGCTTCCGTATCCGAGGCTTTTCAATGTGGCCTCACAAAATTATCACGACTACAACAACCATGAAAAGAGTTGGATGGACATTACTGCTCAATCACAGCTGCCTGGTCAATGTTTTTCATTAGTAATTTAGCAGAGTTGATGGTGTGTGTGTCTGTGTGAGTGAAAGACAGAGAGGGAGAGCGAGGGACAGATTTTGTATGATAAGCTTCATGTTATGGACGCACAGTTTGAGCACTCAGGTCGCATCAGAGCATCAGGCCATATAGTGTGAGACCCTGCATCGTGACCTATGAACTTCTAACCTCTGCGATTTAATTGTACAGTTTGAGCAGGAGCGGAATAACGTGACTGAAAAAAATCGCACAGTGTTTTCCCAGCTTAATGCAGACTGTTTAAACTAAACAAGCTGCTGTTTCACATAATAAACCCTGTCACCCGCAGTATTGCCTTCTGTTTAACAGTTAAAGCAGTAGAGACGAGCTGTTTTCATGTTTGTGGAACTCAAGCGTCATTAACCAGGCTAGCTGTTAGCTTATAGCTCACGCTAGCTAACCAGCGAGCAGTTAAAAAGACAGCTGAAGCTGCACAAAACACCCACAAACTTATCTCAAGTAAAAGTAAAAAGTATTGTGCAAAAAAGGTACTTAAAAAGTACATTTTTTTCAAAAACTTACTCAAGTAAATGTAACGGAGTAAATGTAACTCGTTACTACCCACCTCTGGCTGTTTTCTCCATGTGTTCCCACTTCCCTCATTATCCTCCTGTGTGTATTTAGTCCGTGTGCTTTCAGTCATTCCTTGTCAGGTCGTCTGCTCATCCACATCTCAACTTCAGGTATCCATGTCAGTTCACCATGTTTAAGGTTTTTCATGTTTAGTTTTAGTTCACCCAGTTTAGGTTATTGTTTAGTTTCACCAATGCCCTTTTGTTTGTACCTTTTTTTGCTAGCCTCAATAAATGGCTTGTTTTTTGTTATATCCACGCCACATTAAGTTTTTGGTCTGCATTGAGTCCTCTTTTGCAAACACATACAGTCTGCCCCAGCCAGACAGTGACAGAACGACCTGACCATATAATGGACTCAGCAGACCGCAAGCTCAACGAGCGTCGGGAGGCAGCCTTCGCCCAACTGGAGGAAGAGCTCCGCTGGAAGCCGTGGCGTGCTTCCAACTACGAGCGCATTTTCCGCGGGACTCGGCTGGCTCTCGGAGGTCCCAAGAGCTGCCGAAAGTCCCCACCTGTTGCTCCGCCTGCATCCAAGCCTCGCCCGCTTCAGGTGGGAGTCCTCCGTGTGCCTTCAGGCGCTCACGCTCCAGCCTCAGTGTCACCGTTCTGTGCACCAGAGGCTCAGTTGCTCGCTCCGCCAGCTTCCTCTGTTCATAGGAAGCGGCGCGCCGGCCGCCATAAACTGGACATTGCTGAACAACTCACGGTGGTGAGTGACAATGACTTTTATTCTCACGTCCCGTCTAACATTAAAAGTAATAAACTCACCTCTGATCTGTGGGGAACTTCCCTTATAGATGATGACATAGAGTGGGAAAAGTTTTTTTGTTTTGCTCCCTCTGAACAGGGAGAAATCAAAGACCATACTTGCTCGCCAAAGTCTGCAAATGCTGTTAAAGGAAAAACTGTGAGCAATGTTGCCAGGTCTAAAACACTCAGTTCAGGTTCTGTCGGTTCAGGTTTTGTCAAGTCTGGTTCAGTCATCCCCAAGTCAGCTCACTCGAAGACTGTTTAAACCAAGGACTTTAAAAACTGTTAATCATGGTGACAAAGGTGTAAAACCTATTTTTGATGAGTCAGTGTTCTCTGAGCCACCTCCTCTGCCTCCTTGTGTTCCTGCTCCCAGGGCAGCTCGGACCCAGCGTACCCCTGCACCCGTATCAGTTCCTCGGGTGAGGGAGGCTGAGGTCCAGCTGGTCCGTGCTCCGGTTCCCAGGCCGGCGGAGGCTCTGTCAGTTTCTGCACCCGTACCAGCTCCTCGGGTGAGAACGGCAGCTGCCCAGCCGTTGCCGGTGCCTGTCCCAGCTTCCGGGGTGAGGGGGTCTGTGAACCAGTCCACCCCTGCACCCATGCCGGTCCCCAGGGTGAGGTCAGCCAGGACGCAGCCCACCTCTGCACCCGTACCTACTCCTCGGGTGGGAGCGGCTAGTGTCTGGCAGGTGCCTGCACCCATTCTTGTTTCTGCTGGAGGCTCAGGTGAGCCCGTCCAGCATTTTTCCTTGTGTTCAGGAGGCTCAAGAGATTTAGATCAGTTACCTTCTTGTCCACCATTGCTACAACCACCGCTACAACCTCTACTTCAGTCATTAGCTCAGTCTCTAGCTCTGTTGTCAGCTCTGCTACCTGCTCAGGCATCAGCTCTTTTTCCAGTTCAGTCATTAGCTCTTTCACCAGTTCAGTCAGTTGCTCAGTCACTTCCATCCTCTGCTGCAAACTCTAGTGAGCTCATTCGGCCAGCAGGGGACTGCATCACGCTATTAAATCCCAGACAGACTTTTGGCACTGCACAGCCCCAGCCGTTGCATTCTGAGCCGCCTGTGTGCCCTGTGCAGCTTCAGTTAGCGTCCCTTCAACCAGAGGTCTCCGTACCCGCTGGCATTGTGCCTGTCTCTTCAGCTGGGGGTTCAGGAGAACCGCACCAGCCTCATGCCACGTCAGCTGGAGGGCCCGAGGAGCCCGTCCAGCCTCATGCCACGTCAGCTGGAGGGCCCGAGGAGCCCGTCCAGCCTCATGCCACGTCAGCTGGGGGTTCAGGAGAACCGCACCAGCCTCATGCCTCCTCAGCTGGAGGCCCCGAGGACTCCGTTCAGCCACCACCTGTGGCTGGCACGCCGTCGCCTGGTCCAGCTTCAGCTTCAGCTCCGTCGCCTGGTCCAGCTTCAGCTTCACCTCCAGCTCCGTCGCCTGGTCCAGCTTCAGCTTCACCTCCAGCTCCGTCGCCTGGTCCAGCTTCAGCTTCACCTCCAGCTCCGTCGCCTGGTCCAGCTTCAGCTTCAGCTCCTGCTCCGTCGCCTGGTCCAGCTTCAGCTCCTGCACCTCGGAATCGCCGGCCACTCTCCGGGCCACCAGCTGGACGTCATCGCCGTCGATGTCGGCCGCCGGACCTGTTTCGTCTGCATCGCCGCCGTCCGCACGGTCGGCCCCCGGAACTGTTTCGTCTGCATCGCCGCCGTCCGCACGGTCGGCCCCCGGACCTGTTTCGTCTGCATCGCCGCCGTCCGCACGGTCGGCCCCCGGAACTGTTTCGTCTGCATCGCCGCCGTCCGCACGGTCGGCCCCCGGAACTGTTTGACCATGAACTCCTGTGCCGTCGGCCTCGGGGCCGGCCCCCTGATCTAATGAACTATGGATTTCTGGACCGTCACCCTCTGGGTCAGCCCCCTGAGGAGTTATGAACTGTTCCCTGCGCTCCTGTGCTTTTGATGGACGTTTTGTTTTTGTGGCTTTGTTTCAAATCGCCTGATTTCCAATGGTTCCGTGTGCTTTTTTACTGTGTGTTATCTTTACGTTTGTTGGTAAATAGACTTCGGTGAACAGGGTTTACAAAGGGGTTACTTATAAAATATACGAAATGACCTGCTTTTTTTTTTTTTTTTTTTCATTACCATGTACAGTTGTACTTACATTATAACCAATCAGGTCCTTTTTGTCCACTTAAAATATGTTTACGGAATTATTGTTATATTTGCTGAAATTTCTGCTGTCCTCTTGGACAGATTACACTTAAAAAGACTTTTTTTTTTTTTAACTGGATAAATAAAGGCTATACAAAAGTGACTGCCACAAACTGATTGCGGCTTCTACTTTCTTACAGGAATGTTCCTCAAGATGACTTGGCATCATTCATGAGGGATACATTTGTTTGACATGGTGTAGAGCAAAACGATATTTATAGTAATTTAAATACGAACAATCAGTTTTTGGCAAATACCTGAAATCAGTTTTTGGCAGGCGATCACTTTGGCTACGTTCACACTGCAGGTCTTAATGCTCAATTCCGATTTTTTGATCAAATCCGATTTTTTTGTCTGCTTGTTCACACTACAAATGAAATGCGACAGCAAACGCGCTCTAGTGTGAACGCTCAAAGCGGCCCACATGCGCAAAAGAAGATGTCACACACAACGCGCTCTGTTTAGACCCAGAGCAAACAGTGTTGTTTGACTGATGGCCCTTAATATAAAGACTTCGGACTTTACGTTTCCCAATTTTTGCTTTAAGTTATTTTGTTATTTACATAATAATGTAAATAACCTAATAATTATCCTTATTGCTGTTTTAGAGGAGCGGTGCTTCGAAGGATAGTTGCAGATTTCTGTCAGAATCTGCAGATTATACAGTACAAATAAAATGTTCACGTTTCTCCAACGTTGTCTTCCCAACAGTTTCACTAACATCTACACTGGATGGCCAGGAAGCGTTCGCGATGTCTTCTCGGGCGCTTCTCCGACGCTGATAATTGGCGTCTGTCTTGTGTCAGTGACGTAAAAGACGGATTTAATGCGACATGACCGTTCAAACAGCAGTCCCTTTCTAAAACATCAGATATGTATCGGATTCAGTACCACATATGAAAGTGACCCAGATCGGATTTGAAAATATCGGATTTGTGCCGTTCACACTGTCATACCATGATCGGATATGGGTCGCATAGGGTCAAAAAAATCGGATTTGATGCGCTTTCGCCTGCAGTGTGAACGTAGCCTTAGGCACAACACTGGGATAAAAACTTCAGGTTTGTCCAAGGGGCGAGTTCACACTGCAGGCGAATCCGATACATATACTATGTTTTAGAAAGCGACTGCTGTGTGAACGGTCAAGTCGCATTAAATCTGTCTTTTACGTCACTGACACAAGACAGAGGCCAATTATCGGCGCCAGAGAAGCGCCTGAGAAGACATCGCGAACGATTCCTGGCCATCCAGTGTAACTGTTGGGAAGACCACGTTGGAGAAACGTGAACATTTTATTTGTACTGTATAATCTGCAAATTCTGACAGAAATCTGCAGCTATCCTTTGAAGCACCGCTCCTCTAAAACAGCAATAAGGATCATTATTAGGTTATTTACATTATTATGTAAATAACAAAATAACTTAAAGCAAAAATTGGGAAAGGTAAAGTCCGAAGTCTTTATACAGGGAGTGCAGAATTATTAGGCAAGTTGTATTTTTGAGGAATAATTTTATTATTGAACAACAACCATGTTCTCAATGAACCCAAAAAACTCATTAATATCAAAGCTGAATGTTTTTGGAAGTAGTTTTTAGTTTGTTTTTAGTTTTAGCTATTTTAGGGGGATATCTGTGTGTGCAGGTGACTATTACTGTGCATAATTATTAGGCAACTTAACAAAAAACAAATATATACCCATTTCAATTATTTATTTTTACCAGTGAAACCAATATAACATCTCCACATTCACAAATATACATTTCTGACATTGAAAAACAAAACAAAAACAAATCAGCGACCAATATAGCCACCTTTCTTTGCAAGGACACTCAAAAGCCTGCCATCCATGGATTCTGTCAGTGTTTTGATCTGTTCACCATCAACATTGCGTGCAGCAGCAACCACAGCCTCCCAGACACTGTTCAGAGAGGTGTACTGTTTTCCCTCCTTGTAAATCTCACATTTGATGATGGACCACAGGTTCTCAATGGGGTTCAGATCAGGTGAACAAGGAGGCCATGTCATTAGTTTTTCTTCTTTTATACCCTTTCTTGCCAGCCACGCTGTGGAGTACTTGGACGCGTGTGATGGAGCATTGTCCTGCATGAAAATCATGTTTTTCTTGAAGGATGCAGACTTCTTCCTGTACCACTGCTTGAAGAAGGTGTCTTCCAGAAACTGGCAGTAGGACTGGGAGTTGAGCTTGACTCCATCCTCAACCCGAAAAGGCCCCACAAGCTCATCTTTGATGATACCAGCCCAAACCAGTACTCCACCTCCACCTTGCTGGCGTCTGAGTTGGACTGGAGCTCTCTGCCCTTTACCAATCCAGCCACGGGCCCATCCATCTGGCCCATCAAGACTCACTCTCATTTCATCAGTCCATAGAACCTTAGAAAAATCAGTCTTGAGATATTTCTTGGCCCAGTCTTGACGTTTCAGCTTGTGTGTCTTGTTCAGTGGTGGTCGTCTTTCAGCCTTTCTTACCTTGGCCATGTCTCTGAGTATTGCACACCTTGTGCTTTTGGGCACTCCAGTGATGTTGCAGCTCTGAAATACGGCCAAACTGGTGGCAAGTGGCATCTTGGCAGCTGCACGCTTGACTTTTCTCAGTTCATGGGCAGTTATTTTGCGCCTTGGTTTTTCCACACGCTTCTTGCGACCCTGTTGACTATTTTGAATGAAACGCTTGATTGTTCGATGATCACGCTTCAGAAGCTTTGCAATTTTAAGACTGCTGCATCCCTCTGCAAGATATCTCACTATTTTTGACTTTTCTGAGCCTGTCAAGTCCTTCTTTTGACCCATTTTGCCAAAGGAAAGGAAGTTGCCTAATAATTATGCACACCTGATATAGGGTGTTGATGTCATTAGACCACACCCCTTCTCATTACAGAGATGCACATCACATAATATGCTTAATTGGTAGTAGGCTTTCGAGCCTATACAGCTTGGAGTAAGACAACATGCATGAAGAGGATGATGTGGACAAAATACTCATTTGCCTAATAATTCTGCACTCCCTGTACATACCAGACAATGTACACTCATCAAACATGACTGATGCCCTGAACGCCTTGAGACAGATCCAGCAGGCCCGAAATCAGGACTATGTGAGTAATACAAGTGACTGGTTTTCTTGGCTTTACACTGGCTCCTGGCTACAGGTGCTAAAGAGACTACTCATCGGAGTTGGAGTATTTTTACTTTTATTTTGTGTTTTGTAACATGTATCCTGCCATGTCTAAAACTCATGATTAACCGCATAATCGTTTCCACTGTAGCTGCATACATAGCCGTGACAAATGATGATGATGATGATGACCCCGACCTGTTGGAATGTGAAGACTTTGTGTGATTAATGATGATGTGACAGAAAATGTGTAACAAGATGTTACATACTGATATCTCACTTAAAGGTTATACTGACAACAGGAGGGAATGTCAATAGAAAATTGTATTTTTTAGGGTATTGTATTTTTTAGTCAGTATAAGCTTTTAATGATATAAGTTTGCTTGTGATAGAATGCTGCATGATGATCATTTCCTTGCTTAGAGCTGGTTGTTCTTTTCATTGTTCAGGACTGATTGTTCTTTATAAAACATGTTCTGATATTTGTATCTGAGTCTTCTCACAGCGATAGCAAGAAGACAAACAAGCAGTTCTGACCTCGAACACACACACACACACACACACACTCACACACACACAATCACATACGCACATGCTCACGTCAAATGTATTCATTTTTCTTGTGTATAAATAAAGACAAGTGCAAGAGCAGAGCGTGCATCGCAGGGCCCCCACTCTGGTGTGAGCGTTCTGTGATCGCCCTTGTATACATGTAAATGCTGCAGCGTCTGTGTGTGTTTCTCCTCTTAGACTCTCAGCTGAAGAAGTGTCTTTAGAATAAATCTCTTGACAGAAGGCATCGGAGATTGTGTGCCCTGAAAAGCGCCAGGCCTTTGCAAATATCAGCCTGACAAGAAACACAGTTGCCGACAGGATTTCTGATCTTTCAGCAGATTTGGACAGACAGTTGAAGCAAAAAGTAAAGTCATTAATTGCGTTTTCAGTTGCAAATGATGAAGGCACGGACATTACAGATGTTGCACAACTGGCAATTTTCATCCGCGGAGTTGATGACACATTGACCGTCACCGAGGAGTTCGTGGAGTTGGTGCCGATGACAGATATAATGACCGCAGCTGATATTTTCACCGCTCTCGTCGGCGCGCTGGACAGGGTCGCAGTGGACTGGTCCCGCGCTGTCAGCTGTTGTGTTGGGCTCTTGAATAAACTCCCGCTCAAGCGATAACGTGGAGCAACAATCACCTTTTATTTTAGCCTCTCTCGTGCTGTTCACATACCACACATTTCCTGTTTAGTGGGTAAGTACTGCCACCTAGTGGCGTATGCATGTTTATCAATATAGATTACACCACATCAGCCTGGCTACAGATGGTGCGCCCTCAATGATCGGGAAAAAAGCAGGCGTTGTAAAAAAGTTCAGACATAAAGTGCAATCTGCAAATGGAGGACATGATTTTTGGACTTATCACTGTATTTTGCACCAGGAGGCTTTGTGTTGCAAGTCACTGAAAATGGATAACGTCATGAAGGTGGTCATCCAAACTATTAATTTCATCCGATCCAGAAGCCTCAATCACCGTCAGTTTGACAGCCTTCTCAGAGAGAAAGACCACATCTATGGCCTGCCATACCACACTGAGGTAAGATGGTTGAGCCGAGGTGCTGTGCTGAGGCGTTTCTTTGATTTACAAGAAGACATTGAACAGTTTATGGAAGAAAAGGGCAAACCAGTGTTAGAATTTCATTCCGCAGAATGGATGCAGGACCTTGCATTTATGGTGGATGTTATAGAGCACCTGAATAACTTGAACAAACAGCTGCAAGGACACAACAAAGTTGTCACGCAGTATTATGACAGCATACGTTCTTTCAAGTTGAAGCTGTTATTGTGGGAGACGCAGCTCGACGGTGGTGATGCAGCTCACTTCCCCTGTCTGAAAAATGTGTGCACGATCCAAAGTGTGGCAGATATGAAGCGGTTCACAGATAAAACAACGGGACTGTTACTAGAGTTTGAGCAACGATTTCAGATTTTTGGTGAACTGGAGAAAGACTTCAAAGTTTTTTGCTCACGGTTCACCGTGAATCCCTCTGATATGCCCGTCAGGATCCAACTTGAAATAATAGACTTGCAGTGTGACTCGGATTTGAAGGGCAAATTTGCCGCAGCTGGCTTGAACACATTTTATCAGAATCTCTTGCCGGGTTACCCCAACTTGACAGCCCTTACTGCAAAACTGTTGTGCATGTTCGGAGCCACATATCTTTGTGAGCAAGTTTTCTCTGTAATGAGCATAAATAAAACAAAACTACGCTCAAGGCTCACGCACAAGCACTTGAATCACATCCTGAAGATAGCTGCCGCTCAGGATGTGAAGCCTGATATTGATGAGCTGGTGAAAGCTAAAAGATGCCAGGTATCAGGAGTCAAATAAACTATGCAACCCCACTGATAGTAGTTCTGTGATCTGTGATATACTTCTGTGAATCACTGAGGCACTGTGTGCTTGTGTGTTCTTTGTCCTCACAATTTTCAAATAACTTGAGGTGTTTTGTAATTAATAGCTATGTTGTGCTTTTGGACACACTGTCCTCAGGCTCCAGCTTAATGTTTATGTGTTTTTATGTTGATGTGCTACTGTTTCTAATTGATTATAGTTGATTTATATATTTAACCTATTCTGTGGTTCTTGTACTTGTTTGGGGAACAGGATTTCATTATTTTTATCTACATTGCTGCCTGCGAAATGACACCCTGACATAGTTCTGTTATCTGTGAAACAGTTCTGTGAATCACTGAGGCACTGTGTGTTTGTGTGTTCTTTGTCCTCAGAATTTTCAAATAACTTGAGGTGTTTTATGATTAATAGCTATGTTGTGCCTGTACTATTTTGAACATACTGTCCACAGGCTCTAGCTTTATTTTTATGTTGATCGTATTAAAACAAAGAAAACAATCTGAAGTTGTTGTTTTTAAGTTACATATACAATGATTTTATCAGTCCGGCCCACTTGAGAATAGACTTTTCTCCATGTGGCCCCTGAACTAAAATGAGTTTGACACCCCTGATCTAAAACATGCAAAACTATTATAACAATAATAACATAAGTACATTGATTCTTGCATTCGTCACAGTGACGTGAGCCAGTAAATACAGTGTGATCTTCATGTCAGAATGCTTATGTGTGTATAAGCAAGCAATATTTAAATATGCAATAACACTGGATATTTAAAATGGATTTAGCACAAATATTTTTGTGATTTAAAAAAGGTCCAACAGAGAATAGACACCGAACCTGAGACACATCTGGCCCTTTAGCTGATCCATCCACTGTTTACTGAAGCCTCATCAATGTCTCAGTGGAAGGTTTGCTCTCAATTTATACAAGCAATGGATCACAAATCTGTCGCAACAGGTCTGATGGAGTGATGAATTTTTTTGCTAAAATGGTCATCAGTATGTACAGAAGTCATGAAAACGGTACAACATACATGGTGAGTTTGTTGTTAGAGTAGTTTGTGCACACAATATTGCTGCCAAAGGTGGTCAAAGAAAAAAGTTGTGTGACCTCCCAAATCAAATGCAGGGGGTTAGTTATTTTTACAGAAGAATAAAATAATAAACTCACAACATTTTATTTCCAAATGAGAGTCTGTTGCTTTCATTTTTCAGATATTTTGGTGTCATTTAGAAAAAAACAGATGCTTTGTACACTGCCAGTGTCTCAGTAAAATCACACTCTTCAGGTTTAACAAACTGTCATTGATGCACAACTAATTTGAAACATTTACTTTTGCTTTGTCACAGACTTGTGATACCACTGCATCAATACAGGGATTACATACTGAAGCAGAATAAAATCACAAATGTATTAAACAGGTACACACAGGAGCAAGATACAAATATATCACTGTGCACTAATTTACAGTAAGTGAAGCAGCCTGTTGCCAGTGATCTGCAAATTGTGATCATTACCTATGTTTTATTTACTGGTGTTTTTAACATATGTCTTTGAACTATGGAATAAACTGCAGTAGCTTGAGGAAAGTCACACAGACAGTGAAGTGAAGACCTCTTTGCAGGACAGTCAACTTTGTGAATTTAGTCTCTCAGACTGCTCAGAGCTATCACCAGGAGCTGGAAGATTAAAAAAAAAATAACCCAGTTTATAAATATTTTATCCATTTCAAGGAGATAATTTGAAGTGATTTTCAGTTTCTGTTTGAATACATGACCCTGCGTCTCATCTATGAAAGTGAGAAATCAGTGATATTCAAGTGAGCAGAGCATCATCATATAAGTAAAAAAAAAATCTATACTTTGTTTTCACAAAAAAAATCAGTTGCCCCTTTTTTTGTTTTTTCTTAATTGCACAAATTAAGAAAAAAAAATCACATTGATTATGTTATGGGTCATTTTGATCCGTACTGTGTACATGCACTCAGAATTGTCAAAAAACTGCATTAAAACAATAGCAACTTTATTTATTCATTTATTTATTTATTTATCCATTAGATAAACATTTAGAACGCAGACATACACAACAGTTTGAATTTCAATAACTATTTTTTAAGAACAATTTAGTACAAGTTTTTCCTTGTTTACAAACAAATTTCTTTTCAACTTGCCTGATTTTCTCCGTTTTTCAATGTTCTACATTTTCATTTTTGTCCACATGATGACAGAATGTAACTGTGTGCTTTCTGCAGATGTACTTCTTGCATTACTCACAAAAAGTGCTTGTTTTAATGTCTTCTTGTGAGGGACAGAGCTGGCATCTTTTCCGTTGCTTTACACCTGTATCCACTGGATCGACTGCAGATTGGTTGGATGGTGCACACTTGACCTTTTCAATGACAGCTGCTGCTGGGGGTCGAGCTGGTCTGACACGCATAAGTGACAAGACTTTTTCCCAGTTCTTCCAGGAAAAGCCGATGTCGGTACCATTTACCCACATTCCAATGTTGGTTGATTTCAGTCCACAGGACATAGGCATTGTAAGCAGACACATCCAAAATGTTGTAGAAAATTACCGAGGGCCAACGAGCTGTCTTGCGCTGGCAGCTGTATGTTGCTGTGACTTTGTCAAGATTGTCTACTCCTCCTTTGGTGGAGTTGTAGTCTAGGATCATTTGTGGCTTTTTTGCCTTCTCTTAGGCTCAGAAATGTATCTGTGTGCATTGTGCTCATTGCAAGAACATTCTTGTTTTTCCTTGTTCAGTATGAAACAACTGTTGCTTTCTCAGTGAAAACAAATATTGAGGAATGCAGAGATCTTCCCTGCATATTCAGAGTTTCACTGGGAAGTTCTGGCTTATTTCTTCTGATTGTTTCCAACATAGTCAGCTTTCTCTTCTGAAGTTCCTCTCCAAGCCAGTAGGATGTAAAGAAATTGTCACAGGTGATGTTATGCCCTTGCAGCCCTTCACTCATCTGCAGCATCACACGCATCCCCTGATTCTTCTCAGATGCTCTTCCAGGTAGCTTTCCAGTGTACACTTGCATCTTCCATGCATAGCTAGATTTTGCATCACAGGCTGCTCATATTTTGATGCCATACTTGGCCGCCTCGTTGGGCATATAATGTTGGAATCGACAGTGACCCCTGAATGGGACAAGGCACTCATCAATAGTAACGTTGATGGGGGACCAGGGTTGTACAACAAGGTAGAATTTCCACCCATTTATCCCATACATCTCTGATTGCAGCAAGTTTGTCTCTTTCACGTCGACCAGCTCTGATTTCACGGTTGTCAAATCTGATCACAGGAGATATCTTGAGAAATGTCTCCAAAGACATTGTTGCTCGAAAGATTGGCCTTCCATTCTCTTCATTCAATAGACTTGCAGTTGCTTCTCCCTTGGACCTGTATACTTCAGCTAATATCAGTATTCCAATATAAGCATGCAAGTCAGTCTGATCCAGTGGCTTCCATTTCTCTTGAAATATATGCCTCCCCTCCAAGTTAGTCATGTCCAGTATAATCCTTTCTATTGGAGGGGATATGAAGAGTTGAAATGTGGATTGAATATCATCAACTCGTGTGATGGCAAATCTTTTAGGACCAGGAGTCATTTTGATGACATTAGAAGATGACATCCCTGTGGATGATGATTGCTGCATTCCTTGGTTTTCATTTTATGTAGAGATGGCGGCACAAACCCCCTCAGAATCTTCCTCCTCATCTGAAAATTGGCAGTCTGGATCATCAATAACATTGTCCTTGGCCTCTGAAAGATCCTCAGCCTCTGAAACATTTTCTTCTTCATCACCATCCCGGTTGAAAAGCAGTGATAAAGCTTCTTCAGCCATCAACCTTCTGGAGCTCATTTTTCATGTGTTGAAATGACATTGTTACGGCCCTAGCAGGGCCTCCTCCTGAAGGTGCTTGTGTGGGCATGTCCTTCAATCTCTCCTGCCTTAGGTGTCACCTTTTTCTTTTGTGCAGCTGACTCTCATCAGTAATTAAAGGGATTTAAGCCCAGAGAAAGGTGAGCTCTGGGCCAGAGTGCCATGGGAGTGGTTACAGCTAGTGAGCTGTGTGTTTTTGCTGTTTGTAGCTAGTGAGCTGCTCTCTGTGACAAGAATAGGGGAGAGAAAGTTTCTTGCATACACACCTGGTTTTGAATGTATATTCAGAGGCAGTCAAAACAAGATACATCAAAGAGAAATGTTTATTTTGGATCTGAACAACTTTTTACTGCAGGTCAAAATGACCCGTAACATCATCTTTGTATAGAAACACTGCAGAGACATTCCAGGACACATCAAAGTGTCCATATTTTACACACCAGTTCATGACCCCAGATAAGGAAAAGTCATAAACTTTCATGAAGAAAAAGAAAGGATGACTAGTACTTTGGTCAACACAAAAACTGGAATGACTCAAATTGACCATTAACATAATAAGAAGGTTAAAAACTAAACTCAATATTTCCCGCTTTTAGATTTCTCACCTTTCTTCATTTTGTAAGTTACAAATGCCACAGCTGTGATGATGGTGACAGTTAGAACAACCACTGCAGCACTGATGAAGGTCACAGCGTCAGTGGGCTTCTCTGTTTAACAACACATGGCACAATTTTATAATATTAAACAGAAAACTGTGCCGATACCAAGGACTGAGTGAGGAACGACCTGGTATGTGTGAAACAATAAATGACACAAAACCATTACTATTCAGTCATTACAGATTACTCAGACATTAGTTTGAGTAAACTTCTTGTGATGCATTATATTGCATATGGTACTTAATTACTTGATCCAACCATTAAAACCCATTTTAAACCAAACATATACTGAACTTGTATAGACTTATGTTTATGTATCAGCAGTAACAGTAGGCATGAGAGTAAGAAAAGAATAAATGTTTAGTTAACAGCTTGAGAACATTATACTGCAGTTTTATAAACCCTGCAGGATCCAGTCTTACCCCAGTTGGTCCTGATCACTGTTTTGTCCAGTTTGTTGATAATGTCCTCGTTCACACCAGAGAGCTGAAATACACAGTCGTACCTCTGCCAGTCTTCAGGTGTGACTGATGAAAGTTTCAGATCAACACTCATCTGGAAGGTCCCATCATTGTTGGGGAGGATCTCTCCTGGATCCACACCTTCATGAAGCTCCTCTCCATCTTTCCTCCAGAACATCATACCTCTGTTGGGGAAGAAACCTGTAGCGTGGCAGCTGATCAGAAAGGAGGAAGACTTCTGGAGGAGAGACACTGAAGGTAGGACTGCAAACAGATAGTAGATAGAGGTAGCTGTTATATTCTTCATTTAAATTTGTTTTATTCTAACTTTGAAGCAAGAAACCCATATTAATTTGATTTTGTTACGTTTCTATCAGATAATGTAATTCTACCTGTTGCCTGCAGAAAGCTCTTCTGCAAATACTTCTTTAAAAACTCAAGGCACTGATGAACTATGAAGTTTTTATTTGATTCCAATCGAGCTTTATCAGCATCCCATATCATTTTGGTGGTGACAGCATGTGGTTTTGCAGTGATCCATGTCATTGTCTGCAGGTCAAATGCTAGAAAATCTTCTCCATCATAACCGTACTGATTGAACCCATTAACCTCTCCAGTCTCATCATCCCATTCACAGCCATCCAACTTTTGCAAAATATGAACACCTGTAAAAAAAAACGACAGTAGCAGTAGCTGTAATAAACTAGTAAGATGCCACAACAGCTTATACCTGAAACTACACTTTTACCACAAATAAACAATGCAAAAGCAAATATAAAGAAAGAAAATAAAAAAGATGTTCAAAACAAACCATTATAATATTTCAGCAGTGACAAGTTAAACAAATCCATACCATCAGTTTGGTTTAAACGTTGCCTCAAAGTCTCAATGGTAGCCTTCAAGAAGTGATGACTTTCATGAGACTGTAAACTATACCACTCCAGGTGCTCAGGATGATCCTCAAAGAATTTAATCCAGTCTTTCTTTGGTTTTGCTCCTCTTACACTGTTGAAGTCACCTATCTGAACTTCATCAACAAATGCAACAGCAACAAACTCTGGGATGCTCTGAGCTCCAGGGGTTTCAGTGATGAAATATTTCAGGGAGTGTTTTACTGTAAAATTAGGAAGATTTTGAATTAGGAGGCATTCCTATTGTATACTTTTTGTATAATTTAAGAGGGTTAAATATGAACTAGAAATTGTTTCAGATTCGGCGTTGTCTTCAAAAGTATTAGGGTGAAAAGACACTGAGAACCTACTCAATGATGAAGTACTTGTAGTCAAACTTAAATTTCTGCTAATAGCTCTTCTGTAACTCTTTATTCCCACTACTCCAAACATACATTGCAGTACAAAGAAAATCATTCCACAGTCTAAAATCCCAATCTACAGCAAAAGTACATTCACTGATAACATTAATGTCTCCTACGGAGACTTACTGTGACAATTCAGGGGTGCACACATCTTCCTTTCACCACCAGTCAACTTAACAATAGAACAGAATGTTTTTATTGTTATTGCACTAACATACAGCTGCTGTCATGATGAAACTCCAGTCAGTGGTGCAGAAGACAGTGTAAGATAAAAAGTCAAAATAGAAGATACAAGTTTAATTAATTTGCTTTCAGAATAAGTTCATTCTTACAAAGTGTAAATAAAGTTTAAAAATCAAAGTATGTTCAATATCAACAGGAGAATAAATTGTACTTAACTCAAGTTTTACAGCTCCTATTGAAAGTTCAGTTCTGTATATGTCAGTTAGAGAAGCTAGCTGTGTGGGTATAGTGTTCTGTACTAATTTAATAACACTCTGTAGTGCTTTCCTATCAGCAACAGTGCTGTTAAAACACCAGGATGGTGTTTTATGGACATGGAAAGAATTCTTTGAACAACACATCTATAAAAGCATAGCCACAGCTGCTGATCTAAAATACCATTTCTATACACTTAAATATCTCCCTGTGCCTTTTTGACAAGTTAGGTGGTGTTGGCCGTCCATTTCAGCTGTTGACACTCCCCACCAACAAAGGAATAAAATGGCAACAGCTCAAAGTAAAACTAAAATAACAAGTCTCTTGTGATTCAGTTTGCTGTAATTTAAGACAAATATTTTTCAAAGAAAGACTTGAAATATGATCTTACCTGGAGATCCAACATGACAGCAGAGGAGTAATATGAGCACACACTTCATCTTTTTTTCCATTTTCACGTTAACTAACACAAGAAAAAATAAAGAGGAAAAAAACAACTGGGAGCGGTAACGTGACTTGTTCAAGTTCTATTTTCTGTTAGGCTGGGTTGAAATGATCTGAGTCATAAAAAATTAAACATTAAACAGAATATGCCCCTCCTACAGTCTCACATGCACACTGAATGCCATGGGAAAGCATAGAATAAACAAGACAGAACTAAAACTCTGGTTTTAGAGAGGATTATTTTTTATGCTACTTCTGCTGCTTCCATTAAGTTGCAAAAGTCAGCTTGGTTAATAAGAAAAGGGGAAAAAACAACTATTTAAAACATTATTATTTAGTAAAAGTACATCCTCTATCAATTGCTGGTTTCACAGAACTGAGTTAAAGTACTTATGCAAAGAAATAATTTAATATATATATTTTTATCTATCTTGTGGATGGCCTTCAACTATTTCAGCGTACCAAACCCAAGGGCGTAGATTTGGCATGGACGGAAGGGACATGTCCCACCAATATCCAGCAATTATTGAATTGTCCCCACCAATAATTTGATCTCTTCGAGTAAAGAAAAACAAACCAGATAGAAAGAAAAAAATGATCTGTCTACGTCTCATTCACCCAGCGGTGAACAAAGAGTTAATTTACGTTCTCTACTGGAGTCCTACCTCATGTGACAAATATGGCCAATGTGATTGGCTGTGCCTTTCAGGGAGCTCTGTTTAGTTTTAGCAGTGGCAAGCCTGCGCTGCGAGGACCTGCAAGGAGGAGAGGAGGAGAGGAGGATGGCAGCAAAAAGGAAGAACCTGGATATAAGAAAGTATTTTTCAAAGAAACCTGTCAGTCACTTAAAGTCAAGTTCACTCATAAAATGTGTCCGTCATAATAAGGTTTAAATCCAGCAAGAAGTAACAAGGGAATGGAAAACAGGAGGAAAAAACAGCCGGGACTAATCCTACATTAAGAGACCAAAAGGAAACAAAATAGAAAACATTAACAAGGGATGCAGGGTAAAAAGAGTAAAACAGTGAAATGTGGATTATTAAATATTAGGTCTCTTTCCTCCAAGTCTCTGTTAGTACATGACTTAATAATTGATCAACAAATTGATTTACTCTGTGTCAATATAAAATTGTACTTAGTGGTCAGTATAATCTTTTAATAATATAAGTTTACTTATGGTAGAATGCTGCATGTAATCATTTGTGTTTAGAAGTATGTAGTTGATGGCATGTTTAAAGAATGTCTCATCCTAGGAGGTCTATGTTGCATGAAGAGGGGCGTGCGTTCACTCCTCTTTAGAGTGTTCTGGCATTCACCCCCACATCCTAGGAGCATGGGAAAGGGAATGCCTTCTTTTATTGTTTTACGGTAGGATAAACGTAGCTATAGTTTTAGTCTAAGTGCCTTTTTTACATTTAGATGAACTGTTGTATTTTCCAGACCAGCAGGTTTAGGGAAGTCTTCACGGGGTCACACTTTGACCTCACACACACACACACCTAAACATTCACATTCCAATGTAATGAACAAACGCACCCACTGGTGTATATAATAAAGAGCAGGACAATGGGAGAGGGGACTCTTGGAGCCCTCGCTTCCGTGCAAGTGCTCTGAGAGCTCCCCTTGCTTGCAAGTGAATTCTGCAGTGTGTGTGTCTTTCCACTCTGACTCTCAGCTGAAGAAGTGTTATTTAGAATAAATCTCTTGACACTCTGCCTTACAGAAACCTGGTTGCAGCAGGATGATTATGGTAGTTTAACTGAATCAACGCCCCCAAGTCATTCTAACTACCAGAAATCTCGAAGCACAGGCCGAGGGGGCGGTGTGGCAGCAACTTTTCACACCAGCGTATTAAACAACGAAAGACCAAGACAGACTTTTAATTCATTTGAAAGCCTGATGCTTAGCCTCGTCCACCCCAGCTGTAAAACTCAGAAACCAGTCTTACTTGTTACCATCTATCGTCCACCTGGGCCTTACACAGAGTTTCTCTCTGATTTCTCAGACTTTTTATCTGATTTAGTGCTCAGCTCAGATAAAATAATTATTGTGGGTGATTTTAACATCCATGTAGATGCTAAAAATGACAGCCTCAACATGGGATTTAATCTGTTATTAGACTCAATTGGCTTCTCTCAAAATGTAAAAGAACCCACCCACCACTTTAATCACACTCTAGATCTTGTTTTAACATATGGCATAGAAACTGAACATTTAACAGTGTTTCCTGAAAACCCTCTCCTGTCCAGAGGTGGGTTGAGTATCCAAAAAATTTACTCAAGTAAGAGTATCATTACTTTAAAATATTATTACTCAAGTAAAAGTAAAAAGTAGTCGTCAAAAAAGTTACTCGAGTAAGAGTAAAAAAGTGCTTGGTGAAAAGGCTACTCAAGTACTGAGTAAATAGCGAGTAACTGTTTGAAATGTCCGATTTATTTTATAAATAAATGCTATCAGACAATCAAATAAATAAATATACAAATTTTAGTATTTTCAAAAGGAATATATGTAAAAACATCCACAAAATAAGGCACAACAATTCTAATTTCAAGATTTCAGTTTTTCACAACGTAAAGCTTTTTCAAGCAAAACCCACAGTAAATATATTCGCATTTACAGCAGCCTCAGAGAAAACATTAGAACGAGGCAGCTTCAACATAACAGACTACAGCTGATGCGCCAGAATGTCATGCTAGGGGTGGTTCTTTTAAATACAAGGAGGGATTAAGTAAATCAGAAACAAATGACACAGAGATGCAACAGGTATAATCAGGAAAAGTTTATTCCCAAGGCGGACAGCAGGAATAAAAAAAAACCAAAAAAACAAACCCAACACATCTGTGCTAAAATTCCACAGGAATAGACATTCTAACAAAACTTATTTTGTAAACTAAAATACCCTGAAGTATAGACAGTGGATTAACACAATGTAATATGTAAAAATGTAAAAACTACACTCACAAATAAACACTGAAATCAGAGTAAAACTAATTATAAAAGACAAATACAAATTTCCACTATGTGGATGTACATATGTGTATGGCTCACTTTACCATAAATTGTTTCTTCAGTCAGTGAAATGGTGGTTCAGCTTCAGCAGCAGTTGGCTTTCAAGGTTCTTGCTGTGAAGCTGTGACCGTTTGGCAGTGAACAGGAGTCCTGCATGACTAAAAAGTCTCTCACAGGCTGCAGATGCAGGAAGAGCTGTACTGACTTTGATCGACAGCTTCTTGATCTGAGGAAAGCCATGCAATACATCCACACCTCCAGTGAATGGACATTGGACAGTGAACTATGGATTTTTCAGTCGCGCAACCGTTTTGGGGTAACGATAAGCAGTTAACACCTCACGACCAGCTCCCAATCATCAATCGTATGGTCGCATGATAATCAAACCAGTTTGAAATCCTGTCGCGTCTCACATTGCGCACGGACAAACACAGAAATGAAAGAAAAGGTGGAGCAGCACGGCAGTGCAGCGTGTGATCTGGACACAAGAGATGGAGGCACAACTTGTAGGACGAAGCAAGCTCATCCAAGTACACAAGCGTAGAGCTGCCACCCAGGCAAATGAAAAATAGAGCTATATCATGTTATAACGTAAACAGTTTATTGTTCTAACAATATACCTTTCACGTTTGAACAATATAATATTTATATTGTACGAACGTGATAATTATGTATATTGCAATAACGTGATATTATATTTTTCAAACATGAAAGGTATATTGTACAACATTAAAAGTATATTGTTAGAACAATAAACCTTTCATGTTATAACGTGACATAGCTCTATTTTTCTTTTGCCCCCGTGGCAGCTCTATGCTTCTGTATCCGAGGCTTTTCAATGTGGCCTCACAAAATTATCACGACTACAACAACCATGAAAAGAGTTGGATGGACATTACTGCTCAATCACAGCTGCCTGGTCAATGTTTTTCATTAGTAATTTAGCAGAGTTGATGGTGTGTGTCTGTGTGAGTGAAAGACAGAGAGGGAGAGCGAGGGACAGATTTTGTATGATAAGCTTCATGTTATGGACGCACAGTTTGAGCACTCAGGTCGCATCAGAGCATCAGGCCATATAGTGTGAGACCCTGCATCGTGACCTATGAACTTCTAACCTCTGCGATTTAATTGTACAGTTTGAGCAGGAGCGGAATAACGTGACTGAAAAAAATCGCACAGTGTTTTCCCAGCTTAATGCAGACTGTTTAAACTAAACAAGCTGCTGTTTCACATAATAAACCCTGTCACCTTCAGTATTGCCTTCTGTTTAACAGTTAAAGCAGTAGAGACGAGCTGTTTTCATGTTCGTGGAACTCAAGCGTCATTAACCAGGCTAGCTGTTAGCTTATAGCTCACGCTAGCTAACCAGCGAGCAGTTAAAAAGACAGCTGAAGCTGCACAAAACACCCACAAACTTATCTCAAGTAAAAGTAAAAAGTATTGTGCAAAAAAGGTACTTAAAAAGTACATTTTTTTCAAAAACTTACTCAAGTAAATGTAACGGAGTAAATGTAACTCGTTACTACCCACCGCTGGCTGTTTTCTCCATGTGTTCCCACTTCCCTCATTATCCTCCTGTGTGTATTTAGTCCGTGTGCTTTCAGTCATTCCTTGTCAGGTCGTCTGCTCATCCACATCTCAACTTCAGGTATCCATGTCAGTTCACCATGTTTAAGGTTTTTCATGTTTAGTTTTAGTTCACCCAGTTTAGGTTATTGTTTAGTTTCACCAATGCCCTTTTGTTTGTACCTTTTTTTGCTAGCCTCAATAAATGGCTTGTTTTTTGTTATATCCACGCCACATTCAGTTTTTGGTCTGCATTGAGTCCTCTTTTGCAAACACATACAGTCTGCCCCAGCCAGACAGTGACAGAACGACCTGACCATATAATGGACTCAGCAGACCGCAAGCTCAACGAGCGTCGGGAGGCAGCCTTCGCCCAACTGGAGGAAGAGCTCCGCTGGAAGCCGTGGCGTGCTTCCAACTACGAGCGCATTTTCCGCGGGACTCGGCTGGCTCTCGGAGGTCCCAAGAGCTGCCGAAAGTCCCCACCTGTTGCTCCGCCTGCATCCAAGCCTCGCCCGCTTCAGGTGGGAGTCCTCCGTGTGCCTTCAGGCTCTCACGCTCCAGCCTCAGTGTCACCGTTCTGTGCACCAGAGGCTCAGTTGCTCGCTCCGCCAGCTTCCTCTGTTCATAGGAAGCGGCGCGCCGGCCGCCATAAACTGGACATTGCTGAACAACTCACGGTGGTGAGTGACAATGACTTTTATTCTCACGTCCCGTCTAACATTAAAAGTAATAAACTCACCTCTGATCTGTGGGGAACTTCTCTTATAGATGATGACATAGAGTGGGAAAAGTTTTTTTGTTTTGCTCCCTCTGAACAGGGAGAAATCAAAGACCATACTTGCTCGCCAAAGTCTGCAAATGCTGTTAAAGGAAAAACTGTGAGCAATGTTGCCAGGTCTAAAACACTCAGTTCAGGTTCTGTCGGTTCAGGTTTTGTCAAGTCTGGTTCAGTCATCCCCAAGTCAGCTCACTCGAAGACTGTTTAAACCAAGGACTTTAAAAACTGTTAATCATGGTGACAAAGGTGTAAAACCTATTTTTGATGAGTCAGTGTTCTCTGAGCCACCTCCTCTGCCTCCTTGTGTTCCTGCTCCCAGGGCAGCTCGGACCCAGCGTACCCCTGCACCCGTATCAGTTCCTCGGGTGAGGGAGGCTGAGGTCCAGCTGGTCCGTGCTCCGGTTCCCAGGCCGGCGGAGGCTCTGTCAGTTTCTGCACCCGTACCAGCTCCTCGGGTGAGAACGGCAGCTGCCCAGCCGTTGCCGGTGCCTGTCCCAGCTTCCGGGGTGAGGGGGCTGTGAACCAGTCCACCCCTGCACCCATGCCGGTCCCAGGGTGAGGTCAGCCAGGACGCAGCCTACCTCTGCACCCGTACCTACTCCTCGGGTGGGAGCGGCTAGTGTCCGGCAGGTGCCTGCACCCATTCTTGTTTCTGCTGGAGGCTCAGGTGAGCCCGTCCAGCATTTTTCCTTGTGTTCAGAAGGCTCAAGAGAATTAGATCAGTTACCTTCTTGTCCACCATTGCTACAACCACCGCTACAACCTCTACTTCAGTCATTAGCTCAGTCTCTAGCTCTGTTGTCAGCTCTGCTACCTGCTCAGGCATCAGCTCTTTTTCCAGTTCAGTCATTAGCTCTTTCACCAGTTCAGTCAGTTGCTCAGTCACTTCCATCCTCTGCTGCAAACTCTAGTGAGCTCATTCGGCCAGCAGGGGACTGCATCACGCTATTAAATCCCAGACAGACTTTTGGCACTGCACAGCCCCAGCCGTTGCATTCTGAGCCACCTGTGTGCCCTGTGCAGCTTCAGTTAGCGTCCCTTCAGCCAGAGGTCTCCGTACCCGCTGGCATTGTGCCTGTCTCTTCAGCTGGGGGTTCAGGAGAACCGCACCAGCCTCATGCCACGTCAGCTGGAGGGCCCGAGGAGCCCGTCCAGCCTCATGCCACGTCAGCTGGAGGGCCCGAGGAGCCCGTCCAGCCTCATGCCTTGTCAGCTGGGGTTCAGGAGAACCGCACCAGCCTCATGCCTCGTCAGCTGGAGGGCCCGAGGAGCCCGTCCAGCCTCATGCCACGTCAGCTGGGGGTTCAGGAGAACCGCACCAGCCTCATGCCTCCTCAGCTGGAGGCCCCGAGGACTCCGTTCAGCCACCACCTGTGGCTGGCACGCCGTCGCCTGGTCCAGCTTCAGCTTCAGCTCCGTCGCCTGGTCCAGCTTCAGCTTCACCTCCAGCTCCGTCGCCTGGTCCAGCTTCAGCTTCAGCTCCTGCTCCGTCGCCTGGTCCAGCTTCAGCTCCTGCACCTCGGAATCGCCGGCCACTCTCCGGGCCACCAGCTGGACGTCATCGCCGTCGATGTCGGCCGCCGGACCTGTTTCGTCTGCATCGCCGCCGTCCACACGGTCGGCCCCGGACCTGTTTCGTCTGCATCGCCGCCGTCCGCACGGTCGGCCCCCGGAACTGTTTCGTCTGCATCGCCGCCATCCGCACGGTCGGCCCCCGGAACTGTTTGACCATGAACTCCTGTGCCGTCGGCCTCGGGGCCGGCCCCTGATCTAATGAACTATGGATTTCTGGACCGTCACCCTCTGGGTCAGCCCCTGAGGAGTTATGAACTGTTCCCTGCGCTCCTGTGCTTTTGATGGACGTTTTGTTTTTGTGGCTTTGTTTCAAATCGCCTGATTTCCAATGGTTCCGTGTGCTTTTTTACTGTGTGTTATCTTTACGTTTGTTGGTAAATAGACTTCAGTGAACAGGGTTTACAAAGGGGTTACTTATAAAATATACGAAATGACCTGCTTTTTTTTTTTTTTTTTTTTCATTACCATGTACAGTTGTACTTACATTATAACCAATCAGGTCCTTTTTGTCCACTTAAAATATGTTTACGGAATTATTGTTATATTTGCTGAAATTTCTGCTGTCCTCTTGGACAGATTACACTTAAAAGACTTTTTTTTTTTTAACTGGATAAATAAAGGCTATACAAAAGTGACTGCCACAAACTGATTGCGGCTTCTACTTTCTTACAGGAATGTTCCTCAAGATGACTTGGCATCATTCATGAGGGATACATTTGTTTGACATGGTGTAGAGCAAAACGATATTTATAGTAATTTAAATACGAACAATCAGTTTTTGGCAAATACCTGAAATCAGTTTTTGGCAGGCGATCACTTTGGCTACGTTCACACTGCAGGTCTTAATGCTCAATTCCGATTTTTTGATCAAATCCGATTTTTTTGTCTGCTTGTTCACACTACAAATAAAATGCGACAGCAAACGCGCTCTAGTGTGAACGCTCAAAGCGGCCCGCATGCGCAAAAGAAGATGTCACACACAACGCGCTCTGTTTAGACCCAGAGCAAACAGTGTTGTTTGACTGATGGCCCTTAATATAAAGACTTCGGACTTTACGTTTCCCAATTTTTGCTTTAAGTTATTTGTTATTTACATAATAATGTAAATAACCTAATAATTATCCTTATTGCTGTTTTAGAGGAGCGGTGCTTCGAAGGATAGTTGCAGATTTCTGTCAGAATCTGCAGATTATACAGTACAAATAAAATGTTCACGTTTCTCCAACGTTGTCTTCCCAACAGTTTCACTAACATCTACGCTGGATGGCCAGGAAGCGTTTACGATGTCTTCTCCGACGCTGATAATTGGCGTCTGTCTTGTGTCAGTGACGTAAAAGACGGATTTAATGCGACATGACCGTTCAAACAGCAGTCGCTTTCTAAAACATCGGATATGTATCGGATTCAGTACCACATATGAAAGTGACCCAGATCGGATTTGAAAATATCGGATTTGTGCCGTTCACACTGTCATACCATGATCGGATATGGGTCGCATAGGGTCAAAAAAATTGGATTTGATGCGCTTTCGCCTGCAGTGTGAACGTAGCCTTAGGCACAACACTGGGATAAAAACTTCAGGTTTGTCCAAGGGGCGAGTTCACACTGCAGGCGAATCCGATACATATACTATGTTTTAGAAAGCGACTGCTGTGTGAACGGTCAAGTCGCATTAAATCTGTCTTCTGTCTTTTACGTCACTGACACAAGACAGAGGCCAATTATCGGCGCCAGAGAAGCGCCTGAGAAGACATCGCGAACGATTCCTGGCCATCCAGTGTAACTGTTGGGAAGACCACGTTGGAGAAACGTGAACATTTTATTTGTACTGTATAATCTGCAAATTCTGACAGAAATCTGCAGCTATCCTTTGAAGCACCGCTCCTCTAAAACAGCAATAAGGATCATTATTAGGTTATTACATTATTATGTAAATAACAAAATAACTTAAAGCAAAAATTGGGAAAGGTAAAGTCCGAAGTCTTTATACAGGGAGTGCAGAATTATTAGGCAAGTTGTATTTTTGAGGAATAATTTTATTATTGAACAACAACCATGTTCTCAATGAACCCAAAAAACTCATTAATATCAAAGCTGAATGTTTTTGGAAGTAGTTTTTAGTTTGTTTTTAGTTTTAGCTATTTTAGGGGGATATCTGTGTGTGCAGGTGACTATTACTGTGCATAATTATTAGGCAACTTAACAAAAAACAAATATATACCCATTTCAATTATTTATGTTTACCAGTGAAACCAATATAACATCTCCACATTCACAAATATACATTTCTGACATTCAAAAACAAAACAAAAACAAATCAGCGACCAATATAGCCACCTTTCTTTGCAAGGACACTCAAAAGCCTGCCATCCATGGATTCTGTCAGTGTTTTGATCTGTTCACCATCAACATTGCGTGCAGCAGCAACCACAGCCTCCCAGACACTGTTCAGAGAGGTGTACTGTTTTCCCTCCTTGTAAATCTCACATTTGATGATGGACCACAGGTTCTCAATGGGGTTCAGATCAGGTGAACAAGGAGGCCATGTCATTAGTTTTTCTTCTTTTATACCCTTTCTTGCCAGCCACGCTGTGGAGTACTTGGACGCGTGTGATGGAGCATTGTCCTGCATGAAAATCATGTTTTTCTTGAAGGATGCAGACTTCTTCCTGTACCACTGCTTGAAGAAGGTGTCTTCCAGAAACTGGCAGTAGGACTGGGAGTTGAGCTTGACTCCATCCTCAACCCGAAAAGGCCCCACAAGCTCATCTTTGATGATACCAGCCCAAACCAGTACTCCACCTCCACCTTGCTGGCGTCTGAGTTGGACTGGAGCTCTCTGCCCTTTACCAATCCATCCACGGGCCCATCCATCTGGCCCATCAAGACTCACTCTCATTTCATCAGTCCATAAAACCTTAGAAAAATCAGTCTTGAGATATTTCTTGGCCCAGTCTTGACGTTTCAGCTTGTGTGTCTTGTTCAGTGGTGGTCGTCTTTCAGCCTTTCTTACCTTGGCCATGTCTCTGAGTATTGCACACCTTGTGCTTTTGGGCACTCCAGTGATGTTGCAGCTCTGAAATATGGCCAAACTGGTGGCAAGTGGCATCTTGGCAGCTGCACGCTTGACTTTTCTCAGTTCATGGGCAGTTATTTTGCGCCTTGGTTTTTCCACACGCTTCTTGCGACCCTGTTGACTATTTTGAATGAAACGCTTGATTGTTCGATGATCACGCTTCAGAAGCTTTGCAATTTTAAGACTGCTGCATCCCTCTGCAAGATATCTCACTATTTTTGACTTTTCTGAGCCTGTCAAGTCCTTCTTTTGACCCATTTTGCCAAAGGAAAGGAAGTTGCCTAATAATTATGCACACCTGATATAGGGTGTTGATGTCATTAGACCACACCCCTTCTCATTACAGAGATGCACATCACATAATATGCTTAATTGGTAGTAGGCTTTCGAGCCTATACAGCTTGGAGTAAGACAACATGCATGAAGAGGATGATGTGGACAAAATACTCATTTGCCTAATAATTCTGCACTCCCTGTATTAAGGGCCATCAGTCAAACAAACAGAGCGCGTTGTGTGTGACGTCTTCTTTTGCGCACGCGGGCCGCTTTGAGCGTTCACACTAGAGCGCGCTTGCTGTCACATTTTATTTGTAGTGTGAACAAGCAGACAAAAAATATCGGATTTGATCAAAAAATCGGAATTGAGCATTAAGACCTGCAGTGTGAACGTAGCCTAAAGCAGCCCTCTTACCTGTCTAAATCACAATGTTAACTTGGTTATGGTCAGAATTTCAGAAGCGCCATGTGTTTACAGAATTTGCTGCAAGTTTTAAACGCAAGATCCTCTGCTGGAGAAATGCGTGATTTTGTTAAAATCTCCATTTCTTACCTGCCAATAAATCACAACATAAGTGAAGCAACAAAAGTATCTTCATCTTTCCTTTATCCTTAATTTTATAACGATCATTGCTCATGTTGCAGAAGTATAAACCGGAAATAAGTCCTTATTTAAACTTCTGCAGAGATTATGAAAACAGCCGATGCCGTCGCCAGCGTTTACCTGTACCAGCCTGTCTGCCGACCACTCCCAAAACGCGAGCAGGTAGTCTGCTCCAGGCGGAGGGAGAAACGGTAGAGACAAAGAAGCCGGAAATGCATAAAAGGACACAGTAGGCCTCTTGTGCAACTTGCAATGATTCCCATAATAATATACTAATAATAATTAAAATAATTTCTTTATATCATTTATTTATTGCTATTCTGTTTTCCTCCTTGTAGTAGTGTTATCTGTGCGCTCAGTCTTTTCTGCCCTTTTTATCGCTTGATGTAGCAATACTCAGTATTTAATTGATAAATAAAGGGTTTTTTTAAGTACTCAGGACTCAAGCACAGCCACTGTGAGCATTTCCTATTTAAAAAAAAAAAAAAAAATCTCTCTTGATGACAAGAGCCTTAACGTAAGAGCATACGAACTCATTTATGGTACAAAAAATATAAAATAAAGTCTCAGAGAGTTAAAGAGTTAATAAAAAAAACATTTGGAAAATTACAGCAGACAAAGAAGATAAAGGAAATATGCTGCAACAGAATTTTAAAATTAATATTAATCGAGAATGGTTTGTCTTGAATGTTGTCTGGGTGTCTGGTGCTTTCCTATAGACATTATCTAAGTTTTCTTTGCTATTTGAGTGAATTAAAGTGTCTTTTTTTCACTGGATTAGAATACACATCCATCGTTGAAACAGTATTATCTTTACTCAAAAAAAAAAAAAAAAGATTACAAAATATTACACAAAAGTTGTGTTCCGAAAAGCAAGAAGCACGTAGTAGCTCACCTGAAGGTGCTTTAGGTAAAGGCTCTACAATAATACAGAGGAAACCAACGGTCAGACATCCCCCTATGACCAAGCACTTGGTGACAGTAGGATAAAATGAAGGAAAACTTGAATTCACTTTACACTTTACAGCAGGAACAGCTATAACAACCGATATAGAAAAAAAAAGTCTCAGCGCAATAATAAACAATAATAATAACAAAAAAAAAAAAAAAATTCAGTGATTGTATTCAGACAAGACCACCCAAAGGAGAAAGAGATCATTCATTTGGCATCTGAGGTGCATTAAAGTGGACATGAAACACAACATAGCCTAATTTACACCATGGAGCCTTCTCCCCCCAAAATGTCACAAATGTAATACTTTCTGTGAGGCTGTGATTTAAAATACAGTTTTTAGAGCATGGGCAGTGCCATCTTGTCAGTGAATAGAATATGACATTACAGGTTGGCTGGTTGCTGATAGTAGTTCTACATTAGTCCAATAACTCTATGTTGTTGACTGCCCTGTAGACCTCATTTGGGTTGAGATCTGGATTTTGAACACTGTAGTATTTTTGTGTTTCAGGTATTCTTTTGTTGATTTGTTGTAGCTCTTCTGAACTTCAGGATCATTGGAAGAAACTTAAATTTTAGTCAATGCTGTCTGACCCAATCCGACCACTACAAGACTGCTGTGTTTCAACCCTGAGCTTTAATCCAAAGAGCGATCAGTGAAGTGAGTCATCTGGCCGTCTATGTCATCTGCCAGGCCTCTTTTATAAACTCTTATCAGACTCTGTCTAAATCCCTCACTGACTTTTAGCCCCATGCAGAAGTATAACAGCGGGTTCACACAGCTGTTGAAGTAGGCAATACCCTTTGCTACAGGGTACCAGATTTTGAACAGAGCATATTTACTGTCCACCATCTTCACCAGTAAGAGGCAGTGGTAAGGCGCCCAGCACAGGAAGAAGGCAATGACCAAACATGCTAGTATACGTAGAGGGCGGGACTTCCCTGACAGGCGGGTGCGTCGGATTCCTACAGCGGCCAGGATATAACAGACCAGAATCACCATGAAGGGAATTATGAAGCCGCACAGGAAGCGGATGGAGTAGAGAGCAACTCTGGTGCTGTTGTACCCTTCTGCCTTCTCTTTTGGATGAAGAGAGCACGTACTCAGGTTCTTCTTGCCCAGGTAGACTTGGCGATGGATGAAGTAAGGAATGCTGAAGAGCATCGCTGCTATCCAGATACAGACTGCCACCACCCTCGCTGCCCACAGGGTGCGACGACGCTTTGTGAGGACAGGTTGACAGACACAAAGCACTCGATCCAGACTGATCACAGCCAGCAGAAAGACAGAGCAGAACATGTTGGTGTATTTGAAGAAGGCATTGAACTTGCAGACGAAGAGGCCGAAAGGCCAGTGCTCAAAGAAGAGCTTCTTAGTGAGAGAGAAAACTCGTGTGAAGCAGAAGATCAGGTCTGCTATCGCCAGATTCACCAGCCACACGTTGGTGACCTTTGGCTGTGGAAGAAGAAGAAAATAAAACACGATGGAAAAGTGAAGAAAGGAAAAACAAAAATGAAATGTAATATTTACATGAAACAGTAACCAGAATGGGATTTTTATCAGCTATTATGAGGTCCTATTTATATAAATGTTACTACTAAACATGATCATCTACCTTATTTCAGGCTCACTCCTCTTAAACTAGTCCAAATGCTAAACAAGTGCCTTTTGTACATAAACTTAACTTAACTTGATAAACTTAATCACATCGCTCTTGAAATAGAAATATTATAACAGAAATTAAGTTCAAACACTCTTCTAATTTATGTGTCACACTTCAGAGTGTGGGGAGTTTTGTTGGTATTTCACCTTGGAAACAGCTTCCATTACTAATTCTGTTCATCTGTGTGAAATGAATGTGGTCATAACCACCTCCCAGGAGGTGAAAGAGGTTTATATTTATATGCATTGCTCACTCAACACACACACCATAGCTATCACATCCCAGGCATATGTTGTGAAACCACCTACACCTGTCTCCTACATCAGTAAAGGTCACAGTTTCTTAACCCCAAGTGTATTTACTGTCTTTACAGTAGAAAATAAATATGACCCCACAGACTTCACTAAACAGATTACTAACAAGCTCAGAAGGTATTTGAAAGGTATTATCCACTGAAGTATTCACCTTAAATTTGAATCCAGCCACCCAGATGACCACAGAGTTTCCTGTGATGCCAAGCACAACAGTCAGTGCATAGAGAATGATACTGACATTGTCCATAATGGCACTGATGCCCACCATAGTTTCCTGGTCATCTTTAAAAGGCTTGACTGTGTTGGTGGGCAGAGAGTCATTGGGAAACATGGTGGGGCTGAGAAAGAGAGAACAGGAAAAATGACAAAATGTTACTCATCCATGTATTTCCTGAATTAACTGACAGAGAGGAAGAAAAGATAATATTACTTTACTTGACTTTATTCTTGGACTCTGCTAGAGTAGCTGTGCATGATTCACAGTTTTTAAAAAGTCCTTGTTCATGATGATAGTTGCACTCCTCCTTGAGTTCATCCTCGGTGTGGAATAAGTACATTTACCTTTTAGCTACCTTTCTGCTGATTGGCTGGCCCACACAAAAAGGTTTGGACAAGTGAGTGGGACTAAAGTACTTATATTCAGAGCTGCATGCATGAGGTGAACACATTTACATCCGGTCTCACTGACGTCATACAAATACAAGAATGGATAGGCTGTCTGAAATAGAGTCAGACAGCCTATCCTATTCTTACAACTTGATCTCTATTGTCAACATACAGAAAGTACTGTTTAACAATTTAAACAGTCGGAAGCTCGTTTAGACAATTTCATATTGTGTTTGAAATTTGTCAGTTTTTAATGTCTTCCTTTTTCAGAGTAAGCTGTTTGTTCACTTCCTGTGTGTGTAATTTTCTTATGCATTGTTTTCTTTATGACTTTCTTGTCACAGATAATTTATCCAATTCACCAGGTTTAAAAGAAAGGTACAATTGGATATCATCTGCATACAGATGATAGGAAATGATAATAAAGCCTAATGGCAGGACATATAATGAGAATAACAGGGGGCTTAAAACTAATCCTTGTGGAATACTGCATGAAAATTCAGCCACATCTGACCAAAAGTTTCCCACTGAAACCAAAAGTGTTCTATCTTAAGCCACAACAGAAATGCATATATTTATTACTCTAATAAGTAGATTTTGTAGTGTGACAGTCTTAATTGGATGTGGACATACATGAATAAATACACAAGTTGAATAAAAGCTAAGAAATGCACTAGAAAGTAAAAACTCAAACCACTGTGCACCAAACATGACTCTGCAGATTACATTTTTGATTATTAAAAAAGGATATATGTGGACTTCTGTTGACTTTGGTATATATTCAACATTCAACAGAAATGGTTGAATAGCTTAGTTGACTTTAAATATGTATTAGCTAATTTCCATTATATGGAAAAAGGGGATTCAAAGAAAGCTTGTAGAATTTCCATCTTCACTTTTTTAGCACAACTAAAAATGGCCTGTCTATTTCAGAAGCTTTTTACACCTGCAGTAATGCAGTGGGTTTACATCACTGCATCTAATGCTTTGCATTGCACTTGGTGATGTAAAATTTGGATGGCGTAGTTTGACCTTGGAAACACTTTCCACACTATCACAGTAGCAGGCAGGAATTCACTCCTTAGAGTGACACATTCTCTAACAATTGTTTGTAGATGCAGTCTGGAAGCCTTGGTGCTTGATTATATACACTTGTGGCCCTGAATGTCATTGGCACAACTTAATTCAATGATTTAGGTGGTTGAGTGAATACTTTTTGCAATATAGTGTATATAAAATCCTGCATATCATCCTACTTTGGACTTCTGACCACTTCTTTAAGGTTAAATAAAGTCCAACTTTAATAACTATGTTTAAGAAATAAAACTGTTATATGGGGATTGTAAATATCACATCATAGGTTCCTTTATAATATTTTGTGACTTTTGACCTCTGATTTCAATTTTACATTTCACATCTGCTTTTCATTCAAGTTAATCCCAAAATGCATAATTTTTACTAAACTGCAAACTCCTTGATGTGCGTTTAAAAAGAGGAAAACAAAACACAGTATAATACTATTCCCTAACTAACCCATGACCATGAAACCGTAATTCTATCATTAATGATGAAGAGTATATAAAGATAAAAGATCATAACTTCATGAGATTAGATAACGATATATATTCATTATACATGGATTTATGATTTTGAGCACATTAAATCATCAAACTGTGGTGACCAAAGCCTTTACAAAACTACAGGAAACCGTCTGAAGATGTTAACAAAACGTGATATAAAACAAGGTATGTTCAGGAAAGTGTTATGCCATGAACTGAAAATTATTAGTCTTACCAGTGGAAACAAAAACAGCAGCTCTTCAAAGGAAAAGATCCGAGCTGGTGAACACAAAGGCGGTTTCTGCTGTTCAGAGATGTAAAGCTGCATCAGTCAAAGGAGAAATAAATATGGCACTGCAGGGACTGCACAGTTTTCTGCAACCACACACAGGAAAAGGAAGAAGAAAACCACCACTGTATTGTGGTTCTATGTTCAGCCACTGAAATTAAAGCTTACATTCACATCTGTCCACCAAGCATGACTCTGCAGATTACATCTAAGATATTTAAGGCCTTGTGTTGTTTTTGGTATATATTCAACATTCATTAGAAATTGTTGCATAGATGAGCTAAATTTAGATAAAAACAAAGGGCTTCAAAGAAAGCTTGTGGAATTTCCCTCTTCTCTTTTCTAACACAGAAAGGTGCAACTAAAAATGGTCTGTCTATTTCAGAGGTTTGGTTATATTTGCACTAATGCAGTGCAGGTTTGGGGAACTACTCTTTTGTTGCTAAAAATATTCCTCTGTGTGTGTGTGTGTGTATGGTTGATGATTAATGGTTGATCAGCAGCTAAAGAAAGCAAATGGTAAATGGCCTGTATTTATATAGCGCTTTTCTAGTCCCTAAGGACCCCAAAGCGCTTTACATATCCAGTCATTCACCCATTCACACACACATTCACATACTGGTGATGGCAAGCTACGTTGTAGCCACAGCCACCCTGGGGCACACTGACAGAGACAAATGACACCACTTACCCAATTCAGAGTTGTGGGAAGCTGCAGCCTGTCCCCACTGCGATAGGACGAGAGGCAGGGTACACCCTCCACAGGTGGCTGGTCTGTTGCAGGGCTAATGACAATCATTTGCACCAATATTCATTGCTATAGGCAATTTAGAATCACCATGACCTTTGGGAGAAAGACAGAATATCAGTCACAGGGACAATGTGGAAACTCCACACAGGAAAAACCTGGATTTGAACCTTGGACCTTCTTGCTGTGAAGAATGACCAACAACCACACCGCTGTAGTGCAACTGAATGATTTGCTGTTTGAAAATTAACAAAACGAAACTCTAATTCTTACAACTTGATCTCTATTGTCAACATACAGAAAGTACTGTTTAACAATTTAAATATCATATGATATTTGACTTCTGACCTCTCCTTTAAGGTCAGTAGAATGATTTGATGGCCAAAGTGATAATGATCCTATATAAAGCTATTTAAATCAGTTTCTTACTGCCATTGTTGTATTAAACAAATGTGCATATAGATACACTATATTATTCATCTGCCTTCAAACAAATAAAATATTTTGACCATAAGCATATTTTGTGAGGTCAGACCAGAAGGCATGGCTCTCAGTCTGCACTCATCCCACAGGTGATCTGTTGGGTTGAGTCAGGACTCCACACCAGACCTTGCTTAGTGCACAGTTGGAGCAGGAAAAAGTCATCCCCAAACACTTCCCCAAAGTAGAATTATTGAGAATGAAATGAATGTACTGGCTAACCGCTGACTGACAAGTGCAGTTCATCAGGTTTTCTAGGTTTACAGTGTTTTAGGAGGGTTTGTGGTTACAGTGTTATATGTTTACTTCTAAAACATCTAAAATCATTCTTTTGTTAATTCGTTAGTTAGATTAGCCACTAGCATATGCATTGTGTTGGAGGCTTGTTGCTAGCTAGTTAGCAATGCTACACACCTACTACTCTAATAGTCTGTGTTATTGAAGGATTCAGCACTTCTTATGTTTGTTTTTATCCATTTTTAGACAGCGATAAGATCAGCTGCACACTCTACAGAAGCCCAGAGTTATTGTTAATATCAAAAATATAATGCTGTCCTTTGAGATTTTAACATAAGGCTGTGAGTGTAATGGATCTAAAACTGTTTAAATCTTCAGAGCCCTCTACAGCCTGGTAAGATAGAAACTTTAAAAACATCAGCAGAACGTTTCAGTAGTGTAGTCTAATTTGTTCTTTTAATTTAATAATAGAGTCCATATTTTATCCACATCTACATTCACCCTGGAGAGAAACTAGTGAGGGAGACCATGAGGACCAAGCTGGGTTTCCTGGGTCCAGAGGTTTGGAGAAACTTCTTCCTTTTCTTTCATCACAGCTGTCCTGTGCCAGATGTTCTGTTGACCAACTGAGAGAGACTTCATTTAAGAAACACCAAGAAGACTGAAGCTCATCGCATTGATCAAGCAGGACTCATGATCTTCACCAGCAGCTCCCTCACAGGGAAATCTTCAGCACTCCTCTGTAGGCCCGCCCCAGGAGATGGATACACCCAGCATTTCATGAACACTGTGATGGAGACCTTTGGTTTGTGTAATGTTATAAATACTCGGATACTCCCCAGAAGCTCCAGACTTTTACATAAAGATATTATATTCAGTCCTTTAGAAAGTTATATATTTAAAAATATATGATCCTCTCTGGTTACGCTGGTATGAATAACTGAATCACTTTATGGTAAATAACACATTATCTGCAAAAACTGTGAAAGAATTCCAGATGACAAGTTTGTAGTTCAACATACAAGTGACGACCTTTGACCTTCATCAGGTTTTATTTAATTGTGTCAGAGAAAATCTCATATGCTCTTCATGCAGCTGAGTACATCAAGTGTTTAAAACGGAAGCTGTGCAGGTCTGAGATCAGCAGCTTTGTGAAACACCAAACTGAGGTCCTGTTAATGCTGATATATAGTGACACAGTTACATGAGTGATTCATCCTTTTGTTTTTTTGTCTTTAACTTTATCAATAAAGCTGCAGCTTTCACTACAGCACATGTGGTACTTTAACCTTTGTACTGTTTTCATCAGTTCATTTTGCAGTTAACATGTTGGAGGATCTGTCTGCTGTCACTGGGTGGTGCTGAGGTCTGAATCTGAGGGCAGCCCCTGTAATCACAAAGACAACAGAACCATCAAACTCAAATATAAATTTTATCCCTCAAAATTGAAATAAAGCTGATTCTTCTGTCCTCACACACTCAGGATCTGAAGTTCTTCTCTTACATTTTTTCAGTATTACAGTTGTTGCGAAATCAGTTTTGCCCCGGTTCTTTTATTCGTCGAGGGATCCAGAGATGGCACCGGAACTCAGTAGTCATTTTTACAAAATCTTTATTCATCTTCATTTAAGCATGCACTTCTAGAAGGGAAGACGAGGCCGGTGTCCCTCTGAAACAATCTTCACCCCTTTGTTAGTCACAGCCAGCTTTATAGAGGCGACCCCATCATAAATCCCCCACAATGTGCTGCAAACTCTGTATGTCTGTGTGTGTATGCACGAGCACATGGGTGCCTGTGTGTGCGCGTACCCGTATGTATGTCTGTGCACGTGAGTGAATGTGCATGTAAGTGTGGGTGTGTCGTAACAGTCAAAGCACTATTTGTGTGTCTCTGTATACGTGACTTCCTGGGGGTCATAAAAGTAATCTCCTCACCCAAGTTAAACCAAATTCCTCTACACAACATAGAAAACAGAGTTAACATAATACAAACACTGAGACCCCCACTCTGCATCCACTGGGCCATTGGCCTCTTGTTGTCTTACATTTACAGATAAGGTGGAGAGTCTCCTGCAAACCTACTTCTAAGTTATGGCAATTATGAGTTTTTATTACAGGTACAAGCATCAGCATCAGCAACCCCCAACTGTAGCTTCTTGTCTCCTTTTATGACAGCAGACCCCCAGTGTCAATAAATTCCTTTCCCTCTAAACAATTACACACACTCTCAAGCCTACAGCTAAGCTAAACTGAAACACAGACCAATCCTTCCTTATTACTGTGATCTAAACAAATTTAACACATTACATTCTAATAATTATTTTCTTGTACTCACACAGTACAGTACTTTATGGTAAATGGTACTTTAATCCATAGTTCCTGATTAATGAGGAGTTACTGAAGTACAAGCTTTTAAAAAAGATGTTACTGTCTTTACAGATGTGGCAAGAGACTGAAAACATGCTGTTGTTTGCATATATTCAATATTCAGCTCTGCACAGGAGCCGCAGCAGGGTGCAGCCTGTTGCTTTTACAGTATAATACTTGTAATAAAAGTACAGTAACAGTAATTAGTGACTGATTAGCCCGGAACGTTTCTCTTGATTTCTTTGGTAAATTCATTCATCTGCACAGATTAGCTAAACGAACCCCGATAGCCGAGTGCTCATCTTAGGACGGTAGTTACGGATTAGCTTACAAACACGATTAACTTAACGAAAAAGTGCAGCGGGGCCTCGGGTCCTTCTGTCAGGTAGTCCAGTTTACTGAAGAACACCTCAGACTGTCAGGTTAAAACACTTGGTCGTGTAAACGCTGGCCCTCCTCTCAGAGCCTACGCTCTAGCTGCTATTCCCGAACAGAGATACGCAAGTTTCTCCGTGACTGCAGCTGTCAGTCAAAGCTGTTATGATGACGTTTCACCCCAATTTAACATCACCGCGGTAGGAATTAGAATCAAACTTATAGGAAAGGAGACCCCTTGGGCATCAATAAGCGTGATGAGAACTATTGATAACAAAAGAAAGAATCTTTGGAAAAAAATTATCTAAGGAGAATAAATTTATTTTAGTCTGACCCCAGTCCCATCCGCTAACATGGAGGAGGCGGGGTTTATGACCTATACAGCAGCCAGACACAAGGTGCTGTGCATCATTAAGGAGGAGTCATTACTGAATTAATGATTTTGATACTACTGCTTCTATTTATTACAAATGGCCAAACCGAAATGTAGGCTGTGAAAGAAAATAATACCTGATCTCTCATTATTATTAACTTAAATGAGATCCAACATTTAAATAAATGCTGGCTTTTTGGAATTATTTCTTCTAGATGAGAGAGAGAGAATGAGATAAAGAAAGAGACTGCTCTGTGAGCTCGATTGACTCCAGTGATCTCATTAGAAACTGCAGTGACTTTCAAAGAGTAAATGAAACAGGCAGAAGATTTTAGCTCCAACTCCCATCGGTTCTCTATCATTTCAACTTTCAACAGAAAATGTATTTGCTCTATCATGTAACCTCATCCTCAGCATCCTTACAAATTCCTGAATTATAGGTGACATATTTATTAACAATTCTGATGGCAAAATTTTTTTCCCTTCTTTTATTATTTTCATAGACACTTCTGGTGTAAATTTGTCATAAACAACAGGAGGAAGGCTTGTAGGTTCACATGGCTAAAACTCCAGACTTCGACTCCAGACTGCTCATGTCACAACATATGACATCCACTGCAGTAGTTTCACATGAAGTTGAGGAAAGTTTTTTTCATTCTCTGAAGCATGATGTGTTTGTTCAGATTTAAAAGTTATTGGTCAATGTGAAGCAGACTTATGATAACTTTATAAATGTTCAATTTTAGTTCTTTTAGATTGAAAACACATTTAGACTTTTATTTACTTAATTATTATTTTTTAATTTATTAAAAATAACACTTAAAACCTGTTTGACAGTGTGTAGAACCAATCTGATGACTCAAAGCTTAAAGCGAACCTCACTTTATACACAATGGGTTGATTATGAGCAGGTGATTTAATACCAACCCATGTTTCTTGATAATGGATATTGTTAACAGATAGTGTTGAAGACTTTGTGAATCTTTGTGAAGAAGCCCAGGTTATTCATTTTTAATGAAATATTATTATTATTCATTAAAAAATTAAAGGAAGTAAACAAACTGAAAAAAAGGTCTAGGACTTGGAGATGGTCTGGGGCTTTTCTGGGCGTAGTTTGGGCATTTTCATCGTGTCCACTTTCTCCCACATTCCTCATACATCCATAAGGTTAACTGGTGATTCTAAATTGACCATAAGTGTGAGTTCAGGTATGAGTGGTTGTCTGTCTCTGTGTGTTAGCTTAGTGACAGACTGGTCTGTTCAGTACTTCCTCTTGCAGTATTATGACTCATGGAATAGGCTCCAGCATCCTGTCCCCCTGAAATGGATAATCAGAAGAAAATAGATGATGCATGTATGGAAGATTAGGCTTAAAACTTTCCTTTTTGCTAAAGCATATAGTTAGGGCTGGACCAGGTGACCCTGAATCCTCCCTTAGTTATGCTGCAATAGACGTAGGCTGCCGGGGATTCCCATGATGCATTGAGTTTTTCCCTTCCAGTCACCTTTCTCACTCACTATGTGTTAATAGACCTCTCTGCATCGAATCATATCTGTTATTAATCTCTGTCTCTCTTCCACAGCATGTCTTTATCCTGTTTTCCTTCTTCACCCCAACCGGTCGCAGCAGATGGCCGCCCCTCCCTGAGCCTGGTTCTGCCGGAGGTTTCTTCCTGTTAAAAGGGAGTTTTTCCTTCCCACTGTCGCCAAAGTGCTTGCTCATAGGGGGTCATATGATTGTTGGGCTTTTCTCTGTATTTATTATTGTGCTATCTACTGTACAATATAAAGTGCCTTGAGGCGACTTTTGTTGTGATTTGGCGCTATATAAATAAAATTGAATTGAATTGAATTGAAAGTATATTATAAGGTAGTTTGTTTCTGAAATAAAAATGATTTCAAAATACTGTTTTACAGTCTGTATCAGAGCATCATCTCAGCTCATCTAAATGGTTTACCTTTCTTCTTTTTGTTAACAACAAATCCAACAGCAGCCACGAGGATGAAAAGAACCACTGTAGCAACCAGTATGGCAATGACTGGGATCATCATGTCAGGGAGCGTCTCTACTCAGTAAGACAAAAATAAATAGATAAATAAAAAGAGTGAGAAGGAATAGTACATCACAATATTACACAATAGTACATCCATCCTATAAAAATCATATACACCGCATATTTCAATTAAGCAGAACTGCAAGTGCAAATGCTCTAGTTTTCACTCCTAAATACATTTGGTAACATCTCCCCAGTTGTAAGACCGTAAATGAGACGGATTTTATCGATTAGTGACACTGTTGAATTAAAAAAAAGAAAAAAGAAAAATCCAATATCACTGTCAGAGTTATACGGTGAAGCCTGAAGTTTAAATGGGTTTTTTTAAGAATATAAACTGCAGTAGCAGATCACACACTTGGAGTTAAAGAAATGGTTTTTACTATAAATAAGCATTGAATACATTTTTCTTCTCTGTCCATAAATTATTGCCACAGTAGCAGCTATTCTTCCTAAAATCCTACATCGGCTTGTTCTCAAGTTATCATCCTGGTCACGGAACACCAGCCCAGTGTCTTATCCTCTCAAGGATATTTATGTCACGGTCCTGGGTCAGTGACCCAGTGTTTTTAGTTTCTTGTGTCTGAGTTTTTGTATTATGATCTCAGTTCCCTTTGTTCCCCCAGCTTATTCTTTAGTCCAGTGTCTTAGTTTGGCTTTCTTGTATTCTCTTTAGTTCTCTGAGTATTTAGTAGCTGCCCTGTCTCTTTGTTGTTGTTCTCTGTGTTTCTTAGTTGCTCTGTCTCCCCTAGTCTAGTTTGTGTCTGTGCTACTTCCTGTTTTACTTTGAAGGTCCATGTCTCATGTGAGTGTTTCCTACTTTGCTCCCTCGTCTCATCAGTTCTGATTTCTCCCAGCTGTGCTCCCCTTCTGTGTCTCATTCCCCTCATTATTTCCCAGTGTATTTAAGCCCTGTGTTTCTCTGTGTCAGTGTCGCGTTCTCCCTCATGCTGTGTGTGATTCTCCCCGTGTCTCCTGGTATGCATTATGATTAGTTTTCCCAGTTTAGTTTTGTATTGTTTGAGATCTGTTTTCCAGCAATAAAGCTGTGCTTTTGAGTTCAAGTTCTGTCCCCGTGAGTTTGCGTTTGGGTCCAATCCCTGCCTGCCACACAGCGAAACATGACAGAAGAACGCGACCAGTACATGGACCCAGCAAACCGCTCTCAGCTTCGTGAGCGTCAGGATGCTGCCTTTGCTGAGCTGGAGGAGGAGCTCCGCTTGAGGCCATGGCGCACTCCTGACTACGGGCGGATTTTCCAAGGAACTCGGCTGGCTCTCGGTGGTCCCCCGGAGCTTCCGAAAGCCCCCATCTGCTGCTTCGGCTGCACCCAAGCCGCGGCCGCTTCAGGTGGGAATTCTCCGCGTCTCTTCAGATGCCCATGCTCCAGCCTCAGCGTCGCCGTTCTGCATGCTGGAGGCTCAGCTGTTTTCTCCGCCCGCTTCCCCTTCCCGAAGGAAGCGGCGCACACGCCGCCATAAACCGGACAATGTTAAGCAACTCCCGGTGGTGAGTTACAATGATTATTTTTCTCCCGCTTCTATGGACATTAAAAACAACAGACTCACTCCTGATCCTGTCGATGTGTCCCTGCTGGACGACGACATAGACTGGGAGAACTTTTTCTGCTCTGCTCCCTCTGAGCTGGGAAATGCCAATGTTTTTGAAACCGTGAACTCTATCAGTACAAGACCTAGAAAGACTGTAAAACATTGTGGGAGAGAGGCAGAATTTATTTTGGATAGGTCTGTTTTTGTGGACCCGGTGGAGATTCCTTTTGAGCCTGCCCAAGCAAAGACTGTTTTTTTCTGAGCATAATTCTCCATCTACCTGTGTTTCTTCTCCCAGGGCAGCTCGGGCCCGGCTTTTCTCTGCACCCATTTCAGTCCCTCGGGTGGAGAAAGCTGAGGTCCAGCTGGTCCCTACTCCGGCTTCCCGGCCGGCTGAGGCTCTGTCGGTCCCTGCACCCGTACCAGCTCCTCGGGTGGGGGCAGCCGCTGCTCAGCCATTGCCGGTGCCTGTTCCGGCCCCTAGGGTGAGGGCAGCCGTCACTCAGCTTCCTCCTGCACCCGTACCCACTCCTCGGGTGGGAGCGGCTCCTGTCTCGCTGATGCCTGCACCAGTTTCTGTATCCACTGTAAGCTCAAGCGAGTCTGTCCTGCCATATTCTTCATGTTCAGAAGGCTCAGAAGAGTTAGCTCAGCCTCTGTCACAATTGCCATCGCTCCAACAGCCCCTACAACATGTATTACAGTCCCTTGCTCAGTCATTCGCTCTGTTAGCAGCCCAGTCCCTAGCTCAGTCTCCTGTGTCCCCGCTAGCTCAGTCTCCTGTGTCCCCGCTAGCTCAGTCTCCTGTGTCCCCGCTAGCTCAGTCTCCTGTGTCCCCGCTAGCTCAGTCTCCTGTGTCCCCGCTAGCTCAGTCATCTACCCAACCACCCACTCCACTCTCACCACAACCGTTACTACAGCCACTAGTTCGGTGTCCAGTGTCACCTGCAGTGCAGTCCCCAGCTCAACTGCCTTCTGTTCACTCTCCTGCCCAGGTGCCACTAGCTCAGTCTCCTAAACCTCCAGTTCAGTCTTCAGTTCAGTCCGCTGTGCCAGTTCAGTCCCTTCGTCTGCTGCACACTCACCCACCTGGTCGTCTACACATTCAGCCAGGGGTCCCAATTACCTCTGGCCCTACATCAGCTCCTGCTGGAGGCTCGGGTGAGCACATCCAGCACTCTGCGGCTCCCACGCCGCCATCTGTCTCCGCTGGGGGTTCTGGAGAGCCCGGCCAGCACTTCCTCGTCTCCGCTGGAGGGTCCGAGGGGCCCGTCCAGCCATCTGTCTCCGCTGGAGGGTCCGAGGGGCCCGTCCAGCCATCTGTCTCCGCTGGAGGGTCCGAGGGGCCCGCTCAGCAACCTGTCTCCGCTGGAGGGTCCGAGGGGCCCGTTCAGCCTCCTGTCTCCGCTGGAGGGTCCGGGGAGCCCATCCAGCTATCTCCACCGCTTGCAGCAGCAGCTGCGGCAGCTCCACCACCCGCGGCTTCCACGCCGCCGCCTGCAGCGCCTTCGTCTCCGGCTTCCACGCCGCCGCCTGCAGCGCCTTCGTCTCCGGCTTCCACGCCGCCGCCTGCAGCGCCACCGTCTCCGGCTTCCACGCCGCCGCCTGCAGCGCCACCGTCTCCGGCTTCCACGCCGCCGCCTGCAGCGCCACCGTCTCCGGCTTCCACGCCGCCGCCTGCAGCGCCACCGTCTCCGGCTTCCACGCCGCCGCCTGCAGCGCCACCGTCTCCGGCTTCCACGCCAGCTGCGGCCCCTGCGTCCACGCCAGCTGCGGCCCCTGCGTCCACGCCAGCTGCGGCCCCTGCGTCCACGCCAGCTGCGGCCCCTGCGTCCACGCCAGCTGCGGCCCCTGCGTCCACGCCAGCTGCGGCCCCTGCGTCCGCGCCGCCTGGGCCAGCCTCAGACTCATCATCACCGCCTGCAGCGGCAGCTCCGTTACCAGCTTCAGCTCCCTCCTTGTCTGGTCCAGCCTCTGTGTCCTCTTCCTCGTCTGGTCCAGCATCATCATCTTCAGCTTCATCCGCGCCTGCAGCGTCCTCACCAGCACCAGCCTCATCCACGTCTGCAGCGTCAGCATCAGCTTCATTGGCTTCTGCAGCTGCCACGCTGCCGCCCGGTCCTGCCTTGCCTGGTCCGGCCTCAGCTTCGCCTGGTCCAGTAACAGCTTCAGCCTCACCCGCTTCGCCTGCGGCCTCCGAGCCTTCGTCCTCGCAGCCTGCGGCCTCCGAGCCTTCGTCCTCGCCGCCTGCGGCGCATCTGTTCCGTCCTCGCCTGGTCCTGCAGTGGCAACTCTGCTGTCAGAGCAAAGCTCGACCTGCGCCTCCTCGCCTTTGTTGGCCGCTTTCCAGGCCTCTAAGTCGGCGTCATGGCCGTCGAGGGCAGCCCCCTGAACTGTTTGCCCGCCGCCGCCGTTGCCGTGCGCACGGTCGGCCCCCTGAGCTGTCTCCGCGTCGCCGCCGTTGCCGTCCGCACGGTCGGCCACCTGAACTGCTTTCCCCTTGGCTCCTGTACTGTCGGGACCGGGGTCGACCCCCTGAACTATGTTTCTGGACTCTGTTCGCTGCAACCCATGGTTGTTTTGGCCCGCCTGTTTTGTTTTGACTGATTTCCAGGGCCCCTGTGCTTTTCGTGGACATTTTGTGTTGGGCTCTTTTCTGCGTTCATGTGATGGACATTTTGGTTTTGTTCCGAGCCCTCCGTCCTGGGCCCCGCCGCCCGCCCTGGTCGGGTTGTTTTGTGTTTTGGGGCGTTTTTGTTTTTCCTGTTGGGCTGTCTGGAGCCGGCCCTTACGGGGGGGTACTGTCACGGTCCTGGGTCAGTGACCCAGTGTTTTTAGTTTCTTGTGTCTGAGTTTTTGTATTATGATCTCAGTTCCCTTTGTTCCCCCAGCTTATTCTTTAGTCCAGTGTCTTAGTTTGGCTTTCTTGTATTCTCTTTAGTTCTCTGAGTATTTAGTAGCTGCCCTGTCTCTTTGTTGTTGTTGTTCTCTGTGTTTCTTAGTTGCTCTGTCTCCCCTAGTCTAGTTTGTGTCTGTGCTACTTCCTGTTTTACTTTGAAGGTCCATGTCTCATGTGAGTGTTTCCTACTTTGCTCCCTCGTCTCATCAGTTCTGATTTCTCCCAGCTGTGCTCCCCTTCTGTGTCTCATTCCCCTCATTATTTCCCAGTGTATTTAAGCCCTGTGTTTCTCTGTGTCAGTGTCGCGTTCTCCCTCATGCTGTGTGTGATTCTCCCCGTGTCTCCTGGTATGCATTATGATTAGTTTTCCCAGTTTAGTTTTGTATTGTTTGAGATCTGTTTTCCAGCAATAAAGCTGTGCTTTTGAGTTCAAGTTCTGTCCCCGTAAGTTTGTGTTTGGGTCCAATCCCTGCCTGCCACACAGCGAAACATGACAATTTAAGGAAAGATGGATGGATGGATGCACTTTCAAACACCACATTAAATCCATAGCATTAACAAACAAAAAGAATTAAATAATTTGCTTAAACCTTGATCATTACTCATTTTGTTTTTACCCCTGTTGGTTCTAATCATGGGTTTATCCAGTTTGGTGACAATGATGTCCTCAACATCGGAGAACTGAAACACACAGTCGTATCTTCTCCAGTCTTCAGGTTTGACTGATGAAACATTCAGATCAACACTTATCTCGAAGGTCCCATCATGGTTGGGGAGGATCTCTCCAGGATTCACACCTTCATTGATCTTCTCTCAATCTTTCCTCCAGAACATCAGACCTGTCAGGATAGAAACCTGTAGCATGGCAGCTGACTGGAGAGGAGGAAGACTTCTGGAGGAGAGACACTAAGGGAAAAACTAGAGGGAGGGAAGATGGGAAAGAGAGGGATGGAGACAATGGAGGCAGAGGGAAGGAAGAGGTAATGATTAGAAAAGAAATAAAAGAATAAATCCAATAGGACGAAATGTACAACATACATGTCAGATGAAAACCATCATAGTAGCAGCAGAAAATAATTGTGACTGAATGTCTGTGTGGGTTGTCAGTCTTCCAGGTCATGGTAGTCTATGAAGCTTGGAAAAACAGCAACTGGACTTCAACTTTCTTGAAGACGTCTTACTTCTCATGTGAAAAGCTTCTTTAGTCCTAAGACCAAAGTGAGGTGTTGCTAGTGAGGTGTGTCATCTAGGGGACAGCAGGACAGACATTCAGATTGAGGTAGTTAGTTGCTGGGCAAATTCCTGCTACCATCAGCTTAAATTAGTTTCTGTTGTGGTAGTTATTGTGATAATATGTCTGTGAAGGTTCTCAGTCATCCAGGTCATCCTAGTCCAGTGGTTCCCAAACTTTTTTTGCCAGGCCCCCCCTTTTTTACAAGAAAAATGTTGCCCCCCCCCCACACACACACACACACACACACACACACACAAACACATCCTCCAAACGCACACACCCATATTTTGTTTACAAACTCCATTGCGGTTTATTTCACACCTCAAACATTTAGTAAACAATTAAGCAAGTAAACGGCAATAAATTACAGGTAGTAATAAAATATACTACTAACTCTTTTACGCTACGTCCACACCTACACGGGTATTTTTGAAAACTCAGCTGTTTCTATGCGTTTGGGCTTTTCGTCAACACGTAAACGGCGTTGCGATTCACCGAAAACGGAGATTATTTAAAACTCCTTTTTTGCGTTTACGTGTGGACGAGGAATACAGAGTTCGTCACGCAACGACAAAGGTATGTGCTTCTTTTCACGTCACGCTGTGCGCCACGTTATTGTTTACATGAGATGAATTGCAGAATGGCAGATAGAGACAAAATACTGTTACTGTTAATCTGACTATCTTCAGGTTTTACACGCTTACATATACACACGCAGTTACTGTCCCTGCATTTAGAAAGGCAGAGGCGTCACGGTGTAATTATTTTACGTGTAGTTGTTTTTTTTTCCTGTGTAATAATATTCAACATTGCTATCAATACATTTTTCAAGAAATGTCTCTCTGTGCAAAATGGGTTTAAACACATAAACAACTGTGGGATACTGTTTGTCCTTGATTTGAACAGGGGGAACAAATTACGGCAGGATCAGCCTGATATTATTTGTATCCCACTGTAACTTTACTGCATAAAGAGCTAACATGTCCAAAATGCCAGGAGTAGTTATTACAAGAAGTGTTTGTGAACTAAAAATCAAGAATGTGGGATACTGTTTGGCCGTGATTTGGAGAGCCCAGCGCGTGCTCCCGACGCAGGGAAACTAATTTTGCAGGGGAGACTTACCTTGGCACTTGTGCAGGTGAAGCCAAAGGGAAGATATGCGTCACCATATTTTCTAGTCTTTGGCTTGGAAGGAAGTTGGTTTGGAAACATATATGGCGATGCTTCATCTCCTGCTTTGCGTTTATGTGGGAGCCCCGTCAAAAACCTGTCCACAGTGTCCAAGCGCTCTTTTTTTTTTTTCTTTTCATACCGCGCCCCCCTGCAATGGCTGCGGGCCCCACACTTTGGGAACCTCTGTCCTAGTCTAAGGAGCTTGGAAAGAAAAAAAGCATCTAGACTTCTTTAAGTTGCTTGAAGACGTTTCACCTCTCATTCGAGAAGCTTCTTCAGTTCTAGGGTCCTTAGTCTATTGTGTTAATAGCCCTAGGATTTTTGAATGGGAGCTGGTCCAGTTTTCTGTAGAGAGATAACTAGGATCTGAAGACACATCACAGTACATTTTAACGTTAGTATGAACAAGCGGTAAAGCTAAATTTGGGAAAATACTTTAAATGACCTTTAAATGGGATAAGCTATAAAGATTATGAAACTGATTTCATTACAATATTTTAGAATGTTACATTATCTACAACTACCCTTGCACACAGTTTTCTTAATAATTGTATAATGTGCCCTTGCATTAGCTACCTGTTTACATTTTTGTATTGTTTTTTGTAAAAGATCCTCTCTTAGTTAAAGACCTCTTCATCTCAATGAGTACTTAATAATTTTTCTGTCAGCACCCTCCCTATTATTTTTTTATTTTTCATTCTTTGTGCCTGAAAGTCTTATTGACAGAAATTTTAAACTGAAATGATCAATAACAGATAGTAGCAGACGTGTGTGGATCGAGCCTCTTTCAGAGTTACCTTCTTGATTACAATGATTACAATAATTACAAAATAAGCCAAAATGTTGTGCCATACAACTGCTTTTTTTTTTGGAAGACTATGCAACACAAAATAAACAAAATAAACACTACTACTACTACTACATCCACGAAACCACATCAGGTGTTGTGATTCTACCTCTTCTCTGCTGGGAGCCTTTTCCATAGGACAAAACCTTCTTTATCCACTTTGGATAAATGTTAGTGAAAAGGTTTTTGTTGACATTTGTTCTAACACTGTCAGCATCCCATCTCTGTTTAGTAATGGCATCTTCTGGTTTCAATGCGTTCCATGTCAGTGTCTTCAGATCAAACTCAACAAAGTCTTCTCCGTTGTAACTGTACTGCAAAAATCCAGTCTCCTCTCCAGTTTTTTCATCCCATTCACAGCCTTCTCTCATCTGTAAAATGTGAACACCTGAAGAGAGAAATAAAGAAAAAAATATTCTGTAATATATTATTTTAATATTGCACGTTGTCATGGATGCACTATCTCATGGATTTTATGCATGGCAGGTGGGATGTGGACCCAAAAGCAAGACTTGGGAGACACAACATGAACTCAAAGTGTAGCTTGAATACACTGACAGGATAATGAAAGAAGAGCGCAGTTGGAACGCAGGGCTGGAGAGTTTAAATTATAAGGCAGAGGATTATGGGCAGAAATCTGTGCCATCAGAAACTGAATTTTAATAAGTTAAATTTAAATTTGAATTGCTCGGATTGAATCTGAATTGTAACTTGAATAAAAGCTTTTGAAAACTGAATTTGAATTAGTCTAATTTGAAATTGAATTTATGGTTTGAAAATGAATTGATTTGCTTTGAAACTGCATTTGATCCTTTAAAAATTCAGCTCTCGAATAATTTCAGTTTCACTTCTCACCATTCAGTTTCAGTTCTACAATTCAATTTCAGTTCCAAAATTCAGTTTTTTGGAACTTACATCCGGTTCCGGTTCAAGCGCAGATTAATAGAACTACGTTTTACTAGCGGACCGAAAGTGTTACTGACGGGAATCTACAGCGTCTTGAGTTGAATTAAGACTTCAGAAGTCATTCGTCATGTTGAATGACCAGCGGATAAACTCTCAGGGTGGTAATAAATGTATTACATGTATAAGAAAAAAAGTCATTTTAACAAATGATAGCCGTACAGTAACTTTTATGCTTATTGTAGCTGCTAGCTAAAAACGCTAATTTAGCCTAGTTTGCCCTGGATTCAGCTTTGACAAACAAATATGATCGACTGTTTCTAGTACAATTCCAAAGTTGTCATCTTGTACCCTGTCAGAGCCCTGTATGCTTGCAGAGACCCCTACAGTAGGGAAACATGCAAAACGGTGTCCAAACCTTTGTATTTGAGCTTTATTTATGTCTTACACAGCATCCCAACTCTTTAGCTAACTTAATAACTTTAGCTAAAGTGAATAGTTAGTCTAATTCATTAGTGCAGCATTACTGGAGCACCTCTGTTTGAAGTGATATAATATGATATACAACTATCACTGAAACAGCAAACTTTGTAAATAAATAACACTTCTCATTCTCTAAACGTTTGGCCACAGCTGTAGATTACACTATCAGTGCTTGTTCACTCTTGACAATAATTACATTTCTAAATTCTCTTTGTGCATTTACAGGTAAACAATATCTAATATTTTATCTAAATGACTGCTTTGTCTTTGAAAAGGTGAAGAGCCTGAGGCCGGTGACAGTCCAGTTCTACTCTAATTACATCCTTACGGTGGCTCACAGGACAAGGACAAGTTCAACCACACCTGTCATATTCCATATGACAGGGGTCTCAAACTCCAGTCCTCGAGGGCCGGTGTCATGCAACTTTTCCATGCCCTCGAGGACTGGAGTTTGAGACCCCTGCCGTATGGTGTTCATGCTGTTTTCTACCCCACAGTTACAGCATGTCTGACTGCCTGTTCAGCATATGCAAAAATATATGATGAGTTTAAGCATGTGATGACTAAGGCCTTCCATTATGGTGTTTGTCATCACATGTCACAGATATCTGGATGATCATTTGGAATAAACATGAAACTAAAAACTTGTTACTTCATCTTTTACCTTTATTATTATTATTGTTCTTATTTTACATTTTTCATTGTTAGGCATTGGGTTTATTTGTAGTAGTCCTTTCCAACTTCTTTCCCTCTTCCATGTTACTGTGTCAGCTTGTCAGCATCTATTTGGGGTTGGGAGTGGAACAGGAAGTAAGGAACAGAACAGAAAGTGCCATTAAAACCAGGAGAGGTTCTTATATTTCAGAAGAAGGGATTAATTCAAAAGAAATGACCTCAATGCCATATTTTATTTAGGAACCCTAGAGAGCACTTTGCAAATTAACACATTCTTATAATTTCACCCTCAGATGAGCCAAGCTACGACTGTCAGGGAAGGTGATGTAGGTACAGAGCATGTGAGAGTGGTTAAGTTAATGTCTCTTGTCTAGATGAAGGCACAAGAGGGATCAATGGCAAGGCGTAGAGATTCAGTATCTTCAGTCTTCAGTGGACACTCCATTTCTGGCACAAAACACCTGTAAAAGATGGTCGATTTAGGAGGTGACATGACAACTTCAGCCTGTCAAACATAGCAATGGAGCAGTATGTTTTAAAAAAAATCTAATTAAGCATGCACTCAGTACCCTAAGAATTATTATGGTAGTTAAACACAGTGATAGTTGTATATCATATTATATCACTTCAAACAGAGGTGATCCAGTAATGCTGTACTAATGAATTAGACTAACTATTCACTTTAGCTAAAGTTAATAAGTTAGCTAAAGAGTTGGGATGCTGTGTAAGACATAAATAAAGCTAAAATACAAAGGTTTGGACACCGTTTTGCATGTTTCCCTACTGTAGGGGTCTCTGCAAGCATACAGGGCTCTGAGAGGGTACAAGATGATAACTTTGGAATTGTACTAGAAACAGTCGATCATATTTGTTTGTCAAAGCTGAATCCAGGGCAAATTACGCTAAATTAGCATTTTTAGCTAGCAGCTACAATAAGCATAAAAGTTACTGTACGGCTATTATTTGTTAAAATGATGCTTGTTCTTATACATGTAATACATTTATTACCAACCTGAGAGTTTATCCGCTGATCATTCGACATGACGAATGACTTCTGAAGTCTTAATTCAACTCAAGACGCTGTAGATTCCCGTCAGTAACACTGTCGGCCCGCTAGTAAAACGTAAGCTGTGTCCCAAAACGTCGGCTGCATCCTTCGGAGGACCCGGCCTTCGCGGTCTACGTGGGCCGGGTCCTCCGAAGACCGAGAAGGCCGGAAGTGCGAGGCTGTGAAATGGGACGGTCTAGCCTTCAGATTTGCGTCACCGCTGTGTCGGTGGAGTTTAATAAACTCGGCCGTCTGCTCCTTGCTATCTAAAATATAGCAGGACACTGGCGTAAATTCTCGACCGTCTCACACTTCTGTTTAATCAGTTTTCTATGGGCTCAAAATGTGGTCATAAATATTTTGTACTTGTAAATCAGTTTTGTACTTGTAAATCAGGATTTGTATGTGTAAAAAGAATTTGTGTGTGTGTAAAAAAGATTTGTATGTGTAAAAAAGATTTGTGTGTGTGTAAAAAAGATTTGTATGTGTAAAAAAGATGTGTGTGTGTGTAAAAAAGATTTGTATGTGTAAAAAGAATTTGTGCGTGCGTAAAAAAGATTTGTATGTGTAAAAAAGATTTGTGTGTGGACTTAGCCAAAAAAAACCCTGCAAGTCACAAGTACGAATTTTGACCCTATTTTTCTTCCTTTCATCTGATTAGTCAATGTCATGTCAATCACAAATGTAACAATCCAATCAGAGAACAGATGGGTTTGGCTGTCGGAGGGGCACTTTTTTGAACTGCAGGTCCTTGAAGGGTAATACAGTTTGAAGCTGGAGGATCTCTATATAAATATCCGATAGCAGCTAGGTCCGCAGCTGTTGAAAGGATAAAGTTCTGGTATATCAGTGGTTAGAAATACCATTATTACTTTAGGATTAGTTTAACACAAAGTCAGGGCTGACCCGGGACCATTGCTGTGAGTCACAGTGCGCAGCATAAAGGTCCTTTCACATCGGACGCAGGATGTGCTGCTAATGCTAACTGCTAACTAAAAGCAAAGGATCCAGAATTTGTTGCGCTGGCTGCTGAGCTCTGTGGGTTTTTGCAGCAGCTCTACCTGTACTAGATGCACCTGCTCCTTGTCGTTTCTATCTCTGACTTTATGTCCTCTACAAGAGTTTCTGGTTTTTTTGCTAGTTCTTCAAATGTTCAATAAAAACATGTATGCTAATTCATAACGAAGAAAGCTTTGTAATGAAGACTGTCATTTCCAAAACACTGCCCCCCCCGCGGTCCGCAGCGCTGTATTAAACAGTAGACCTGTGACACAAAAATCACCAAACTCGGACGACCACAGACTGTTTTCCTTCGTGGTGATGAAGGAAAACGCTGGGTTGGCATGTAAAAGGGCATTTATTCCCTTCAAAGACCTGCAGTTCTTTTTACACATACAAATCTTTTTTACGCACGCACAAATTCTTTTTACACATACAAATCTTTTTTACACACACACAAATCTTTTTTACACATACACAAATTCTTTTTACAAGTACAAACCTGATTTAGAAGTACAAAATATTTATGACCACATTTTGAGCCCATAGTTTTCTTTTTGACGTTTATTCAGCTGTGTGAAAATCCCGGAGGAACCCACCCGATGGATTAATAAAGTTTTATTTAATCTAATAATCTAATAACTTTGATCTCAGCCAACTCGATTTACTCACGAACAAATAAAACACCGAAATAAGGCAAACAATTACATTTTTAAGTTATCCGAGTGACTTATATATCATGTTTAACCTGAGTAGCGAAAGAGCGGGGAGTAGTAATATACCTATACTTTTTTTGCCCCCCCCCCAATCCCCTCCGCGTTCATGTGTGCGCGTGAACGGACTTTGCGCGTGCATGTGCGCGTGAACGGACTTTGTACATGCTTGTGAGTTCAGGGGTCATATGAGTTTACATGTGTTTAATAGCGTTTTATTTAATGAAACCATTACGTGTTTTAATTAAACTCTTTTTTAAAGCATTGTATAGGTCTCAGAGCTCTGTTATTTAGACATAGATGATTTAATTTAACTAGTTTAGGGGTATTTTGCTTTTTTCTTTAGTGCTCTGAAACACACAGAGGCTAATAGTTTTTCACCTTCTAAAAACACATATTCACTGTAACAACCCCCAATGTTCCTTTAATGCAACTAGCCCTCTAATTATCTACTAGGCACAAACACACATAGATGATTTAACTGCATTAGGAGCATTTTGCTTTTTTTCTTTAGCGATCTTATCATGTCAGAGGTCCAGCGGCGCCAGACCCAGTGGAGCCGCCAAACAGGTTTTCACCTGTTGCTTACACTCCCACACCTTTACCTCTGCATCTCAGAGGTCACCTGAAACCGAGCCCAACCCCAAGGGGTGGTAACGACATCTCCTAGAGGGCTGGTCCAATACATATAAAAACGGATTCTTTCACCATTTGGAGCATCAACAGCGCAACCTAAAGAACACCTCTAACTAAGGAGTGCAGGATGACATCTGTATCAACCATGACGAGCAGCCTGGACATCGCCCAAGCATCAGCTGCTCTAGGTACGTCTACAGGCGTATGCCGGGGCCCTCACCGCAAAAAGCAACGCTGTGAAAACGTCGTAGATGGGACTGAATTTAAGTTAGAATATCGAGGCAGTAACGGGTATGTGTATACCGTTAAATATACCAATGGAGCAGTTATACTTCGTGTAGATTGTGGTGAGGGAGTCTTTTGGGGGGAGTCACAACGCATGTCTACTAGAAACTGGAAACTCTTTCGCACTGTTGTTTGTGCGGACTTGGACAATGTGGGCTTCCCAGAGATGCTGTATGTTTCCCAGTGGAACAGTCCAACAGGCCCAGAGCTTTACAGGGTCGAGGCTGATCGTTTTAACCGTAGCCCCGATGACTTTATTTTTCTCAGTGTATGTGATGACAGGGAAAGTTTTATAGCAGCCAGAGGGGTTGAAAACTGGAGGTTAAATCCTTACCCTCTGAGCATAGAAGAGCGCACTACGTGGTTTAAGGATATGTTTTTTATACAGTGGTGCGACTGGAGAGCTATGCTGCATATGTTTAGCAAGGTTGACGACGCCATCAAGAGAGATAGACTCAACACTGCGTACGAGGGTATTAGAAAACGCCTTGTCTTTGATGATTTTGCGACTTGCCCGAAGACTGGCTTGCCTTCTACCCTGTGCAAACCTAAAATCATAAGGCCGTCCGACAACTAAATAAACCAAATGGTAGGTTAAATATGTGGGCGTGTGTGTGCGTGTGTGTATCTATGCAACAAAATATAACATTTTTTATTGTTCTCATTTTTCAGAGGGAGACACGCAACCGTGGGACCTCACAGACACACCAGACTCCCCGCCCCCATCGCTGTTAATCCAGACCCCACCACCTCCTCCCCCCTCTCCTCAGCTGCTGCAGGATCCTACAGGATCGGGGCTGTGTGAGGAAACCATTATCGACATCAAGCTTGCAACCCACCATCTGCTGATGTTGGCGCTACACGATACATGCTACGGATGTCAAATATCTCATCCCAGTGTTACGGGTTCGAAATTGAGGATGAGAGTAAAACAATGACAGTCCAGAAGAGGTGGTTCAAACAATTGACTTTAATGAATGCACGCAGCGTGGAGAGGTGCAAACTGCAAAACAGTTGTACATCTCCACCCAAAATACACTCTAGATTGCTTTTATAACATCAGGGTATTGTAACGCCCCTTCTTGCGTTTACAAGCACATAATTTGCATGTACAGAACATTCATGTATTTTAAGAATTAAATGCAAACACAGAAGTTCCTCCTTGTGGCATACTCTTAAGAATATGGTGATGATCTAAGGCCTTTGAGGTCACCATGGACTGGACATCCTTCCGTCACCTGTAACTAAGCAAACTCAAATACCACAAGAAGCTGAATACATTCAGGCCTTTGCTCAGCTACTATTTTACTGTACCAATATACTCAGCATATGAGTTATGATACATATATATTTAACTCAATCATTTTAAAGTAGTTATAACTGCACCTGTAATAAACATGTTAATATTTGATTATGATAACCCCTATAATATAAATTATAACATAATGCCAGCAGCTTCAATAAACACTTTGATGAAATGATAATTAATGCAATGATAAGATGATGGTTATGTAAAATAATCCCTGTAATTCCACACCAGTCAGGTGCAACACAGCTGCTTGCTCGAATTGCCCGAGTATTTCTTTGACATCTACTATGACGATGTGATGATAAGGCTCAAGACAGACCGATTCATCCCCGCCATACGCCTGTTTGTGCGCTCGTACACAGTCGATGGGACTGGAACACAATTCAGCAGGATTGCAGAACACACCATGACCGAACTGAGATCATCAGAACATATAGTATGCGCAATTAACGACAACATTGTGCAGCTGCTAGAAGCAAGTCGTTATGTCCGTCGTGTTAAACCAGCCATGCTTCGCATGATTGGTAACTACTGGGCTGGGAGACACCTGGTTTAATGTATGCTGTTCAGTATTCATTGTCTGTGTGAATGAATGAAATAAAAATACGTGTTAACACCAACAGCTTTATCATTTGTGTCTTGCATAGATCATGGAAAACACCTTGTATAAAATTTATCATGATCCGGCCCATCCGGCTGGCTTGGCCAGTTTAAATAAGCTCCGTATAGCTACCGCTGAGGCAATAGGTGTAAAACCCTCATTATCACAGGTTAAACATTATTTAGAACGAGACGACACTTACACACTCCATAAACCAGCCAGGATCCACTTTCCCAGAAATAGAGTATTGGTTAATGGAATCGACAAACAGTTTCAAGCCGATCTGGTTGATATGTCTGAATACATGACAGATAATGATAATGTTAGATACCTGCTAACATGTATAGATGTATTCTCAAAATATGCGTGGGTTAGATGTCTCACAACCAAGAAGGGCTCAGCCGTAGCAGCCGCATTTGAGGATATACTTGCTGAGGGAAGGATCCCTATGAAACTACAAACAGATGAAGGCAAAGAGTTTTATAATACAACCTTTAAACAGCTAATGAAGCGATATAACATCAAACATTTCTCAACAGCTAGTGAGGTTAAATCTAGTATTGTTGAAAGATTCAACCGCAGCTTCAAGGGTAGAATGTGGAAGTACTTAACATCCGTCAACTCAAGGAGATATGTACACGTCATCCCAGAGCTCACACAGGCATATAACAATGCTTATCACAGATCTATCCAAATGGCTCCAGCAGAGGTAAATAAGGATAATGAGAAGCTGGTCTTTAACACCCTGTACAAAACCAAGCCTCAGAGGAAAGTGCGTTTTAAATTTAATGTTGGCGACACAGTACGAATATCAAAACTGAGAGGAGTGTTTCGAAAAGGATACGAACAAACCTACACCGGTGAGATTTTCACAGTCAAAGAATGTATAGGGAGACAGCCCCCAGTGTACAGACTAATCGATCTAGCAGGAGAGGCGTTGAAAGGTACATTTTATGAGCCTGAAATACAACGTGTGATTGTTGATAAAAACAAAACATTTAAAATTGAAAGCATATTGGCTGGAAAAAAGGTGGGCCGAAAAAAGATGGCTCTAGTAAAATGGTTAGGATGGCCCGCAAGTTTTAATTCATGGATTCCAGAAAAAGACATCCTCGAGGTGTGATTAACCCTGATGACACAGCTCTGCAGTCATTCATTCAGCACTGTGCAGAGACAGAGTAAAGAAGGATGGATAAAAAGAACAACAAGGCAGGCTTTTATGTGACCCTCTTCTCGAATGCGTCAGCTCATGTTTACCCAGGCAATAAGATATCTAATTTTAGAACAAAGTTAGCAAAACCTATTGTTTTGAATCATCAGTATGAGGTAGCTGTTATAGAGATACAGTACCCGCGCACTTGGCTGTCTTTTCCACAAGCAGATTCGCTAGTAGAAATTTATAACCCTGTCAAAGATGATGCCCTATCCGTAACGACGATTGAGCTGTCTGTGGGTCATTATACCTCTGTGGAGCAGATAATAAAAGAATTTAATTTGAAATGCCAGCAGCAGCCAGGCACGGCGGACATTAAAACACAATACAACACCGTTAGTAACTATGTCAGTGTTATGGGGCCTAGAGGCAGCGTTCTCACATTTAGAGGGAGACTGGCAGAAATCCTAGGATTCAAAACAGAAGAACCATTTGTACTTCATTATAAAAACACATACGCACCGCATCCTGCTGACATATACGGGGGAAAATACAACATGTTTATTTATGCAGATATCGCCGATTATCAACTTGTGGGTGACGCCCACGCGCGGCTATTAAGGGCTATAAATATCACAGACGATGTCCGGCGCGTAGCCATTTTGCAATTTGACAGTCCACACTACACACCTGTGTCAAAGACGTTAATCGACGACATAGAAATTGATTTGAAAGACGATCAGAATCAACATATACCCTTTTTATACGGTAAGGTGTTTGTCAAGCTACACTTCCGTCCGATAAGACAGCAATTTTAAAAAAGAAAGGATGGCTGTCTACAACACAGACGAGACAAGATATCTAAAATATTACATCGTCCAAGCCGGGGGTGATTTGGGAGGGTATATAGGGACCAGCACGCAATATGGCGCAGGTCTGGGCGGATTGTTCCGCAGCTTATTTAGATTTGCAGTACCGCTGTTTAAAAAAGGAGTCGGTATACTCAAACCCCACCTAAAAACCGCAGCGTCAGGAATAGTGTCTGATGTCATATCCAACATAACTAAGCCCACAACCACTAAGCAGGACGGTAACGGAGTGTATGTGTATACGCCCAATACTTCAAAAACCCCACCCACAGCACGCACACCATCTAGAAAGCGTAAAACCACAAAATCAGCCAGAAGATCCAACAAACGGACACCGTCACGCGGAGTGAAAAGACCCAGAACCAAGCGTTCAAAAACTACAGCATTTGACATATTCTAAATGGCACTGTTACACAGCCAATCTGGAGAATGTGTAAAAACAGAGCTGGACCTGTTTACTGTTCCCTACACACAGACCAGCATTGAGAAAAGTACGTTTATTGAAATACCTCCTGTTTCGGCAATCACTGATGGAGGCCCGATCGAGTTTTACATCTCATCGTCCGGCGAAGACTACCTGGATCTAAATGACACATATATCTACACACGTGTGAGAATCACAAACGCTGATGGCTCAAACCTGGCTAGAGATGCTAACGTGGGATTTATTAATTATCCCGGATGCAGCTTATTTAGTCAAGTCGATGTTAATTTGGGACACACGCTCATTAGTCAATCATCCAACACGTATCCATACAGAGGTGTGATAGAATGTCTTATCAATTATAATAAGGACACTTTAGACACACAGTTCAGCACAGGGTTATTCTGTAAGGATACAGCATCACACATGAATGACACATCCATAGAAGGGGACAACCAAGGCCTTGTGACCAGAGGCGAATATACAGCGAATAGCAGCATTGTTGAATTGATAGCTCCTGTACACGCAGATCTGTTTTTTCAAGAAAAACTGTTACTTAATGGAATCGACCTGTCACTGAAATTTGTGCGCTCTAAAGACGAATTTGCTCTCATGACAGCAGATGCCAATGCGTACAGAGTTAAAATTGTCTCAGCCAGTCTCTTTGTCAAGAAAGTTAGTATATCACCGAGCGTCAGACTTGCACACAGCAAGGCATTGCACCATGCAAACGCAAAATATGCTATAGACAGAGTATCTTTAAAGACTTTCTCCATACCAGCAGGGTCTCGAATATCAACTAATGACAATTTATTTATGGGCAGGATACCTAAATTTGTCATCATTGCATTCATTGATAATGAAGCTTTTACAGGAAGTCCCACCCGTAACCCATTTAATTTCGAAAACTGTGACATAGAATTCATTTCTTTATACGCTGATGGTCAGGCTTATCCTGCTAAACCGTTCCAGCCAAATTTTCAGAGAAAACAGTATACCAGAGAATTCTATCAGCTGATACAAACCACTGGAAGACATTTAAAGGACAGGGCACTTGCCATATCGCGTAACGACTTTGGTAACGGGTATACATTATTCTGTTTCAATCTGGAAGCTGACGAAGGACATTCGGGCAATGTATCATTAATTAAAACTGGGAACGTGAGGCTTGAAGCCCGTTTCAGAAACCCGCTACCCCGCACAATGAACATCTTGTGTTATTCAGTATTTGATTCAGTCACTGAAATATCTAATATGAGACAGGTGCTCTTGGATTACTATTGAGACAGCAAACACGGTCATGAACACTATAGAGCTAACATCTGTGGTCGGCAGGATTATCAATAAAAACACACATTTTCTAGGGGTGCTACCCAATGTACAGCTTCAAAGACTGCCTGCTATGGCTATTGTAAACACTCACCCTTCTACAATGCCCGGGGAACACTGGCTTGCTGTTTATATTTCGAGAGACAAACGCTGTTATTTTTTTGATAGTTTTGGAAACTCACTAGACCGTTTTCCACCAGAGATAAAGGTGTTTGTTCTAAAAAACTGTTCCACTCTTTTATATTCAGGAAAACAAGTGCAGAATGACTTCTCCATCACATGCGGTCAACATTGTGTATTTTTTTTATTTCATATGCAAAATGGTGTATCTTATTCACGTTTGCTTAACATGTATTAAGCAAATGTTACCTTGCAATACGTTAAAGGCTATGTCACACAAAGCATTGATGAAATCCAAGTTTGCATTGCTAATAATAACTCTGCGTAGAGCCGGCGGAGACTTGTATATCAACTCCAACAGAGACAGATTCCTCCGCATGCATGATGACATCCTTTCACCTCTTCACAGTTTTTTGTTTTGGGATATAAACAACCGGACGGTCTGACAGTAAATTTGTTCTGAGTCTTAAATAGTCCGGGGTCTTGGCTTTATAGTCTATTAAAAGATACCCGTATGTTGCGGATGTAGCATCATTAAACGCTTCTAAAAAATATTTAGTATTGCCGGGAAACATTTGTCTACCTAAAAGCATGATTTGATATTTATCTCTAGGATTTTTAAACAATATTAGGTAGTTGGTGTTCAAGGAAATAGTTCTACTGGATTTTCCTTGAATAAACAAATTCTGAACCAGATATATACAACTCAAATTCCTATGATGCACATACTTTGTGAATACGTTTTGTACTTCTAAATTGTTAGCGGCATCGTTCATTACATCGTCTATAATTAACAAATTGTTCTTGTCTATAGGCAGAAGGGTGTCATCAGCCAGAGATTCGGGTATACCGTTAACAAAGTTTATGTCTCTTATCTTAAGAAGTTGGTCATATAAAGGCTGCCAGCATGAGTATATATACACAATGTTATCAATGTTGTGCGAAATAATCCCGGATGCATTTTCAATGACATTTTTGACAAAAAAAGTCTTGCCGCAGTTACTGGGACCGCTGACCACCATGCTGAACGGGTGCTGCAACCTAGCGTCAAACCCCTGATCTAATTTAAAATCCATAAGGCAGGGTTGTGTAGTCTGGGAGCACACGGCGCTTGTAGTAGACAACTTTAAGCTTCTTCACAACAGATACATTCTTCAAATGAAGCTTCTTTTTATCGCGTTTGATATTATCAGACACAGCCACTAGGTGTGCGTCTGAAGCCTGATTGGCTACAAACTTGCGGACTAAACCTTTCAAGGATTCGTGGGTGACAACTTTGGTGTTTTGTGCGTTCAGTGTTACACCTTTACATTTGACCTGGGTTTTGCCCAGCGATGTGTGATACGCGTAGCATTTTGGCCCACACCTCCCTGTCCAGAAGCTAATTCACTGGTGAGATCACCCAGAAAAGGGCCTAGAGGAGGCATCCAGTCGCCAGGCCGTGCTGTGAAAATGACGCTGTCTGTATCACAATACAGCACGCGCTGTTGCAAGTTGTCTAACAAATCATACAACATGAGTCTGGCGTGTGCAGTGGTCATGGCGCCCACAAAGACATTAACGTCCTTGACGCGGGATGCTCTACCATCGGCGTGGCGCCACTGCACCATGGCGACGTCGTCAGAGATGAAACAAAACTGCCGCACATCGTACTGGTCGCTGAACATTAGCTGACTAAACCTGGACGGGTCTGTGATGAGCTCAGATGACGCCATGTTTGACCTCATACTGAAACGCCCCCATAACGAGTTTAGCAGCAGCTTGTTGCAGTTTCGAACAGCTTTATTTACACATATTTTGGACGGGTCCAGCATTATTCCCTCCTTTTCATAATACTCGGCTATGTACTTTTGCTGTTCGTCAGGGGTTTTCACATGTTCTGGATACCCCGAGGCCTCCTGTTTAAGTTTTAGAAAGGCTTTCACATAGTCTTTAAACAATGTGTCGGTCTTGTTGGGGAAATGCCACACCTCATCAATAGAAACAAGCTTGTATCCTTTCTCAACAGCTTTTTCAAGCTCAAATGAGACCCATGTACCTTTCAACACCCATTCACTGTCACTGTGCCCGCATGCAGTGTGCTGGTTCTGGTCTTCAGCGCACATGCTGCAGAGTGGAAACATCAGTTTGCCGTGGCACCTGTAGGGAAGGACGGGGTGAAAAAGCCCTCTTGGTGGCAGTACTGTGCATTTAACAAAGCCGAAATAATTTTCTAGCTTGTCAAAGTTGCTGTAAATGATTTGAGGATGTCCTACAGGATAATTTTTTTAGATTGCACCATGGGATAGAGACTGGTGAAGTCGTAGTAAAATATTTTTTCATCACACGCAACCTTGTGGTACAGTTTTATAGCATTTGTGCGACCGCCAAAAAGGGCGTCTCGGGGGTTCAGGCGTTCTGGCTTTCTGTATGTATGCATGAAAGTCACAACTGCAGGGTCTGTCTGCTTCAAGGCAGCCCATTCGCACTCCCACATCACAACAACGTTCAAACTGTATTGTGATTTCAGTGCATCCACTTTGTCACAAAACACACGATGCAGCAAACCGTAGGACGCTTTGCTGACAGGATTTACTTCACTCTCGGGGTAGCATTTAACACATCCGTGGTGAAAACATCCTGCAAATTCGTAAGCCGTGTTACTCGTGGGGTCAAAGCCGTCCACAAAATATGGCCCAACCCTCTGTTCACCTCCTCTGAGAGCGTGTTTTATCACTGTGCTGGTGGTGTGGGACACATATTGAAGCCATTCAATAGAGACGTTTGAAAATGTCTTATTCTGCTCAACGTATGCACCATCCTACGTGAGAGCGAGCGTGTCTCTAGGCAGAAACAGCGTTTTATACACACCCATACTGAATGCAGCCAGGGTGGTGTGCATGAATGGATCAACTTGTGTACAACCCAACAGAGTGTCACGATATATGGTACATGCTTTACGCAGGACATCAACATCGTTAACACAGTAGCGCCTGAGTTCAGCCTGAAAATCAAAGGTGTTCTGTGAGGCAGTCTGGTACCATTCCATGAAGCTCGCCTTACCACTTTCAGACATGCGCTCATAGCCATAGAAGGAGGGGTCCGGGTATGGACCGACATAATACTCATTATCCCTAGTGTTGAATCTGTGTGGGAAATGGCCCTTCTGCAGGTCTTGAAAACCTAAAGCAGAGGGTATTTTGGCAAGACCCATGGGCAAAAAGCTGAACGAATCAATCCACCGCTGGTCATACTCCTTGTCATGCATCAAAATCACACGGCTCCCTCTCATTGTGACGGTAGGTGTTATACATTGCTTGACCATGTACTCCAAAACTATGTAATTATCGAATCCTGATGCATTATGGGCTATGAACGTGTACCCACGAAACCTCGGGCGTCTGTAATGCTGCACAAACGCCGCCACACATTTTAACGTATTAAATGAGAACTTGTTGCCCTTCAGATCAGACGCACACACAAAGTTGGCCTCATGTTTACCGTTGTGATACCTTGTCTCAAAATCATATAAAATATATTTATCACAAGGCTTCTGTTGTTCAACAGGCTGTATGAAACACTGATGCTCAGAGTCCCCGGCCAATTTAGGCTCGCGGCAGTGCTCGCATTTAGGCTGGACACATCTGTGTGGTGATTTCTTTGATTCTTTATATGTGACACCACAACTCATGCAATGCTTCATATTGTCACACGGGACCATGTTGTGTTTTATTTCTGGTAATTTGTGTTGTTGGTAACAGTGTTGTGATTTGCAGATGCGGTTACAGTCACTGCATTTCACGGTGGGACCTCTGTGGTGGTGACAGAGTGTGAAACATACGTTGCATCTATGTTTACAGCTGTGATAGAGCGGTGAATCATATGTATTGTAACAAAAATTACACACATAGCCTGCCCCTAGAAAAGCTGTGGGTTTTTCAATCAGGTGATAGTGTTCATTGTGTAGGTACAGCATTACAGTGTTTGGATTTGGCTCATCATGTGTGAAAAAAGTATGCAGACGTTTACGCCCTGCTGCGTGATAATAGATTACTATCTTAATGTTTAGGTGTTTCTCAAATTTGCAGACATCTGAGAATGATACTGTCTGTGTGTCGCATAGACCTACTTGAGCATGTAACTGTTTAGCAGTAGCATATTTTTCATGCTCTGGGGCTGTTGGGTTTAATGAATGTGCTATGCAAAGGGAGAAGCACAAACTGTTGTGCGTATTGTTTGGTGTATACAAATGTTTACCCTTCTTTGAGAGAATGTCATCATAAGGGATGTTTGCCAGTTTTAAGCGAGCCCCACCGCTACTATTTTGTGCAACCGTGACAATAAACTCTAATTCATCATCACCGATAGATTCGTCGTTACTTTGCATAACTTGTGCTATTTGGTCGAGAAACAGGTCAGGGTCATACTGATCATCAGGATTTAAAACAGCTTGAACATCAGAAGCCAACGAGGGCCCACGGAGGACCACATTTAGAACACAACCCTGCTGAGATCCAGCCACTGCTCTATCTATCACATTAGCTAGGCAGCTTCTAACTCTTTCTGGCACTTGTTCTGGATCATCAAGACTTATGTCCCTAAAATCAAGGCGCTCGCGCAATTCTCGGGCGTTGAAATTAGGTATCTCTCTGATGCTAAGCTGGCTGTGACTGCCAGACCCAGACTGAACAATGGGCTCAACTACTGCAGCATGTGTTTGTGTATGGTTAACACTTGAGGAATTTCCATTGTTTGAGGGGCTGTGTGGTGATGCGTCAGCAACAGCAGCAGCAACAGATACAGTAGCAGCAGCCCCCTGATAAGCATGTGCCCTGGGTGCACCCACCCGTTCAGGGGTGAAAGAAGGCTCAGTAATAAGACATTCATCGGTATCCTGAGTAACAACAGTCCCTGCAACAGTAACATTCGTGGCTACAGGAAACTCCGTCTGTGTTTCGGATGCATCATCAGCAATAGGTTCAGAATGAGTTGGACAAGGACGCTCATTAGACACACCACTGCGTGCTGCAGCGAGACTACTAAGTGTTGCATGCAAAACTTGACAATTGCTTACTAACTGCGCAGCCGCCTGGTTAAAAGCCTCAAAGTCGAACCATTTAGCCCTAGCAGAGGTACCATCATTGTGCTTGAATAATTTACAGGGTGGGTCCATGATGTGGATTTTAAAAGTCACCTATTTAGAATGGTGGTATTAATGAGACGTAATAAACCTGAGGTCTCGTTTATTGCCTGCTGGCTACTTGTTAGAACCCGTGCTATTTCTTGCAAGTTGCCCTGTGCTGCTTCTCGATCTTGGTTAACTTTAGCTACTATTTCTTGCAAGTTCAGCTGTATTGCTTGTTGTTGCTGGTTAAGTTTAGCCTCTATTTCTCGTTGATGTTGACTAAGTTTAGCATCGATCAAAGATAATATATCATTTTTTGAAGCATAATGGCTCTGTTCAAAAGTAGAGGGTTTTGCTGTATTTAAGTATGCATCATATGCCTGCGATATTTGTGAGTCTGTTATGCAACCTTCTTCAAAACCTATGTCTGAATCACGGTTGTTTCTGAGACATTCTGGAGTGGCGGGTATGTCATTTATGTTGAAATCTGATAGGCTGTACTCGAAAACATCACTGAAATCACTAGGCAGGCACTCACTCGCTGGTATGTGTGGCCCGGTGATGAAGAATTCTTCCGATTCTCCGACGTTGCCCAAAGGTTGTGGTTTTTCTTGTTGTTCTGGGAGTTCAATATCACGTAAATATTCCAAAAACATCAAGGGGTCTTCAAGGGGTCCGTAGTGGCAAGGGGTTGTGTGATCGCTGTGGAGATAGATGGGTGTTAGAAATATTATAAATATATATATATATGGCGTATCATTTCAAAAGCAGGGTGTGTTTGGCTCTTTTGATTTATTTATGCCTATACTCACACTTTGTTCTGTGTTATTCCGGATGGCCCCGGTTCTTGACACACTGTGTACTCTGTCTCGGGCCTGGTGTATTAGAACATTTGTAAATATTTAAAACCTTTTTTCCTTTAAATTGAGCGTCATGTATAGAGACTTGTATACATACCTAACGTAAGGCTTGGTCTTATTGCCCCCGCTTCTGTAGGTTTTTCTGGACAACTTATTGAACCTGTACCCGGGGGGATAAGCACAGTTAATACATGGTTTAAACAGAACACATGCGCGCGCGCACACACACACACACACACACACACACACATATTTAAAACACGTGTGACACTGTATTTACCTTGTGTTTTTTAGAGGCGTTGTTTGCCCTATATAGCTTTGTGATCCTGTAGAAAGAATGAGAAATACACATTTTAATGTTACTATGTGTGAAACAGGTAAGATTGCTTCTAAACAATGAGGCACAAACTGTTTTGTGTGAGAAGAAGAAACACAAACCTTGTGTAAGCGGAACGTGGGGTGTCACGGTGTGCGAAGTTCCTAAAAATCAGGCTTTTGTTTAGAAGAGAAAACAGTTTGAATATTTTTTGATATACAGTTGTATAAATTTAAGAATCCGTTAATAGTCTTGTTTTACCTACCATATATGTTGTCCATGTTAAAAAGAATGCTCTTAGGTTTGCTGTCCGTGCTGATGAACGAAGTGTTATGCTCTCAAGGGTCGATGTAAAGGGTTAGTGTGGCTGATTAGGGCATTTTTATATAGGTGGGGCTTGTTTCAGCTGACCTCTGAGATGCAGAGATAAAGGTGTAAACAAAAGGTGAAACCTGTTTGGTGGATGGTCGTAGAAAGTGTAATGGAAAAGATAAAAGGCGACTCCGATGGGTCTGGCTCCGCTGGACCTCTGACATAAGATAAAGGAGACTGCTTGTATTGAAAACTATGGATGTACAGTTGAGATGCTCTTGATAAGGATGACCTCTTCTGCTGACTGTAGGGGGTCTAGCTGTTGCAGAGTTAAGAATCTGAAGTATCAGAGTTTATTTCTAAAGGAATGCCTGCTGTTTGTGGTATTCTGTTTGAAACTATTAGCCTGTGTGTGTGTGTTTCAGAGCACTAAAGAAAAAGCAAAATGCTCCTAAAACAGTTAAATTAAAAGTAAAACGCTCGTGCTGATGAACGAAGTGTTATGCTCTCAAGGGCCGATGTAAAGTAGCGAGGAAAAATACAGGGTGTTTGATTAGGGCATTTTTATATAGGTGGGGCTTGGTTTCAGCTGGCCTCTGAGATGCAGAGATAAATGTGTGGGGGTGTAAGCAACAGGTGAAAACCTGTTTGGAGGATCGGATGGTCGTAGAAAGTGTAATGGAAAAGATAAAAGTACAGGTATATTACTACTCAGGAAAATGGAAAAGGAAGACATTTAATAGGGAGACATGAAAAAACATCAATATCAAACTCATAGCACACATCTATGATGTTCAGAGGCAGCACTGGCATTTTTAAAAGTGTAAGGAGGAAAAAAGAATAAAATTGACTTTAGTTCACAAAATAACTCATGCATATATTTTCAGCTTCAGTTTGTGTTTTGTGTTTGTAACCTTGTATTTTTTATGTATTTATTTTGTTTGTTCTCTGCCCCACTTTCTAGGTTCACATATGTCCAATCAGAGTTCCCCATATTGTTTGTGTGTGTGAATAAAGACTAGCCTCTAAACTTTATAAGCTCGTGTGATTTTTTCTGTGGGGAGCTTTTCACATGCTTCACATACATCTTCAGGTGCGCTGGACAAATGTTTTTGAGATCATTTTCTTTGTGTGTTATTCTAGGTTGGTCCTTATCCCATTTCTGTTTGGTAACATCAGCCTCTGGTTTCAGTGCGATCCATGTCCGTTTCTTCAGATCAAATTCAAGGAAGTCTTCTCCGTTATAATGATACTGTATTATACCAATAACCTCCCCAGTGGTTTCATCCCATTCACAGCCATCTATCCTCTGTAAAATGTGGACACCTGAATAGAGAAGGAAAGAAAACATCGCAGTGAATAATTTTAATAATGTATGTTGTGTGAGGCTCTATTATTCTCCAAGCCTTGGTTTGTTTTCTGATTCAAGTCAGACAATCTGAGAATTTTTTATTAGTATAACTAATGGAAGCTAATTGAAATGCTACAGAATTCATAAATGAGCCTGATTAATGTTCATGTTTATACTCCACAGGCAGCAAGTACGACACAGCCAGGCTTTCTTTGTGAGACCCAACGGTATCACAAACGTGGTTATCAACTTTTTCTGTTAAATTGGGCTTTCTGTGTATGAGCTCATGTAAAAAAAAGGTCACATAACTTTTTACACTCAAAATGATCTCCATGAGTGCCGCCTACTGAAATCAGAGACGGTATCACATGATGATGATAAATGATAAAAATCTAAGAATAACATACAACCAGAAAAAGAAACACTGCTGAAAATGAGAAAATAAATGGAAAACTTAAATGTAATGATTTAAGTTAATGATTTACTAAATCTTTAATTCAAGTTAATTATGTTATGGCTGAGTGTGCTCTAGGTTCTGCTATAAATCTGTGAGGTGACAGCTGTGCATTTAAACTGGGTCCATTTAAAAATGAAAGGTTACTCTGTTAAAGAATAAATATATATTCTTAGTGCTTATTTTCTGATTATATTGTTTTATGTATTTTAATAATAAAGGCCTGTATAAAGCAAGGCCAGCTGTGAGAGAGAACTAGGTCAGAGGGTGACAGGTCGCCTTGGCAACAGAGGCATATTAATAAAATACAGGAAACCAGACAGAAAAAACGGAACTAAGTAACACAGAAGGAGTTGTTTTTATCGAAACTATGTGTGACGTGTAAAGGACCAAAATAACACCTATATGATACACATTTTTGGCTTCTAATGCCAGAGATTTGCAAAATGGCTTTGGGCTGTGCATGTCTCTCTCTTCCGGAAGATGACTGAATAAATAATTATAAACACTTTGAAAACTGAGTCGTGTTTTCTCTCTATTCAGTAAAAGAATCATGAAGAACTAGATTTAATACTCTCAGTCTAAAGTAGGTGTGGAAATCTCTTTAGTTTCTCAGCAGAAAGGTAAAATTTATTCATTTCATTGATGGAACAGCTATTTTGATGTGTGGTCTGTGTTGTAGTAGCTTCAGTTCCAGACATATAAATGACTTATCAGAAGTATTACAATATTTATATTTTTTATGCACCACCAAATGAGTGCATATACATTCCTGTGAATATGCAACATAATGTTTGCGCTACTGTAACTGGACAGCAGCACTTTATTTATTATTTGACTTTGTAATATTACCCATCTGGAGCTGTCTGACAACTAGGCTATAAATTGTAAGAAACTGAAAAAACGGTGCAATTGAAAACATTTTAAAGGCAAAATCTAAACACTCTTCCAACATTATTCCAAACGTTCCAAAAGTTTTGGTATATTCAATGTTTCATTATCATTTAAGGTATAACAGAAATACTGCACCTTCACTTTGATTGAACTGCTGTTTCAAACTGGAAATCAGCTCTCTGAAGAAGTTTGGCTGATGCTCAAAACACTTGTGCTTGTACCAGCCCAGTTGCTCAGGGTGTTTTTCTAAAATGTTCTTCGCCCACTCCTGTCTTGGTTCCAATATCTTCTTGCTCACGTCACAGTAACCCACCTGAATGCCATCAACCATCAGCACACCAAAAAGTTCTGGGATGTTCGGAGCTCCAGAGGATCCAGTGACAAAATACTTCAGCAAGTGTTTCACTGTAGGACAATGTTTATAATGTTAGCAAATAAATCAGATGCACAAAAAGTATCAGAAATATGATTCATTTAGTTATCGAGGCTGCGCCCTTCCTCTCGCCCAGTGACAGATCAGATAGACTACTAGATTATTCAGTCAAAAAATCCTCATTTAATCTGCACTAACAGTGACAGAAGGCTCTACAGCAGGACTGTGCAGCTTTTAATTTATATTTTGACAAAGATTTGGGGCTAAAGGACCAACGTGGCTGATACGCTTTGCATGTGCAAATGATCAAGAATGTCCAAAAATAAAACTATTAATATTCAACATAAATCTTTAAAAAACGTATTTAATAGGTCACATCTGACATGAATAGAAATGAAACGAATAGAATAGAATAGAATAGAATTTAATGCCTTTTTATTGTTAATAAACACATGTGAAATGAGATTTAAAAGCAACTCCTACCCAGTGCAAACATGTGATGAACTTTGCAATGAAATTCAGTTGTCAAAGTATACCTGATAAAACATGGATTTTTTTAAATTCTAGAAAATAAATATAAAAACTGAGTTTACAACATTCAGGCTAAAAGAGCTTTAAAGTGAAACAAAGCAAAAACACAGCTTTAGTCAAATGACTCTGCTGTCAGAGCTCAAAGGTTTAAAGTTTTTTCTTACCTGCGAATGAGCCACAGCAGAGGAGAATCAACAAAAACAGCTTCATCTTTTCTTTATCCATAACGTTATTATTGTTATTGCTCTTGTTCCCTCTAACATGTAAAGACCTTTGAGGTCTGTTTAACTTAAGCAGCTATTGCAGCGTCTACTCCTGATTTCTGCTGCTAATAATCTGCCTGCACTCGCCCACTTTCCCACATGCCTGTGCCTGTAATAGTCTGATATAAACTGCTTCTTTAGAACACAGAACTGGAAGGATCAGTTTTGTTGTAACACACTGAGAGCAGGGTCACAAAATACTTAAAGAACAGCTTTTCTTGATATTCTGATTTTCCTCTCATTATGTTCTTTCAGCTGTTCATGGGTCTACAGTTTGTTTAGCATGTATGTATTTTATTTGAGTTATTTTCTAAATTCAAGATTCAGTTTATGTTTAAAGAGGGTACATGACCTGTTGTTCCAATAAATAAGCAAATGATGTTTTGATTTATGAATAGCTGTAGCAATGATAATAGCCTGATAATAGCCACTGGCTATCAGCAGTCAACAGGGATTGGTCTGCAGAGGAGCAGAGCTCAGCCAGTCTTCTTCCTGCTGATTAGCCAGCTCAGTCTGGCCTTTAAAAAAGCTTCAAAATGAAATGGCTTTCATGGGAATTTCATACATATTTTTGGAAAAGTGCTTCAAAAGTCCTTCAATAGCCAACAATTTATAACAATCAATGAAAAGAATGATGACAAATTGGAGCATTTCAGAAAATCTAAGTATCTGAATGAAAGATTGCTGCTGTAAATGTACCTTATTTATCTTAACTGACCCTTCAGCAGCTGTGACTATGGCTGTATCCCAATTCAGGGTCTGCAGCCTTAAAGGCCGCAGTTTAAGGCCGATTACGTCACAGCGACGTGACAAAGGCTGTCCCAATCCAAAGGCTGCTCGAAATGCAGCCTTCAGATGCGTCCTTCATTTCCCTGAATTTTAAGGATGGGTCTGTGTATCCTTCGTGGCCCAACATATCCCAGAATGCATAGCGCACCCCGGCCAATTCAGTTTGTAATGATGGCAGCAAGTACAGACGTGGCAGAAACAGCGGCGGAGGGCACTCACATCCATAAATGTATGTTACTTCGGAAGTACCGACACAAATGTCAACATGCAAAAGACAATGGCAGTGTAATTGTACATGTCACAGTGAATTCATCCACAGTCGTCACACGTAGGTGACTGGAAATACACAGTCCCGCTGATTTGTAACTGGTCAGTTTTAATATTACCTTGTGAGGGTCACCAAAAAAAACGTTAAGACAACAACAGACAAAAATGTAGCCGTGTAAACTCCAAATATCTGCGCAATGTGGCAACACATCACATATCTGCAGTGCAAGTGCTCTGACGTTCTCGGAGACATCTGTTACCGATAACTCATCCAGCCGGCGAGAACAGCGTACTCCGTTCCAACGCCCCCGCGTTGTCGCCACTCAGGTTAAACGTGTCACATAAGTCACCCAAATAACTTACAAATGTTATTGTTTGGCTTATGTCAGTGTTGTATTTGTTCCTGAGAAAATCGGTTTGGCTGAGATTTAAGTTGGGAGTCTGCACACAGCTGAATGTGCAAACGTATTATACAATACGTCAAACAGAAAAATGATGAAACAGAAGTGTAAGATGGTAGAGAATGTACTCCAATGTCCAGGGAGTAAGGAGCAGACGGCTGAGCTCATCAGACTCCGGGGTGAAAATTAACACCTGTTCACCGGTGCCAAGAACTCAGCCGCTGCAGGTTGGAGGTATAGCACCAGTATGCATGCATAAATCTGTTGGGCATAATGGAGAGTGCCTGTCCTTTCTTGTAGTTTGAAGTTGGCACATTTTGCTGTGGATCCTGTTCAGGGATTAACATCATTGACATGTCCTCTCATATTCCGTCTATCAGGGCAATCCTGGAGCAGATGGGCCTGGCGGGCCAAATCACCCCGTTGCAGGCGGAAAAAAAATGGGACAACCTAAAGAAAAAATACAAAGTATGTACAGTACCATGGGAATATGAATTATTTGAACCTAGTCATGTAAACCTGTACTGTTGCTGTTGTGGTGAACTGCCACTTTGATTCTCTCTGCCTGTAGCATTGCAAGTATCCCGCATCAGGTGAGGGGGTGAGTGGGAATATCACTGCTGCCACTTGGCCCTGGTTTGTCCCAATGGATGAGGTGTTAGGACAGAGGCCTTTTACCAGGCCTCCAGTCCTAATTGCCTCCATCCAGGAGGACACTCCAGGGCCCAGTACAGCAGTGGGCACCCAAGGGCAGGATGTGGAACGGCAGGAGGATGAGGCCCAGCTGAGGGCAAGACCAGAAAAGAGGAAGAGGGACAGGGAGGATGAAGTCCTGGAATTGATCAAAGAGGACATGAGGCTACAGAGGGAGATTGAAGAAAGACGTGCCGAGCGAATGGACAGGCTCATATGTCTACTGGAGAAGGTTGTGGAAAAAAAAAATGAGTAAGGTAGTGTGAATAGGACCCATTGTACAAACACTTATAGTTTTCATATTTATGTTTGTGCAGGATATGTAAAATGTGGACGAAATAATTGAAGTTCTGTTAATACAAGTCGCACTTGTTATTTGAATTGTTGAACAAACAATGTGAAAAATGAACAGAATGTACAAAGTCCTGTGAATAAAAATCTTTTGTTATACTCCAACTGAATTTGAAGCAGTAAGTCATATTACACACAACATCACAATTTATGTGTAACTGCATTAGGACAGTGTGTGACCTGAGGGAATACCATCAGTGCAACACAAATGACACAAAAAACCCAAACACAACATGACAATCATTCACCAGGACTCATCACTGAAGTCCAGGATCAAGCTGAATGTCCCAGTATGCACAGGCACTGTTAACTAGGCCTGTTATATGGCTGAGCAGGAAGTCTCAGGCAGTACTGCTCAATCTGCTGGACCAGGAATGAGGTGCCACAAGTAAGACCCTTGGTTTGTGTTTCCAGCTACTGAGTGGAGCATCTTCCAGCTTGGTGGCCAGGAGTTATTCAGGGGTGCTCGTTTCCACTGTCCACCGCATCATCTCATCACTTGGGTTTGCAGGGCTGGTGTAACTGACACCTGCCATGTCGCTGAAATGTTTGCAGAAAGATGCAAGGACAAAGTGGCGCACACAATCCTGTTAATATGGATGTCACACGTAATATTCTAGTATTCTAACAATGCACTACAAACAGCATACCTGCCTGCTAACAATAATCGTGGTCCAAGGGTACCTCCTCCAGGGCAGACACCTCAGCAGATAGCCGATTCTGCCAGAGAGCACCACTGCCTGCCTCCAAACCAGCCTCCCCCTCATCTTGCACGTCATCCTCAGGCTCATCCTCTGGGGCCACAACATCCCCAACACCGAGACAGATGTTGTGCAGGATGGCACATGCTGTTATGACCTGAAACAGATGTTTGTGTTGTAAATAACGTCTTAATACATGAACATACACTGTATTCCTCATTATACCATGATGATTATTATTGAAACAATAGGCATCCTACTAACTTACATGTGGCACAAAGGTGTGGTGCACCTCCAGCGCTTGGAGGAAGATGGCCCGGAACCTCATCTTCATCATTCCAAAAAAGCTTGGCACACCTATTTTGGGGCATTTTTTCCCATTCTTCTTTTCAGGATCTCTTCAGCTCCCTCAGGTTAGGGGTGTGTCAGTTACTCTTTAACTCCTTAACAACTAGTGTCTCATATTACATACACACAGTTTTTTCTGAGTTTTTGAGACTTCTGCATCATCAATAAATTGCACAATTACAATGGTCCCCCAAGTCCTTGTGATCTCCCATTTTGTTGTGTTTTGGTTTGCATCACAATTTTCCCCTTTTCCCTTTGTGTGTGTGTGTGTGTGTGTGTGTGTGTGTGTGTGTGTAGTTGCGCTTGTTTATATGTATTGTTGGGACCAGGGCAGTTTCCCCCCTTCTGGCTCACACACCTGGTGGTAATAGCACACCTGCGCGCATGAGCTCATTTCATAAGGACACAGCAGTAAATCATAATTGCTGGTTTGTGGTTAGTGAAGCTCTTATTGGTGTTTTGATTTATTGTGAGTCTTTTCTTGTACACCGCGTTCCAAATTATTATGCAAATTGTGTTTAAGTGTCATAAAGATTAAATAAGTTGTTTTTCAATTAAACCCATGGATGGAATTGTCTCTCAGGGCTCTTTGGATGGCTGAAATCAATCTCGGACACCTATGATCATTAGTTTGACAGGTGAGCCCAATTAAAGGAAAAACTACTAAAGAAGGATGTTCCACATTATTAAGCAGACCACCATTTTCAAGCAATATAGGAAGGAAAAATGATCTCTCTGCGGCTGGAAAGCGTGAAATAGTTGAATGCCTTGGACACGTAATGAAAACCTTAGATATTTCACAAAAATTTAAGTGTTTAATTAAATGCACTGTATTCACTTGGAGCCCCGCGTGTGAGCCTTACCTGTATTTTTAATCACCTTGACAATGATACATTTTTAGGCAATTTTTAAAAAAGTAATAATAAATAAAGCCAGATATAGCAAATACGATACAAATAAGTCATATATGGAAATGAAAAATTTAATTACTTAAAATAAATTGTCAAACGGTTCATTAAATGGTCCATCTAAAGGAAAACAGAAGTTCTTGGCAATTATTTCATGGTTCAGGCTTTAAAAGGTTCAACAACTTAAAATGTACATGAAACATTTAATGTATTAGGCCTCATTTACACCATGGACCTCTAGCTGCAGCAATAATTTCATGTTGAAAAAAACAAAGAAATACCTTTGTACCCTTGAAGAGTAAGAGGTTCTTTATCATTGGCTGGCTCCACTGAAACATGCAATGTTAGAATTTGTAGAGCAGTTTATTGTTTGGAGAAGAGGGTGTTGGAGATCAGTGAGCTGAAGCTGATAAGGTCTAATGCACAGACTGGGCAGTGCTCTCAATTTCTACTTTACAGAGAAACTTGGGCATTAAATCATATTCCATTCAATGCAGCACAGCGATGTATCGCTGATCCATATGCACCATGAGGGTAGTGGGAGTGGATATTGAGTACAAGGTGTGTGTTGGCTCATTGGCAAGAGTTCACTGCTCCATCACTTAGTGCTGCTTCATCTACAGTGGAATTTATGGTTCAGAGCGCGTGACACATTTGTAGTCTGATCCAATCCAGAGACTGCCCGTCTGCCTGCAGTGAGCTGTGTTGCCAGATGGGGGCAGTCTACAGACTACGTGGTGAATTCTTTTTGGATTAAGAATTATATCATTACAAATCATTGAACTCCATCCAAGCCTCAGTTTTCATCTTTACCACCAACAGCTCCTAGATTCCAGGGGGCATCTTGTCCTAAATCCTCTCACCACTGCGATTCACTTCTGGCATGATGGTTCATCTCAGTCTATTTGCTAAATACATTAATTTCTCTATCACAATAAATCATGTTCAGTTCTTCCATGTGATCTCTTTAGTTGATGAGATATTCAAACCTTCACAATTTTAAGAAACAGAATTTTGAAATTGTTCTGTAGAATTTATAAAAAGAGTTTTTGAGTGATTGGTGAACCTCTGTCCATCTATATCTCTGAGGAAGTCTGCCTCAGTCAGTCCACTTTTATGCTCGCCACGTCAGTTTGTGACAGGGAAACAGAAGTTCAGAACATTCAGAACATGCAGAGAGAACTGTCATGTCATATTTTCCCAAACAGCTGATGTTTCTGGGTCTTAACAAACACCCGAGCCCAAGCACTATATGACACACAGCATCTCTAACCTCACTGAAAAAGCTGTTGGTTTCCTCTGAAGTCTGGAAAAAGTTTGGCCATCAGTCTGAGTCAGAAAGTCTCTGGTCCAAAAGCATGTTTGAGGTAAGTACCTCAAAGTGGTCTTGGATCAGCAGACCAGACAGCTTTAATGGGCTCATTATAAACTACACGCAGTAAACAGAAAAGTGAAAAGGCTGTAAAATTGCCGTAAGCATTTGTACAGTGTGTACAAAGTGTCATTACCCGGTTGAGCTTTAATCAATGCCTCCGCTGTTAGAAAGCTCAGCAGTGACGCCTTCTGGGAAAGAGCTTAATTACATGCATATGATCGGCTTCACCTACAGCAGTGCTGAGGACATTTAACCATGCATGTGACATTTTGTCCTGCATTTATAAAGGAATTATCACATATGCACTGAACACCATTTTTATGTGAGCAACAAAACAGAGGTCAGTATCCCCCCAAAAATCCCTGATTTCTGTCACATTTTTATGCTTTGAGTTTTCTGGCTGATGATTATCACCAAATTCTGAAAAACGATTGCGAGGCTGTCGTATTTGACATTAAGTTGAATAAAATAATTATCAAGGCAGCCAGAAGGGGCATAATTGCATCTCATCTGCATATCATTATTGAGATACACACTCATGACACAGATATACACTCAGAACATTGGGGAAAAAAATAAATAAATCATAAATTCATTTTATTGGAAAATAAAACAACTTTAAGCAAAGAGTTGCATGACACTGCCAAAAACCTTTGGCCAGCTGATCCAGCTGAAAGCAGTGGGTCAGGCTCTGGTTTGACACTTGAGAACATGATAAATGTAGAGCGACTTTTTAATACCCACACAGGCCAGCAGGCAGTGTTGGAGACACACAGGACAGTTCGATGTTTCTGAGCTCTAAAACTCAAACTGAAAACTACTAAAAGTTGTTAATATGGATGAAATAGATTAATTTGACTGAAATGGATATTACAGATTCTGACTTGTCTCTTTCAGTAACAACTGAATGATCATATGATGGCATAAAAAATTACTAGAAATTTAAGAACTGTTATTTAGAAAAATCACTAATAAAATAACCATGAATCTTCGGTTCCCTAAACTTGTCTAACTGGAGGCGTGTATCCTTGGCTGTAGGGTGCTGTGTTTGTCTACGTGATGTTGATTCAGTCACACAGAGAGTTCAGTGACACTGACAGGAGCTGGAGGGTTAAAAAAAAACAAAAAAAAAAAACAATTTCAGTTAGTCCACTGATCGTGGAATGGCTTTTGTATGAAACATTAGTGAAACTTTATTTTTAATTCACAGACTAAATATTTTCATTAACAGCCTCGAAGAATGTACATATTTTCCAGCCCAGCTTGGATCTCCATCGGTTATTCCCAAAGTAATAATAATAATGAAAAAAAGAAGCCAGGACGAAAGATTCAAGCCTCACATTTTAGACAATCCACAGTATCAACGAACTAAATTACTCAAATATGTTTTTCTCACCTTTCCAGTTGGTCCTGATAATGCTTTCATTCAGATTTGTGATGATGTCCTCACCACCAGAGAGCTGAAACACACAGTCGTACCTTCCCCAGTCTTCAGGTGAGACCGATAATACGCTCAGGTCAGCACTCATCTGGAAGGTCTCATCATTGTTGGGGAGGATTTCTCCAAGATAAACATCTTCATGAATCTCCTCCCCATCTTTCCTCCAGAACATCACGGCTCTGCCAGGATAGAAACCTGTAGCGTGGCAGCTGACTGGAGAGGTGGGAGTCTTCTGGAGGAGAGACACTGATGGAAGAACTGGAGAGGAGGAAGATAAAAGTTGTGGAGTGAGTGAACGTGCATGAAAGTAGTATTGAAATTGAGAAAGAAAAACAGGTAAGGAAAGGAAATGAGAACAGTTAAGGAAAAATGCAATTTGCAGTTGTTCCACACGTCATATTTAACTGACATGACTTTAACGTGAGGCTATGAAACAGAAATGTGTTATTTTGTTAAACACCTGCTGGCTCCACTTGAATCTCTGGTGAAAGGTACCAAAACAAAATAAATGTGTTTAAGATTGTCCATTGTGGGAAATCAGCCTCACATTGTCTCACATCCTCAGTAGGCAGCACTACCTTCTCCTCCACAGTTCAAGCATTTTAGTTTGACACCAGCCCCACATTTTCCATTCATGATCTCCACATCCTGAAGACCTTCTCTTGCCTCCACGTGCTTCGGCAAGGTGAAGAAACTAAAACACTTTATAGGTCTTGAGACATTCCCTCACATTTATACTTTATAAACACTAAATACAGTTCTTATGTTGCATCCTTAACATTAAGTTCCACCTACACCTTTCTGACCCTCTTATCATTCTTTTTGTTCTCCACAGTTATGCAAGCTTAGACTATTTCTGCTGTGTTAACACTAAAGGGGACTCCTGTTATCATCTCCTTACTCCCACTCACTCTCTGCACTCCAACTTTCACACTTCTTTATACTTTGACTTTTCCTACACTCACAAGCTTTGTTGCCTTTTCCACTTGGATGTTTGAGATACAGCCAATCAGCCGGTTGCCATCCCATAACACTCTGGCATACCTTATCAGACAAACCTGGGCTCTGGTTGTTTTTGTCCATTACCCTGGAAGCCCACTACAAGATTAAGAGATTCCAGCTTGGACTTCTTCATCACATCCTCCCAACTCTTACTCTCTCTACCCTCCAGCCTAGCCTCCTGCTCCTTCTTTCTCTTTCTGTCATTAGCCATCCAGTATCCACCTCCTCTCCCCACCTCCTGCTGCTCATTTACCTCTGTACTGCTCCCATATACCTCCTCATCGCTCAACTCCCTGCTGTTAAAGCTATCCACCTCCTTCCCTGCTGTCATGTTAGTCAGTGTTAATCAGCACTGTTAGAAAATCAGACCTATACAGGCTGCTGCCCAACCCTCCCACACTGACTCCACTTTCCAGCTTCCAAGTCTAAACTCTGCAATCCAAAATAAGCATCAATTAATCTGTTCAGATTGATATAAACTAGCGTAACAGTCCTCAGCAAAAAATTCCAAACACTCGGGCAAATTTCTCTCAGTCTGGATTTCGCCCCCACCTGTGCATCACTCCTCTCCAGTATGATCATTTTTCACACGGTCAAGTTGTGAAAATTGCCTGAGCTCTGTTACACATGAGATGATGAAATAGAGCTTAAGTTGTGCTATAATAAAACTGTTTATGATACAGTTGTTCCACATGTTATATTCAACTGTTATCAAATTAAAATAAGGCTTTGAGGGAAGGATTTTTTTTATATTGATAAATGCTTGCTGCTTCTGCTCCCCTGAGATCTCTATTGGGAGTAAGACACAACGGGAGGAGTCGGTCGAGTCAACCAGTTGCAGTCTGGAAATGTGAAAAGTAGTGTTGCCTGTCTCCTGTGGCTTTACTTCCCACCACTGATTCGCTGATTGTCTGCACCTGTGTCTAGTTTCCGTCCTGTGTGATTGTCTGCCACACCCTCACTGGTTTCACCTGCATTCACTCCACACTGTGCGGCTTTAGTTTTCTCTCTGAGCCTCACAGGCAAGTGTGTAGATTTGGTTTTGGCATTGGTGGGGACGGATGATTCAACCACCGAACCCTGCCTCTCCTTTTTTTTTTTAGTTTTTGTCTTTGCTTCTTGATATTAAAAAAAAAAAAAAAAAAAAAAAAGAAAAAAGAAAAGGAGAAATATACTTTCCTACATATGCTATTCTACATGCTTTTAAACCATTTCAAATTACAATTCATAGTTTTATATGTGAATTATAATGTTAAATTACTATTAAACAAATGACTGATTTTAGACTTTAGTTTACTTCAGCCATATTCCATATAAATCAGGTATCATACAAAAATTTTTAAAAAAGCTTCAAATACAGTCATGACAATAAAAGAATATGACTTTAAGGACTTAACAACATTACTTCAGTTATAGTACACCAACATCTCTGATACATTAGCACTGAGGGAACACTGAACCTGGTTGGTTTTTGTCCATAAAACTACTCATCTAAGATTACCACAAAGTAAAAGATCTCTCAGCAAAATTATGCCACATTTTAGGCACTATTGCCCCGATCCAATCAGTGAGCTGGGATTTTTTATTCTAAACATGAACTACTGTTACAGCAACAGACATGGACTACTGGTGCCCCACACAACAACTCAATGTCCACTATGTGAAGGACTCTATACTATACTGTCTATACTATACTGTCCTGGTGGACATGGCAACACTTTTTTCATGGTTACAGTTTTAGACTGATGTGGGCCAAAGCCTAGCACATACCTGCCAACCTTGAGACCTGAGAATTAGGAAGACATTCAAAGGTTTTTTTTTGTTTTTTTTACAGTGTTTACTTATCGGAAAAAAATAAGTTAAATGTCACCGGCCTGTTCCGGGGGTGTCCAAATTCAGAGGCTGCGTCCACCTGAGGACCCGGCCTTCGCGGTCTAAGTGGGCCGGGTCCTCCGAAAGCCGGGTAGACCGGAAATGAGCGACTGTGAAATTGGAGGGTCTAGCCTTCATAATTACGTCACCTCTGCCGTCTGCTCCTTGCTGTCTAAATAAAATAAAATATAACCGGACGCTTGTGTAGATTCTCGACCATCTCACACTTCTGTTTAATCAGTTTTCTGTTTGACATTTATTCAGCTGTGTGAAAACCCCGGAGGAACCCTCCCGAGGGATTAATAAAGTTTTATTTAATCTAATCGAATCTAATAACTTTAATCTCAGTCAAACCGATTTACTCACGAACAAATAAAACACTGAAAAAGGCCAAACAATAACATGTTTAAGTTATTTGAAGTTTACACAACTAGATTATCGCCTGAAAATATGTTAAAAGTTTATTTCGCGACCCAGAAAGAGTAATAAGAGTAATATTAATACCAAGTAGCTGCAGTAGTAGTAGCCATTGTTGGAAACTGGAATTGGCTGGGCCAATCTAGGATATGGTTTTTCAATTTTGTTGTCCGGGTGGAAAATCGGGAGAAATTGGGGAGAATGGTGGCTCCGGGAGATTTTCGGGAGGGGCACTGAAATTCGGGATTCTCCCGGAAAAATCGGGAGGGTTGGCATGTATGGCCTAGCATAGCCTGTAACATTATTATAACGGACACATTTTATGAGTGAACTTGACTTTAAGTGACTTACAGGTTTCTTTGAAAAATACTTTCTTACAACCAGGTTCTTCCTTTTTGCTGCTGTTCTCCTCTCCTCGCAGCGCAGGCAGTGTTGCCAACTCCTCAGTAAGGAAAATCGCTATTGGCTGTCCTAAAAGTCGCTAAATGACGTCATCGCCTAATTTGCATAATTGGTCATGCTAATGTAATTGTAACCTACGTTGGTGGAGAGAGAAATAACATCGTGGAAGAGACATAAAGTGAGTAAAAAACGTCCTAAATGCAGTTAGAATTTATTTAGAACTACAAATTAAATTTCTTTTAGTAATTATTGTTTTTTAATGTCACAATTCCAACCCTGCTCCTTCACCCGGGCTTGGACCGGCAAAAGTGACCCGAAATAGGCACTCTGGTGGAGTTACTGTGTGTGTGTGTGTGTGTGTGTGTGTGTGTGTGTGTGTGTGTGTGTGTGTGTGTGTGTGTGTGTGTGTGTGTGTGTGTTTATAAGTAGTTTTAAACCTTGTGATCCACAAAACAGCATAAGAGTAAAAGAAGAACTGACTGCGTTACAGTCAGTGCGGGAGCAGCGGCTTCACTCATGCGTGATTCATTTGCAGTTTGGACGCATAGGTGTGAACATCTCCTGCCCTGATAGCAGCTGTGGGACGACTATCCTCCACCCGTGAGCGCTTTGGAACGGGCGAGGTGCCCACGGCAGCACCCGCTGCTTGTTGAGAGTAAAAGCAATACGCGCTTTCACGTCAAAAAGTCGTCATAAATAAGTTTCCAATAACACCAGAAAAAGTCGCCAGATTTGTCGCTAGTCGCTTTTTAGAAAAAAAAGTCGCTAAGGCGGTCTGAAAACTCGCTAAATATAGCGACAAAGTCGCTAAGTTGGCAACACTGAGCGCAGGCTTGCCGCTGCTAAAATTAAACAGAGCTCCCTGAAAGGTACAGCCAATCACATTGGCCATATTTGTCACATGAGGTAGTCCAGTAGAGAACGTAATTTAACTCTTTCTGCACCGCTGGGCAGTGTTGCCAACTCCTCAGTAAGGAAAATCGCTATTGGCTGTCCTAAAAGTCGCTAGAAGTCGCTAAATGACTTCATCGCCTAATTTGCATAATTGGTCGCTAATGTAATTGTAACCTATGTTGTTGGAGAGAGAAATAACATCGTGGAAGAGACATAAAGTGAGTAAAAAACGTTCTAAATGCAGTTAGAATTTATTTAGAACTACAAATTAAATTTCTTTTAGTAATTATTGTGTTTTAATGTCACAATTTCAACCCTGCTCCTTTATCCGGGTTTGGACCGGCAAAAGTGACCCGAAATTGGCACTCTGGTGGAGTTACAGTGTGTGTGTGTGTTTATAAGTAGTTTTAAACCTTGTGATCCACAAAACAGCATAACAGTAAAAGAAGAACTGATTGCGTTACAGTCAGTGCGGGAGCAGCGGCTTCGCTCATGCGCGATTCATTTGCCGTTTGGACGCATAGGTGTGAACATCTCCTGCCCTGAGAGCAGCTGGGAGAGGACTATCCTGTGAGTGCTTTGGCACGGGTGAGGTGCCCATGGCAGCACCGCTGCTTGTTGAGAGTAAGAGCGATACGCGTTTTCACGTCAAAAAGTTGTCATAAATAAGTCTCCAATAACACCAGAAAAAGTCGCCAGATTTGTCGCTAGTCGCTTTTTAGAAAAAAAAGTCGCTAAGGGGGTCTGAAAACTCGCTAAATATAGCGACAAAGTCGCTAAGTTGGCAACACTGCCGCTGGGTGAATGAGACGTTGACAGATCGTTTTTTTCTTTCTATCGGGTTTGTATTTCTTTACTCGAAGAGATCAAATTATTGGTGGGGACAGTTCAATAATCGTTGGATATTGGTGGGGACATATCCCTTCCGTCCATGCCAAATCGACGCCCTTGGGGTGGGTAAAAGGTTAGGTAAGCAAGCAGGACGTGGAGCAACAGTTTTCTGACTGTCGCCGTTTAAATGTTATTTTTTGTTGCAACATAAATGGAATGTAAACGGAGCTCCCACCAGAGGCATTTGTTTTGTACCTTTTGGTTTGTATGAAAAATAAATGTTTTGCCCCTTTTTAATTCGCCTCATTTTTGCTACCGGAAGGCATCCAAGAGCACGAGTCAGAAACTTAACGTCCTGCAGAAGCGGCAAAGAAGGACCAAAGGTTGCCGCTACACAACAGATCCGAACACAAGATAAAACAAGGCAAGACAAGACAGCAGCTAGGCAGGCGTCTCAACTCTTCTCTTAAAAACAGGCAGTTGGTCCCTGAGAGGGTGCGGCAGCAATCAAATCATACAAACAAAAAAAGGGCAAAGATAACCTTAATCTTCTCTAATTTACAAATACTAGCAGCTATAATATAAGCGGCTTACCCCAAGACTGCAGGCACTGTACTGCATGGTGGATGCAACTCAAGCGTCTCTCCACCACGGCTGGAGTAAAGCAAAGAGAAACAGCCGCGCTGTAGCGGGCCGCAGAAATATGACTACTAGTTACCGACTTTAGAGAGAAATCAGAGGTCAAAAGGAGGCCTACCTGTAGCAGTCACACGATCCGATCTATCGGTAAATTAACCAATAGGCCAGCATTTACTGCTGTGTCACAAGCTCGGGAGGAATGATCCAACCAAAAAAAAAAAAAAAACGGCTTCCCTTTATACAGGTAAACACCACCCTGTAATCAATATGCAGGTGGGTTCCTAATTAACGTAGTTGCACAGCAAGAGCGAGGCAGGAGAGAGCGAGAGAGCTGTAGAGCGAGCAAGAGAGAAAAGAAAGGCGAGTAGCCCATCCGGCTACATAAACGTGGCACACAGCGTGATGTGAAAAAAGGCACATAGCTTTGACGTTGCCTGACGAACTCTGCATTCCTCGTCCACACATAAACGCAAAAAAGGAGTTTTAAAAAATCTCCTTTTTCGGTGATTCAAAACACGTTTACGTGTGGACGAAACAGCTGTATTTTCAAAAATACCCGTGTAGGTGCGGACGTAGCATAAAACTGTTTTTTTTTTAATTATTATTTTATTAGTCCTTTATTTATCCAGGTAAAAAATCTCATTGAGATTAAAAATCTTAATCTTAATTAAAAATCCAAGAGAGACCTGGCATCATGGCAACAAAAGTCACATACCACATAGGTATATAACATTTAAAATATACAATAACAGATCAAATTAAGAGTACTTTAAAAACAATCACACTGAGTAAAAGAGTTGTTCTCTCATTCCTTAAAGACAGACTTAAATTCTCCCAAGGTAACCAATTCTGATCATTTCAGTTCCTTCTGCAGATTATTCCAGGAAGCAGGGGCAGCGTATTTAAAAGCCTTTTTCCCCAATTCTGTTCTGATTTTTGGGACAATCAATTGTATGATATTATGCGAACAAAGGCTGTATTGGTTGTGGTTTTTACACATATAAACACATAAATAAGATGGAACCAGCCCAAGGAGAGATTTATAGATAAAGATCAACCAATGGGAGAGTCTGCGAATATGCAAAGATGGACATTTAGCTGCAGCATACAAAACACAATGATGTACACGATTTCCATAGCCAGTAATAAAATGTAAAGCACAATGGTACACAGTATCCAACCTCTTTAGGTAGTGGGCAGGTGCATTCATAAAAAGCAGGTCACAATAATCCAATAAAGGTAAAAAGGTTGCACGAATCAAATGTTTTCTCACTTGGAGGGAGAAACAGGATTGGTTTCTAAAAAAGTAACCTAGTTTTAGTTTTAACTTCAACACAAGCCTTTGAATGCGAGTCTTAAATGACAAATTCTGATCTATAATGATCCCTAGATACTTGTAAGATGTGACCATTTCAATTTCAGTTCCTTCAATTGTTTTAATCTTAGGAGACGTAGCTAACAACTCTTTGCCATTTGAGAATAACATCAACTTGGATTTCTCTGGATTTAACACCAACTTAAGTTGAGTTAAATGGGACTGAACGACATCAAAGGCAGACTGCAGAAATTGCAGGGTTTGTGTAAGTAAGTAAGTAAGTAAAATTTATTTATATAGCACATTTCACAGATAAAAATCACAAAGTGCTTCACAATAAGATCAGACATACAAGTTAAAATTAATTAAAAGCCCGTTTGTATAAAAATGTCTTCAGCTGCTTTTTAAAGGAGTCAGTAGAGTCTAGACAGCGTAAAGACAACGGCAGGGAGTTCCACAGCCTAGGTGCCAGTGCCTGAAAAGCCCGATCCCCACGTGTTTTAAACCTAGTACGTGGGACCACCAGTAGCCTCTGACCTGAAGACCTTGTGCTACTGAAGGGGATGAAAAATAAATAATTGTATCATCTGCATAAAGATGAAATGCTGCATTTGACAAATTATCACAAAGGTTGTTTATGTAAAGAGAAAATAGCAATGGCCCTAATATGGAGCCCTGTGGAACTCCTTTGGATACTGGGAGGAAGAGGAAGAAGACCCAGCAGCATGTGAAGGTTCTCAGTCATCCAGGTCATTGTAGTCTAAGGAGCTTGGAAAGAAATGTGAACGTTTTGGACAGGGACAAGACTCAGCAGTTCATCTGCATCTAAAGGACAAAGGTCACTCTTTCAAGGATGCCAACGTTTACATTTTGGACAGAGAAGACAGATGGTTTGAAAGAGGAGTGAAAGAAGCCATTTATGTCCACTGTGAGCGACCATCTTTGAACAGAGGCGGTGATTTACGACACCAATTGTCTGCCATCTATAATCCAGTTTTGAGATCCCTTCCCAGACGCCTTAACGCCCACTCACAGTCTGGGCCATCTGACCTCAGGAAATCACATGATAGGGTGGGGCCAGGTTTAACAATGAGCTCACCCGAAACCTTGGCTGATTGGGACCCATACCCGCTTTCACACCTTGGCTCATGTGATTAGGTAGAGGATCATCAGGGGGTCCTTTTGTCCCTCTTTGGGGGGAAACTCCCACTGGGTTTAAATCTGGGACTCTCCACCATTTGATCCTTAGAACTGAAGAAGCTTCTCGGATGAGAGGTGAAACGTCTTCAAGCAACTTAAAGAAGTCCAGACGCTTTTCTTTCCAAGCTCCTTAGACCCAGCAGCATGGACACACTGTTTTCTTGCTGACAAGTAATTTGAAAACCAACTTACAGCATTTACAGATAGACCAATATTATTTAGTCTATTTAATAAAATAGCATGGTCAACTGTATCAAAAGCCTTTGACAAGTCAAGAAAAAGAGCAGCACAGTATTTTTTGCAGTCCATTGAATCAACGATGTCATTAACCACTTTAATAGCAGCAGTTATTGTGCTGTGTTGTTTTCTGAATCCTGGCTGATGTTGGGAAAGAACTGAATTTGTGTCCAAAAAGTCTTTCAGTTGTTCACTAATGAACTTTTCTAGAACTTTTGCTAGAACACACAATTTAGATATGGGCCTGTAGTTATTAACATCTGAAGGATCACCTCCTTTCAGCAAAGGGAGAACATAGGCAGATTTCAATATTACAGGGATCTCACTGTTCGAGAGGCTAAGATTAAAAATGTAAGTTATTGGTTCTGCTATAAAATCTGCAGCCAAAACTGGGGATCAAGTTGATCTGGTCCTGCAGATTTATTTAGATCCAACAGATTTAAAGCCCTATGGACCTCAACAACATTTATCGGAGAAAAACTGAAGGGTTGGACCACAGATTTAGTTTGAGCAGTTGCAGAGAGAGCCTCCTGTTGATTATGCTGTTTTAAATCTGGATTTAAAGATTTAAATAGAGATCCTGAAGAAACAAAATGCTCATTAAAGCTGTTTAGAATGTCACATTTCTCTGTTAAAGTGCAGGAGTCTTTTACAACAAAAGTTGGCATCTCATTTGTAGTTATGTCCCCATAAGAAGATTTTATTATTTTCCAGAATTTTTTAGGCTTGTTCAAATGTTTAGTAGTATTTGAAAGATAGAATTCTGATTTGGCCTTTTTAATTAAGGAAGTTGAACAGTTTCTGAGCTGTCTAAAAATCAGCCAATCTGCTTCGGATTTAGTTTTTCTGGCCCAGGCAGCATCCCTTTTTTTGATTAGACTGGAGAACTGAGGAGAAAAACAAGGGTTGTTTCTTCATTTTACTCTAAATTTGCGCATGGGGGCATGTTTATTTATAATTTTAATAAAAGTATCATAAAAATAATTCCATGCCAGCTCAAGATCAGTTATCAGGTAGATTCTACTCCAGTTATAGTCCCATAAATCACGAAAGAAAGCTTGCTCAAAGAAATGCTTAAAATCTCGTTTAAAAACTATTTGTGGCCTTGATTTTGGGAGCTTCGATTGTCTGACTACAGCTACCAAACAGTGGTCACTGATATCATTTGCGAAAACCCCAGTGTGAGAATATTTATACGGCATATTACTTAAAAAAAAATCAATAAGTGATGACTTTTCTGGGCATTTAAGATTTGGATGAGTTGTGCTGTAAATTAGTTGTGTGAGATTATATGAATCACACGTGAATTTAAAACTGTCTGAGGCAGAGGACAACCAGTTCCAGTTGAAATCTCCGGCCAGCACAATTTCATTAAAATCTAAAGTAGATAGTTTTTCACTAAGTGAAACTAAAGCCTCACTACTAGCCGAGGGGGGTCTATAACAGCCCACAATGGTAATAAAATAGCCCTTGAAAAGTTGGAGCTTGAGGGCAAGAAGTTCAAACTGTTTACAAACCAATACCAATGAATCGACAGTAACATTGAATTTGCTTTTTACATAAATTGCAACACCGCCACCCTTTCTGGGGCGGTTGCAACGGAAAAGATTATAGCCCGTTATTGCAATGTCTTTGTCAGTAAGAGATTTAGTAAGCCAGGTTTCTGATAATATAAGAATATCAGTATCTAACTCTTTCATCCAAATTTTCACAAAATCAAGTTTGGGAAAAGACTTCCGACATTAAAATGAGTGATACCAAGACCTGTTCAGGCTTTAAAATCACAAGGAGTACTTAAGCATTTGCAATCTGGACCGGGATTAGGTTGCACATTTCCAGATAAAAGAAGCAGAAGAACAATAAAACATTTTCTTTTCACAGATTTTTTTTTGTAGGTTTACAGACTGATTTCTCTTAGTGCCCAATCTCTTTGGGGGGTGAGAGGATTGGGAAATAAACCAGTGATATGGAATGAATAAATCAGTTAAATCAGTTGAAATGAGATCTCTGCTGATGATCACTTTTGAGAAGCTTCTAAAAGATGTAAAATCCCACCTTGTTCCCTTTGAGAGGAGTATGGTTTCTCTCGCTCCACAGACTGTTCCTGCACCTCATGTAGACAAAAAGGTGTCAATAAAAGCTATGAAGGGAAAAAGGCTACTGATGATAACATGCTGACTGACAGATAGACCCGGTTGACCTGTGGTAGAGCCTGGTTGTGGCCTGCTAGGTGATAGTGGAGCCTGGCTGTGGTCTGCTGGCTGATATTAGAGCCTGGTTGTGGTCTGCTGGCTGGACCAGCTAACTGATGGTGGAGCCTGGTTGTGGCCTGTTGGCTGATGGTAGAGCCTGGCTGTGTGGCCTGCTGACTAGACCTGCTGGCTGATGGTGGAGCCTGGTTGTGGGCTGCTGGCTGGACCAGCTAACTGATGGAGGAGCTTGGTTCTGGCCTGCTAGCTGATGGTGGAGCCTGGTTGTGGGCTGCTGGCTGGACCAGCTAGCTGATGGTGGAGCCTGGTTGTGGCCTGTTGGCTGATGGTAGAGCCTGGCTGTGTGGCCTGCTGGTTGATGGTGGAGTCTGGTTGTGGCCTGCTAGCTGATGGTGGAGCCTGGTTGTGGCCTGCTGACTGGACCTGCTAGCACATGTTCTGTGCCTGCTGGGGTTTACTCAGAGTTAGTAGTTTATTTCATTGCTACCTGTAATTTATTGCAGATTACTCGTATTTGCTTAATTGTTTACTAAATGTTTGAGGTGTGAAATAAACCGCAATGGAGCAAAATATGGCTGTGTGGGGTTGGAGGATGTATGAGTGCGTGTGTGTGCGTGTGCGTGCGGGGGGGCACAAATATTTTTCTTGTAAAACAAAGGGGGGGCCAACAAAAAAAGTTTGGGAACTGAACTAATGAATGATGCTAACCCTTCAGAGCTTCAAAGATATCATGGCAGCGGGAACTAAAGCAAAACTGGACTTTGCAGCACACAGCGGATTCTGGAAATGATCGTGCACTCTGAGAGAGAAAACTGCTCCCCAGCCTCCTCTAAGGACTCCTCCATGTCAGTCACAGAGGTAGAAAGACACCAGCTGGATTCCAGCTGTCTGAAGATGGATGAAGGAACGACAGGATGGACTTGTCCATCTCCAGATTTTGGTGTCCCACACAAGACTATACAATGTCCTAGCACTCTGAGGTTTGATCCTGGGATACTACACAGTATGCCACTATGCCATAAGTATACCGAAGTCTGGCTTTGCAGATCTGTCTCATCAGTAAATGTAAGGGCAGTGTGATTTTTTTGTCATATGGGTTAAATTCATTAAGATTTTAAGGCTTAAAGAAAAACATTTTCCGTTAAGACCAAAGACTTATATGACCCAAGTAGCAGGAAAAGAAATAAGTAAATAAAGGTTTATTTATATAGCACTTTTCACAGACATATGTCACAAAGTGCCTTTTGAAATAAAAATGTCTTTAGCTGATTTTTAAAGGTCACCACCGAGTCCAAATTATAACGAGTCCAAAAATTAATGGCAACATATACAAAGTTGTTGGTTATGACTTAGCAGTAGCTGGTAGTGGAATGGATACTGTCTATAAAGACCTCGAAAAATAATAAGGGGAATTTTTTCCGTCTTTTTATAACCTCAGCATTGTTTATTAGTAAATATTTACAGTACAAACAAACAAAAAAGAATTCCAACAAACTAAAAAGCAAAACAAACAAAAAACAGATTAAAAATAAAAAAGAGATTTATGAAACAATATTGATGGAGTCAGTCTGATTTGATTTAGTTTCATCAGTTTGGGAGTGCTGTTGGTAAATGGTCCATCGCTTCTGGTCAGCAAGCAGATACCTTAAAATAACCACAGGATGCTTTAAAAATAATAACAATGATAAAAAAAAATCTATACACACGTTAACTTGTAGCCATTGTAGTTCAACAGCTCCTGCAGTAACATATTTACTGCTTTGCAATTTTCAGGTAGAAGCTGCACTCTGTAAGTGTCTGAGTAAAGCCAGCATAAAGTGATTTACAGCAGTCAAAGTGAGAAAAAGGTGAATGAATGTAAATCAGTGACAGACAGAAATGATAAAGATGTCTTTTTCTCAATGAAACAAAGTAACATTTACTTTGACAACAAACTAAGCTTACTTTTAATTTTGAGACCAATAATTAAAATTGATGAAGGAAAAATCTATAACCGTGTGTCATCTGCATACCACTGGTGAGATATACTGTATTTTGAACGATCTTGCTGATAGCAGTGCACCAGGTTCCTATTTGACAGGTATGAGCAGAATACATGTAGAACATGTTTAACTTTTTGGAAAACAAGTGAATACTGAAGAGAAATAACAGAAATTAAAGAACTGTTATCAATAAAAAATAATGAACTGATCAACATTCTTCTCTGCTTGTTACTTGTGTAGGTGTAAGTGTGTATTTTTGTCTATATGGTGCTGTGTTTGTTCACGGGGTCTCTGGATTCAGACTCTCTAGGAGTTCAGAGGTGTCGCCCGAAGCTGTAAAGTCCAAAACACACTGTTACTCACACTGCTGTTGGAGTTGCTTTTATATGCAACACCATTAATACAGAGTAAATAAGAAAAATAGTTTACTTACTTTGTTCACTTTTTCTTTCTGGAAATAGAAAGGGAAGAAATATTTCAGCATGCCAGAGAAATTCTGTTTTGCAGTTTGTATCAGAGTATAAGCTCAGCTCATCTGAATATCTCACCTCTCATATTTTTGCAAACACAAAATCCCATGATGACGAAAACAACAGAAACAACCACAGCAGGAATAATCATCATGTGTGAGGACCTCTCTGCTCAGTCAAAACAAACAAACCAGATAAAATGTGTATAGAATGGAAGGTTAGAGTAGAAGTACATCTATTCACCCTGTAGCATTCTCATAGTTCTGCATAAATCCCATAATGGTGGGGGGAAGTAAATAATGCATAATTTCTCAGACTCATATACCATGACATATTTCAGTTAAGCAGAGCGGACACATTAAAATTATTTGGCTGACTTTTAACAACTTGAGAGGAGCTCTGTGTATTATGTTCCCTGACTGTTGAAATTTGAAATTTATTTAGATTCTGCTTGAAGCCCAACCAAAAAAAGAATAAAACATTCAAACACCACAATATCAAGAATCCACAGTTGAACCAAAACAAAATGAATCGAATGATTTTCTCTCACCCTTTGTGTTGCTTTCAACCCAGTTGGTTCTGATCACTGTTTCTTTCAGGCTGGTGATGATGTTTTCCTCACCACCAGAGAGCTGAAACATACACTCATATCTGCTCCAGTCTTCACGTGTGACTGATGAAACATTCAGATCAACACTCATCTGGAAGGTCCCATCATCGTTGGGGAGGATCTGTCCAGGATCCACGCTTTCATGAAGCTCTTCTCCATCTTTCCTCCAGAATATCACCGCTCTGTGAGGATAGAAACCTGTAGCGTGGCAGCTGACTGGAGAGGAGAGAGTCTTCTGGAGGAGAGACACTGAAGGAAGAACTGTAGAGAGAAAGGAAAAACAGACAGATGTTAACTTCTGAGTTGTAAACTACCTTAGATAAAAGGAAAGCCATATGACGTTTCTTTCCTATTACATACTTTCTTCCTCCAGAAAGCTCCTCCCATAGTTCAAATGCCTCTTTAAAAACTCAGGGCATAAATAAATCACAAAGTTCTTATTATACTCTAATCGGGCACGTTCTGTATTCCATTTCAGTTTGGTGGTCTCAGCCTGTCGATTTGAAGTTATCCATGTCGCTGTCTGCAGGTCAAATGCTATAAAGTCTTCTCCATCATAACCATACTGATTGTATCCGTTAACCTCTCCAGTCTCATTATCCCATTCACAGCCACTTACCCTTTGCAAAACATGAACACCTGAAAAAGAAAAACAGCAGCAATCATATCTGCAGACACAAAAATACAAATTATCCACCCACTATTACAGGAGAAGTGTGAAAGGCTAATATTTTAAAACGTTTTTCCCCTCTGGATTCTTTTTCTTAGTTTAGCAGTGTGGTGGGTAAAATAAATTAAGCTGAACATAACACTGATATGTAGTCTAAATTATTGTTTTACCTGATCCAAGTATCTTAGTGGTTGGTGATGTGTTTGCTATTTTAAAACAAACAATAATAATAGACATTTCAGCTGTAACAAGCAAATTAAATCCATACCTTCATTTTGATTTAAATGTTGCTTCAAAGTCCTAATAGTTTCCTTGAAGTAGTAATGTGTAGTTGAACACGTTGAAATATAATCCTGCCGGAGCTGAGGCTCATCCTCGAAGAATTTAATCCAGTCTTTCTCGACTTTCTCTCCTCCTCTGCTATTCCAGCTACCAAACTGAACGTCATCAATAAATCCAACACACACAAACTCAGGGATGCTCTGGGCTCCAGGGGTTTCAGTGAGTAAATACTTCAACGAATGTTTTGCTGTAAAATTGATGGGACATTGAATTAAGTGACAATGGTTTTATATATGTTCTTTCATCATTTAAGAAGATTAAATATTAACTTATTTCAGGTTCAGCATTATCTTGAAAAAAAAAAGAAAGAACTGGCAGCAGTTTTAATAAAAAAAACATTGGGGAGCCACCAAGTAGTAAAATGCTGACATTGCTATTTTAAATCACATTTCAAGTCATCCAAAAGTGACTCTTGTTACTCCTTAGATGAAACAGGCCTCCAAACAAGCATGGCCAGGAAACCAGATGATCACAGTACATTCTAAAATCCCCATCTGCAGCCAAGTAAGACTGTCTGCTCTTGCAGACCATGACATTTCAGAGCTACATACATGTCCTGATAAAAACCAGGGATAGCCTTTAACAATAAAAAAACAAACAAACTGAAGCTTATGTCTATGTTCAGTAAGAACGATCTGTACGGGAAATCGACAGATTCTTATATAGCGCTTTTCCACTCCTTTTCCTTGAGCAGTCAAAGCGCTTAACTCATCTGCCTACTTTCCTACATCACTTTCACTTTCCCACGCTGTAAAACGTAAGGCCAACATCAAAATTGTAGTAAAATCATTTTTATGCCCATCTTCTTCAAGCCAACCAGTCTTCACTAAGCATAGTTTAAATCGCACCGCTCATCTTTTATCCTTCCTTGCAGACTCCGGGGGATCCTGCCTTAATTTGGGGTAGCTCAGGTGGTCAGCTACTAACTGGAAGGTTGACGTTCGATCCGAGGCTCCACCAGTCTGCATGCCAAATATCCTTGGACAAGATAATAACCTCATGTTGCTCTCCAATGCATCCATCAGAATATGAATGTTAGACAGTAAGCACTTAACATCTTCATGCATTCTCAATCATCCAGGAAAGTAAATTTCCAAAAGTTGAATCTGTTCATCTGGACGTAGCGTTTTGTGGGAGAAACGTTTTTTCACTCATCCAAGTGACTTCTTCAGTCTCAGCTGACTGCAGGTTTCCCCAATCTTATAAACAGTACATTTGCATAATGACTGAAACCAGCCCACTGAAGGAACAATGGGCTGGACAGGGAAGAACGCTGGTTTGAGCGCGGAGTCAAGGAGGCCATTTACGTGAAAAGGGAAAGAGCACCTCTGAATCGAGGAGGGGGCCTAAGGGTACATCTTTCGCCATCTTACAATGCTGTGATTGCAGCCATTAGAAAAAAGTGCTTGTGTGATTGGGTGTGATTGAATTAGTTGTATAAAACGCCTTGAGTGCTCAGATAGAGTAGTGCTATGTAAGAACCAGTTCATCTACCATTTAATTTCTTGTCAGAGGTTTGATTACATTCTGCTGTGATGGGCCATCAGTCTCACAGCCAAATACCTTAAAAGAGATGTAAAACGCTCCACATATAAAGGGTAATTTACACCATGGAGCCCTGCTCTCAAAAACTGACATAGATGTAACTCTGTGTGTGGAGGTGGATTTACAAAATAAGTGCTTAAAGTTTTAAAAACATGTTTAGCGTCATCTTCTGTCAGTACTGAACATGACGTCACGTGGTTGGTTAGTTGGTTGCTGCTAATAGACTTACACTAGTTTATGTTAGCTAATTAGTGACAGAATTAATAACTCAGAAGAAAATAAAACTAAAACTAAACTAAAAATCAGTTTAAGTGGATCACATTTGTGCTGCAACAATGATTTTTTATGCTTACAAACCAAGGATATACTGTCCACTTTCACTTTCTCTCTTTAGCAGTAATTGACTGTTTGCTTTGTGGCTAGCTGCACTCAAATGGGAAAATCCAGCTGTCAGCTGTAATGTTTGGGTTTGTTAAGCACTTTCTAAATGAGGACTGTGTGGAGGAGACACTGTTTGAGCCATGTGACAGTTTTTTTCACAGGACAAGCTGGAGTCAGAAACTGATTTTTCTTCCTGGCCGTTCGTACCTAGCAGCATATTCAGGTGCAATTAGTGCTATTATATGTAGTAAAATATTCTTTCTTTGTTCAAGCAGATACAAACTGTTATGTTTTTGGTGTAATACGCATGTAGTAACCCTCAATGTTGTAAACTGTTTGGTTGTGTTGGATATTTTATTGTATAACACCTTGCTGATTGCACAGCTGGGTACACCCGGCCTGGTGAGGAAAAACTGGAGTGTGTGTGTGTGTAGATCTTCCCTGGACCCATCCCTGTAATATTGAACGAGCCAGTAAGTAAGAGGAGCGTCAGAGGAAAGGAGTTGGACTTTGCTGGGACACTGGAGTGTGTTTTGGACCATTTCAAATTTCCCAGCGACCTTGGAGCCCTGGACCAAACGTAACCAAAAAGTAAGAATAAACAAAGATACATCAAGAAATTAAAATATTAACAATACAGAACAGAAAACACCGGGTCACAGAACCAGGACCGTGAAAGTTTTAATGTAACAGTTTCCAGGTTGCTGTTTAGGCTTTTGTTTCTTAATTCCTTTTGTCATCTCCCTGGTTCGTGCGCCTATGTCATGTGTCATTGTCTGTGTGGTTATGTTGTCAAGTTTGTGTCATGTCTTATCTCCATGTTTCCTGTTTTACTTTGAAAGAATGGTAAATGGTAAATGGCCTGTATTTATAGCGCCTTTCTGGTCCCTAAGGACCCCAAAGCGCTTTACATATCCAGTCTAGAGATGGCACGATACCACTTTTTTATGTCCGATACCGATACCGATATCATAAATTTGGATCTCTGCCGATACCGATATGAATCCGATATTGTGTTTTTTAATCAATAAAACTGTTTTTTTTAATATCTTGCTGCATTTTGTATAAGTTCATACTCAAGTTTAAATAAACAACAACACTAAAGCTATTCTGTTATACCTGTGTGTAAAAAATACACTGCACACAAAATATTTCATAGTTCAGCAACACTGATCAATTTAATAAACCTTACCTAACTTAAAACCTAACTTAAACCTACTCCATCCTCCCTATTCTGGTATTTTAAAGAGTACTTAGCAGAAATATTAAGCAACCTAACTAATAGGGTTGCCAACTCCCAGCAAAAAAAAAAAAAAAAATAGGGAACCACCCACCCTCCACCTCATGATGCTTAATCGATGTAATCAACTTAAATTTGATGCAGGGTGGAAAAAAATGCACAGAAATAAATTATTTTTCAAGAATAATTAAATAGATTCAACATCTTTCTTCAACAGAATTGCAGAATTCACAAATGGTACTTTCCCAAAGGAAAAAGTACTATAGCTTACTAGGGTATATTAGACTTAACAGTTACTATATACAGTAATGGACTTCTATACATTTTACATCAGATTAAAACTTTGGGTGTAAGATTCAGATAATTATTTATTAAAAGCTACATATTTTAAATGAGAATAAGAAAGAAAAGTATGTCTTTGTGCCCCCTTTTCCCTGTTCACGCCCTATCGGCCCCCCTGGCTGCACTTTGCTAGATCCGCCCCTGCACAGTTACCAGCCGTCAGCTACGTAGAAAAGGATCCTGGTGTAGAAAGTAATATTAAATAAATTCTAACAACAGCTTATCAAGCTTAAACGTGCTGCTGTTGTTCAGCCGCTGGTTTCCTCTTTCTGGTGCAAAGTGGGCCAAAAACAAAGAAGAGAGAGGGACTCGCAACAGAAAAGCCGATCAGCTGATCGTTAAGCAGTTTCACGATTGAAGTAGCGGCAGGAAGGTGAGGGAGAGAGAGAGGCAGTCGCTCCATATATCGGTTGTTAAGCTTAACATGGGAACGCTTTACGAACATTCAGAGATGAACTTACACACTTGCTTTACTTCTCTCTGGGATAACTTCCTTGGAGATGAAATGCTGGTTGAGGCATACTGCTGCAAATGCTACGGTTATGAGCCGAGTTACGCCGTGTTGCAAGTTTTGTGAGATGCTTTTTTGATATTTAATGGATCGGATTACATTTTTTATTTTTCGCCGATATCCGATCCAGTAATTTAGGTCAGTATCGGACCGATACCGATACGTAATATCGGATCGGTCCATCTCTAATCCAGTCATTCACCCATTCACGCACACATTCACACACTGGTGATGGCAAGCTACATTGTAGCCACAGCCACCCTGGGGCGCACTGACAGAGGCGAGGCTGCCGGACACTGGCGCCACCGGGCCCTCTGACCACCACCAGTAAACAAAGAGTCTAGTGTTACTTGTTCATTGTATTTAATATCACTTCCCCTGTCCTGTCATTAGGTTCATGTAGTGTCAGCTGTTCTCCCTCATGTGTTTCCACTTCCCCTAATCATCCTTGTGGGTATTCTCTGTGTTTCATTCAGTTTGTGTTGTGCCATCTGTTAACATCCCTGTAACTTTAGCTACACGTCATGATTCATAGTTCTCCGGACCCTGTTACTGGTCATGTTTATAGTTATCTGTGTGCACCAGGGCCCTCAAGCTCACTTTTTGTGTATATGTGTTTGATAGAATTTAGAAATCAGTGCAAATTACTAGTCTATATCATAACGTCCGTTGGGGTTTTGTGTGTGTGTGTGTGTGTGTGTTTGTTGGTAAGTTTTTATTTTGTTTTATTTTGCGAGCTGGTTATCAGGCTCCAGCCAGCCAGAGAGTTCCTGGCCACCCACCCCTCCCTGTGTGCCAAGCAGCCTTTACTCCTCGCAGTGAGGCAATAGGGCTTTGGAGCGTGATGTCACTGGAGGTGGGCCACGCCCCTTTCCGCCATGACAGTAGGCTCCCAAATGTGTGACGCATGGTCAGGCTCCTACTGCTTCACTTATCGCGTCGAGAATTGACGTGCAGGGTCCACCTATTGAATAGAGCTCCCTAAACGTTGCTTATTGACGAAAAGAGATTTCCGCGCAAGAGCCTGTTGTTCATGTATTTATATATTTCTGAAATCACATTGTAGTGACGTGTACTGAACACAGTATATTATATAATGTAAAAAACTACCTGAGAAACAGCAGATACAGCAGATAAATTAATTATAGGCCATTACTTTTGTATCGTTTATTGCATTTATGGAGGGAGAGGTGTATGCTGGGTAATGGCACAGCTAGCGACACGGTGACTTTATTCACCCACTTCGGATGTTGTCAGTCCATCAGGCGTTATCAGCAGAAATCAGTCCCATAGTTTTGGGCCATCTCCACCTGCTAGATTGTTCAGAAGGTTGTTATCATCCATCCAGATGGAGGATCACCAACAGGAGCGTGGGAAGACTCCAGAATCCACTCTGGCTGGAATCCGGTGGATACAGCAGTGTTACAGGTAAGACCATTTAAACGGACAGCATTTATAGAATGACTATTAAAAGTCAGCGAGTATCAATAATGTTAATGTGGAGGACCCTGCACGTAAATTGTCGATGCGAGGGGTGTACCCTGCGCGGCGATAAGTGAAGCAGAGGGAGCCAGACCATGCGTCACACGTTTGACGAGTTGGGAGTGAGAACGTATGGTTCATTCTTAGCAACTCTGACTGTCCCACTTACACTTCTGATGGATCAAGAATTAATTTTTTACACAGTAACATGATTTATAGTCAGGGCTGCACATAAGTGGTTCGCAGGTGTGCATTCGCTGTCAAAATAAAAGTATTCCCTGAAATTCAGAGAATACACGCTTCTTTTGCGGTGGAGGAACACCAAAGTAATTGCTTACGGAGCTTGCTTCTTCGACATCTTTAAGAGTTCTGAACAAATGTCTGTCCTCCTCCAGAACATCTTATGTACGCAAATGCGCATCCCAACTTCTTATCTGGTATGCGTCTTTTATTTTGACAGCGAATGTGCACCTGCGGACCATTTATGTGCAGCCCTGTTTGTAGTTTCCTGTGCATTTCAAACATTGTCCTTTCTGATTTTGTTTTTGATTTTTTTTTTAAATAATATAATTTTTAATTTAACATGGCTGCTATGAGGCCAGCTAGGATCCCTGTGGCCCTACAAATGATCCAGGACGGATGAGATGAAGAGCCCATCGGAGGCACTGACTCAGAATCAAACATCTAAGATATAGATGACCCAGACTATTGTCCCCCACACTGAACAAGGCCAATCAGATACAGAGGAGTCCTCTGAAGAGGAAATGAATATTGAGTCTAACAGAATGAGCCCCTCTTATTGCTCTAGCCACAATATTGTAAATTAGTCGGCCAGGGCTTGCACCTGGGTTTAGTACTGTTTCCCCAATAGATGCATGGAAGATGTTCATGTCTGATAATATAATAGAGGAGGTGCTGACATGCACAAACATGGAGGCACGAAGAGAAGCCATAGACAGGGGAAAGAGTGAAAAATTTTTAATCAAACATAAGCTCCAAGCCTTCATTTGATTGACCATTCTTGCAGGAAGTGAGAAGAACTGCGATGTACCAGTCGGTGTGTTTTTTGGGAGTCCTCTGCATAACCCATTTTACAAGGCCACTATGTCAATTGAAAGATTTGAACATATTCACCATTTCTTGCACTTTGATGACAAGAGGACCAGAGCCTACCAACTGAAAACAAACCACATGGCAGCTTTCCGCTACATATGGGGCCTGTTCCTGGTCAACTGCAGGCAGAAATTCATCCTCAGTGATTGTGTTACAGTGGATGAACAACTTGTGCCTTTCAGAGGGAAGACCCAGCTTCTGCAGTAAATGCAGAGCAAGCATACAAAAGTGATACAAGGATACAAAAACTGCAATTTCTTAAAATTAATGAAAAAATAAATAAAAATGCAAAGGGCCTCATGTCACAAACATGTTTTATAAGGAATAACTCAAATATGAAAATATTACAACTCATTGTTTTAAAGATTTTGAAGAATAACAACTGAGTTTATAGCAAAACGCATTGTTTCTATTTGGGGTCATTTTTGACCCCACTCGTGGAAGAGTGTAGGTATTGGTAGGTTGTGCATCCAAGGGTTAAAGCAATTTCACTCTATAATCTAATAGAAGGCATTTCAACTGCTGTCCCCTTCCTGCTCTCATGAGAAGACTTCCAAGCATTAGCAGGTTAGTAACCATGACAACTGAAGAGACCGGGTATAACACGGACTAAACACAGGTAAGAATAAAAGTCGCTTTTTAAAATATTAATAGAAATGATATGTACAAACAAATCCTGATATATATTTACAACGCAGAAGGAAAATGTTTCTTCAACAATAGTGGGAATGAATCCTGTTGTATATTCTGTTTGCAATAGTTAAAGGAGAAAAAAAGCAAATGAAATACAAAGAATAAAAGTTAGAGTAGATTAACAATTCCAGAAACACTGCTGAAGTATATCTGATATAGCCTGCAGGAAGTTGGGCCAATGAAGCAAGTAAATCAGCAGCTAAATGTTCTCATTGTGTCAATCTTGTTTCCTGAAGCAGTTGCAAGTCTATGGGCTCAAATTGTGGTCATAAATATTTTGTACTTGTAAGTAAGTAAGTAAAATTTTATTTATATAGCACATTTCTAGATAAAATATCACAAAGTGCTTCTAAGGTATAAAACAGAAGCAGTCCAAAGTTAACAAAATGCAATTCTAAAAAGATGTGTTTTTAGCTGTTTTTTAAAAGTAATCAATGAGTCTGCAGATCTTAAGTTCTGAGGAAGAGAGTTCCACAGTCTGGCGGCCACAGTGGCAAAAGCTCTATCACGCTTGGTTTTCAGCCTAGTATGCTGAATAACAAGTAGGCCCTGATCACAAGACCTCAGGGACCTACTAGGGACATAGGGCTGTAAAAGTTCACTGATATAGGCTGGTGCTTATCCTTGAAGAGCTTTAAATGTCAGAACCAGTATCTTAAAATGGACTCTGAATTCAACGGGGAGCCAGTGCAGCTGTATAAGCAACGGTGTCACATGAGAGTACTTAGATGTTCTTGTCACGATTTGTATGCGTAAAACGAATTTGTGTGTGTGTAAAAAAGATTTGTGTGGACTGAGCCAAAAAATACGTGTGAAACTCTGCACCCAAGTTTCAAGTTACAAGAATGAATTTTGACCCTGTTTTTCTTCCTTTCATCTGATTGGTCAATGTCATGTCAATCACAAATTTAACTATCCAATCAGAGAACAGGTGGGTTTAGCTGTCGGCGGGGCGCTTTTTTGAACTGCAGGTCCTTGAAGGGTAATACAGTTTGAAGCTGGAGGATCTCTATTTAAATATCCGATAGAAGCTAGGTCCCCTAACTTTCAGTAGCTGTTGAAAGGATAAAGTTGTGGTATATCAGTGGTTAGAAATACCATTAGTACTTTAGGATTAGTTTAACACAAAGTCAGGGTTGACCCGGGACCACTGCTGTGAGTCACAGTGCGCAGCATAAAGGTCCTTCCTACTAACCAAAAGCCAAGGATCCAGAATTTGTTGCGTTGGCTGCTGAGCTCTGTGGGATTTTGCAGCAGCTCTACCTGCACTAGATGCAGGTAGAGCATCTAGTGCAGTACACAGACACAAATTCTTTTACACATACAAATCGTGATTTACAAGTACAAAATATTTATGACCACAATTTCAGCCCATTTAAGTCTTCAGACTCTAAAAGAGGAATTGAGCACACAGCTGCTTCTGCCTGCTGATGGACTGATAGAAGAGGAGCCTCAATTAAACATCTTTCTGATTTTCGTCAGAAAAAAATAATAATTAGATGATGGAGTTCAGCTGTGTGGATCAGCCCTGACACCACACACTGAACTAGCTACTCCACCTCTCCCCTGCAGCTGAGACACAAAAGACATCCCAGTACATACATCGCCCTACTTAGGTTGAGGTGGCATCCCTGCTCCCCAAGCCTTTGGAGCACCTTGAATTAAAAAGGCTGAAGAGCTCTCTGGTGCTGCCTCCCACCGAGCCGCCTGATTTTCCCAGCAAGCTGAGGAGAAACAGATAAGGCAACCACAACAACATCAGGCACCCAAACCAGAGGAGAAGGTAGAGACCCATCATCCCGTCCATCATGGCGAACGTGAGATCCTTTGCCAAAATGTTGACGACTTGGTGTCCCTTACCCAGCATCAGGGGGCTTGAAGAGAGAGCAGCTTAATTATCCTGTGTGAGACGTGGCTACCATAGTAACTCTGGACAAACACATAAACATGGACAGTTTTTATCTACTTCAGGCTGACACAACAAGGATAGCGGGAAGAATAGACAAGCGGGTCTGGCTGTGTTTATGAATGATAATACAACTCTGTACACCTAAATATCAAAGAGATTTTCTGTGATAAGGACATTGAGCTGCTAGCTATTAGCATGATGCAGCTGAATAGAAAAATAGCAACTACTTTTAATGTGATCAATGAGTTTTTTTTGTTTTTTGTTTTTTTTTTGTCTGTCCCATTTGATTCTTAAGCCGTCAGAATTGTTGTCTGAAGACCAACAAGGATACCAAATGGATTTATTTTGCCAAATGGATCATCATGGCATTGCCGTATTGCTCCATTTGATCAAACTTTGTTGTTATTATTTATTTTATTTTCAGTTGTTACAGATGGGACAGACATGACTGGGGGATAGGAAAGGGAGAAAGAAAGAGAGGAAGGAAAAGAAAAACAGAAGGGAAAAGGGACAGTGAGAAAGGGCACTTACAAAGACAAAGAGAAAGAAAAAAAAAAAAATCTCCTGGATCACCTGTTGAGAGAAAAAGAAGAGAAGACAAGCAAAAAAAACCAAACAAAAACAAAGCAACATACTAAACACAACACCATCACGTTAATCTAGCTGAGTGTGAACAGCAGTAAATACTAAATATTGAAAGTTGTTGTGCAGCACGCAGGACAGACAGCGCACAATGTGCTTTGAAGTAGCAGCTAAGAAAGGTGTAGTTTATGTCTACGAACAGTGAACACCCGTGTGCACACCTGTGTGGATCAATGCGCTTGTATACAAAAGGTTTCCCCATGTAACGGTCTGCTAGAGGGTGTGGAGGCCCATAGCCCCGTCCCCCAGGGCATGAAGCAGGCATGGAGGAGATCCAGGCTCCAGACATCCAGAGGACCCAGAGTGCGAGAGCCCAAGGAGTACCACCGGAGGGGCATCCGTGCCACCTTCCTGGGAAGGGCTGAGGAGATCCCCAGATGAGGGGGTCACCCAGTAGCCACGGAGCAGAAGCCAGAGGGGGCTGCACCGGCGTGCCCGCCGGCTCTGCCGGCAGCCAGCTGTGCCAGAGTGAACCGAGTTGCAGGCCCCGAGGCCGGAGGCCCGAGGGCCCCCTTTGCCCCGGAAGAGGCCTGACCGAGCGACAGGCATCGGATCAATGAGTTTTTAACATCATGGATCGTATTAGCAGTGACACTGTGTCGTTGGAAAGTGGCACAAAGTTCAAATGTTTGGCAGCCTTCTCCCTGCGTGTTAACTCTTTAACTAATGGTAGACACAGTTGTGTTTGACTTACCAGCTTTTGGGAGACTGGCTTTGGCTACAGCGCAGAAGTGAAACACTGACTTCGCCTGCCTCAGAAAAAAACATTACATTTGTCTTTCAGCATCGTGTACTCTGTTATAAGATGTCATCTGAGATGTCAAAATTTCATGCATTCAATACTGAGAAGATCACAGCATAATAATTTATTATATTTTAAATAATATATATTAATATTAAATGTGTATAAATGTTATGTTATTTAATCTTAAAAAGATAATGAAGACTTCCTGCGTACCACTAGAAGGAGACCATGTATCGCTAGAGTTTGAGAATGACTGATCAAGATAAAATGTCAAAATCTTGCATGTTTCTTAAAACGGGAAAAGGAAAAAAAATGTCAAAGTGAAAGACATGATTAGTTTTTTATACTCACTTGAAATGTAAAGAGCAATATTTTTTCCTATCTTACACACAGTAAGCACAATTACAGTAACCACCTTTTCATGACATTTTTGAGTCATTTTCCAACAAGTTTTTCCAGTGGAAAAAATCATGACAAAGGGACTGCTACATGATTCAGTGTATTTCATTGTATCAGTAATGTGTCTCTTGTTGCTAAAACTTAGAAACCTGTGACATTTTCTTTCACTTAACCCCAATACACATCAGTACTGGTTAATCTCTAAAGAAACAGAAATAGAGCGTCATTTAAGATATTGTTTTTTACACATAAGAGTGAATTATAACTGAGAATATACATTATTAAACAAAGCAGTCTTTCAGCTTTGCAATTTCTAAAAAAAAATAGCAGGACAAAAATCAAAACATCTCAAATATCTTTTTTTTCTTTTCTTTTAATAGTTTTTAGTTTTACTTGTTTTCTTGGATTTGTAAGTCACTTAGCCCAAAGCAAACTACTTTGGCTGTGGAGACAGTGATGTTTCTATTACAAAGTGGTAATAGTTAGGTAACAAGGCGGAAACAAGAATGTAATAATATGGTCATTTCTAAGTTGTTACCACTTAGTTACCCTAATAATAACCACTTAATATCCAAGAAATATCATGATAGCAACAATGGTTATAGTTGAGTAATATTACAGTGAAATTTATGTAATTGGATAATAGGAGGACAATAAGAGGTAATGATTACACACTTTTTAAGTTTGCTCTAGTAGGTTATTAATATATTATCTGATTACATAAATTAGAGTGCATATTACTCAACTGTAGGCACATAATTTTTCAATTTATAATCTGTGTGGTAGTCTTTACTGTTGTACCACTTATAAATTCATTTTTATTTTATTTTTGGTGGGACATAACAAGAAAATCTTTAGCTGTCCCTTTCCCTGCTGAAGAACTTATAGCAAGAAAAAAGGAAACTTTTATGGCTCAGATAGGTTCCTGGAAGTGCTCAGTAGAAAGGAGCCAGCAGCTTAAAGAGCGTGTTGACAGAGGTTCAGGTCTAGTGGTATCCTAGTGGAAGTTACAGTGTTAGTCCTGCACAGTTAAAGGTACAGTTAAGTGTACATTTCAGTATTAAGTATTTAATATGACATTTAATTATTCTCCACTCAATTCACCAGGCCAGGAAGCCAGGCCTACCTTCCCTGGCAACCAGCATCTCTGTTGGCTGGTGAAAATCCAGTTTTAAAAAAATGTTTCATGTTTTCCTTTGGTCAGTGAAGAATAATGAACAACAGCATGGAGATGCTTGTCATGGATCTGTGTACCTCTCAGTCTTTATTGTGTGTGTGCTTTGTTTGGTCAGTGGCTTATCCTTTTGGTCATATGTGGGGCATCTCTGATGCTTTTGCAATTGCTTGCAACCTTGATCGTCCTTGTTTGTAACATCTACAGTAAATTAGAACAAAAAGTGTTTTGGGCTACTTTCTTATGTTGCTGTCATAGTGTGACAGCTTGAACTTCTTGGTTGATAAATAGAAAAAACAGTGTGTATTACCAAACTGCCTTCCTATCCAAACTCTTAATGTGTGCGTTATTATAAATTTTTCAGACAACAAAGCATGCTTCACAGTTCAAAGTAATTATATTAAATTCTGTCAATACTTTTGCCAGGGAAGGAGCTGATGTGCATTATTATTTTAGTTTGTTAAAATGTGCATTCCTATTCTGGTGGAATTGGGCTTCAGTGTTTGTTTACAGTTCCAGATCCAGGTCGCAGCAAGGCAAACTGATCTTACCTGTTAGTTGGAATATTGCTATAAACTTATATGAATCAGTTTATGTCTTTTATTCACTGTAACATTTAACTTTTTGACAGAAGGCAAAGAGAGAGAGAGCAAAAAGAACAAAAAGAAACAGGTGAGAGTGGACATGTGGTCAAATTCACCAAAACATACAGCTGTAGCTTCTGTTTTACTCTTATTCACTGGTGACTAAGCAGTGTGTTATATTGTTATCAATTACAGATTCCCAGATTTTCACAAAGTAGTTTTTCAAATTAGTTTTTTTTTTTTTTTGCTGTGAAGTACAGACAGACTTTTGACCGCTTCGCCTTGGGCATTTTTAATCTGTAGCTCTGCTCTAAAAGAACGTACGTACCTAGCCCCGCCTACTACGCTTGCAAAGGTAAAATGATTGGCTAGAATTCAAAGTGTATGACATCTCGGGGGGGGGGGCACCGAAAGAAAGCACCGAAATGTGTGCTGCTTTTCGGTCTGGTTACTACCGTTAATGTCAGAATCAGTGCCTTTATGGCACCGGATACCGGTAATAACTAGGGTACCCATCCCTAGTTATTATGCAAAAGATTTAATAAAGGGGGGCAATACATAAACATGGTGGTCATGTTTGTAGATTTAGTCTCTCAGACTGTTCAGAGGCGTTGGCAGGAGCTGTAAGAACAAAAAGATCAAACTAAAATTGTCTATAATGTACAGTGAATGTTGATTTCTAGATAAACATGCAACAAAGAGTCAGGCAAGCAGAAATATGAATAGGGAAGTCACATTCATCAAGCAGCCATGAACACAACAGCATAAAATACAATAACACAACACAATAAAAACAAGTGTTCCTGTGATGCTTAATGTTTTTAGAGCGTATTGATAAGATTATAAGTGTGATTTATGTTCTAAATGCGAGCAGTAATATGTTCTACGCTGTTCCACATGAGCAAACTCTTTTCCTCAAATGTAGTTCACAGGTAGTCAGTTTAAATGTTCGTGTTCTGCGCAGCTATGAAGATCAGCTGCTCTGTAATTATCTATTACACTGATGCTTCTCACATCATCAGTCAACTGTAATATAATAATTTCACTTTGGCTCTGAGACTTATTTCAGACTGAGTGTTTCAGTTTAATGTGAAATGTGTCAGTATTGATTAAAACACAAATTCAAAAATTAAAATCAACATTTCCCCAACAGATCTCTCACCTTTCTTTCTTTTGTAAGTGAAAAACACCACAGCTGCCCCAACTGCAACAGCTGCAATGAGGACGATCGCTAGAACAACCACTGTCGCTCTGATGTCAGTGGGCTTCTCTGTTGAACAAAACATGGAGACACTTTATCATACAGAGGACACATGAATGAGATTACTAAAGAACAAGTGAGGAATGATTCAATAAGGACCTGATAGTAGATGCAGCTGACATCTCTGATTGAAATAAGAGGCAACACAAATCAATTAACACTCAGTTAATACGCCAACATTAGACATTCGTCTTGTGCAAACTTATGCTAAAAAACACTACATATAGTATTTCATTACGTTTTACTTACTTCAGTTCTCTGTCATTTATGTTCCCTTTTCAGTGAAGCATCTTACTGATTTGGTATTAATTAGTTATTGATCAGCTGCTAAAAGTATTGTTTGATTGGATTGGTGAATGTAAATGTGGCACAGGTCAGCTTATCCACACTGTAAGAAAAAGTCCTAATATTAAAGTATTTTACTGTGTATTTTACAGTTTTGTTGTTTTTCTAGAATATCATTAAATTTACATGAATAGACTGTGATTTCACATTTCAAATGTAAATTAACATAATATCACTGTAAATATAATAAAACATAATAATCTTGTTTTTTAAATGTATTTGTCTGTACATATGTATATTCACAAATGTATCATAATTTCACAAATATGTGTTATTTGAAAGATTGAATTGTTAAATTCAAATGTAATGCTATGGAAAAATATATAAACTGATTCTTATGATTGTGGCTCAAGAGTTGGCAGTTCTCCTTGTAATCAGAATGCTGTGACAGAGTAGTCACCTTTTTGAAATAAATAACTACTCTGTAAATATGATTCATAACCGTTGCAGGATCCAGTCTTACCCCAGTTGGTGCTGATCGCTGCTTTGTCCGGTTTGGTGACGATGTCCTCGTTCACGCCAGAGAGCTGAAACACACAGTCATACCCCTGCCAGTCTTCAGGTGTGACTGACAGTTTCAAATCAACACTCAACTGGAAGGTCCCATCATTGTTGGGGAGGCTCTCTGTGTGATGCACACCTTCATGGATCTCCTCTCCATCTTTCCTCCAGAACATCACGGCTCCATCAGGGTAGAAACCTGTAGCGTGGCAGCTGACTGGAAAGGAGGACGACTTCTGGAGGAGAGACACTGAAGGTAGGACTGAAAAGAGATAGGAAGTTGCTACATTGTCTTTAAATTGCAACATAAATTTTCTATTTTTTTCTACATCAGATTCTGTAATTCTACCTGCTGTCTGCAAAAAGCTCCTCCCATACTGCAAATACTTCTTTAAAAGCTCAGGGCATTTATGGATGAAAAGTTCTTTATTGTGTTCTAATCGAGTTTTTTCAGTATCCCATCTGAGTTTGATGATGACAGCCTGTGGTTTTGCAGTGATCCATGTCAGTTTCTGCAGGTCCAATGCTATAAAATCTTCTCCATCATAACCGTACTGAATGAACCCATTAACCTCTCCAGTCTCATCATCCCATTCACAGCCATTCATACTCTGCAAAATATGAACACCTGTAAAAAGACATAGCCAGAAAAACTGCATGAAAGCAGTAAGATGTCAGCATTACAGACACAAAAATAGAGGATCAAACAGTTACTGGCCCCAAAATCAGTCTAACTTGGGGTCACTGTGGAAGGTTCACATTTTTTTTCTCTGCATCTTTCACTGTTTTTCATTTTTCTAAGTAAAGTAGCAGATCTCATTATCATACGTTGCAATCTAATTTAAAAAAAAAACTTTGTTTTCTATTTTAAACCAAATTAGGATAAATACAAAAAGTTTCAGCAGTAACAGGTGAGACAAATCCATACCTCCAGTTTGGTTGAAACGTTGCCTTAAACTCCAAATGTAATGTTTGAAAACCTCATTGGTGTGCAAAGATTGATCAGCGTACCACTGCAGGTGCTGAGGATCCTCCTTCATGAGCTTTTTAATCCATTCTGTTTTGGGTTCTGCTCTTCTTGTGCTGCTATCATAGTAACCTCCCTGAACTCCATCAACAAGGGCAACAGCCACAAACTCAGGGATGCTCTGGACTCCAGTTGTTTGAGTGAAGAAATACTGCAAGGAGTGCTTCACTGTAACAATGATGAGACTTTGAATTAGATGGCTTTGCTGTTATATAGACGACTTTCTTTAACTACTCTCAGCATTATATTTAAGGATTCATATGTTTTGTAATTAACCCTTTAAGTAATTTGTATTTTTTTAAATCCTTTTCAAAACAAAAGTTTAACTGATATCACAGATAATATGCTAATGTTGTTTTGTCTCCAATGAAACCTGAATGCACTTTTTTGGCTTCCAATCAAGAGAAAGTATATATTTAGGAATTGTTTTTGCTCTATCTTGATCAATTAGAACTAATGAGAAATAAACAACAGAAAGACAGAGAAAAAAAACTGTTTTCTCAGCAACATCTCAAACTACTCAGTTACTGTATTGTTGGTGGAGCCTAAAGTAACTCTCCCTGGGTTTATAATGGTGGGAGTAAGGGCAACAAAGCAGTTCTTCTAATTGTTCACCATGCAACCAATAAGACAGGATTTTTATGTATAAGTGTAAACAGCTTAGTGTTTAGTCTTTAACCCTCGTGTTACCCTAGGGAAAAATGGGACCCAAATTTTTTTAAATTGATATATTATTAATTACAAAGAAAGTAAAAACCATGTATTTAAAGTCTGGCGGTCCCAGTTTCCTGCTGAAAACGTCTTGTATAATATTCAGAGGATATGACAGCATTTTTTTTAATCAACATATGAATGTGAAATAGTGATCTTAAACATGTTTGCACAACCAAAGTTCCCAGTGTAGCGACTGCCAGAGTTGCTACCGAGGACCAACCGGGCATTACAATGAAAACTATTGGCGACTGTCAAACCCTTGAGAAAATATGAAGAATGTAGGACGTAATCTTACCTGATGATGAAAAGTGGCAGAAGAAAAGCAACAATAATAACCTTCCCATCGTAACTTTATTTGGATTATACATATAGGACCAAAGCAGTGGGCTATTGTTCTAATTTAGCCCAGGGTTTCATTTACGTGACAGAGGTAGCGTTGATTTATGATATCAAAGTGCATGTGAAACATCACATCCTATCCTGGAGACTGCGGTCAAGAGCCGCCCACAACTCCGCTTACAAAACACTTGTGCTTTATTAAAAATGAAAACTTTATGTTAAAGTATCGAAAGTAAGTTTTTTAATCAACTTTAATACTTTGCATGTACTTTACTTGATTTTGACTTATCTAAAATAATAATAGCCCAGTAGATGCAAGACTTAAAAAAATGCTGTCTTAAACCTGATAAAGGTCTATTATTTATCAATGATTTTATCATTTTATTGTATTCAAAACAGAAGAACATAAAATATATTAAATGCTTAAAGTGACACATTTTTGTATTTCATGAAGAATATCAGCCAGTTTTAAATGCAATTACAGCTACATCAAATCACAAAGCAGGAACTCCAGCAACACTTGAAGGGAGATTAACTACTTTAATAATTGACCATAGCCTTTCGGCTTGTGGCCTTCATCAGGGTCATAGTAAAACATTGTAAAAAAAAATTGCTTAAATACAAGACAGGAAACAGAACAAAATTCAAATTAACCAATCAAAACTTCATAGATAGGTCAGCTGACATATAATAGGTAGGTATTGGTTAATTGGCTAAGTCACGCGCAAGCAAATACCAGACTGATGAGGAGGGGGGGAACATGTCTGAAAATAACACATGCATGGGGGTTATTTTCAGACATAAGTTGTATTAAAGTTGTTCATTTCCCTTCAAGCATTGCTGGAGTTCCTGCTTTGTGAATCCTTTCATCCTCTCCATGCACCTTGGAAGCAGGTGAAGTTGTGCCAGAAAATATTTGCAGCTACATCAAATCATACAGCTCATTGAGAAATTCACTTAAGCAACACATCATTATTTTTTAATTATTTTATTATTTATTTATTTTATACCTTGCAATCATTGATCTTATTGAGTCTGATTAAAATATGACATCAATTATTAGATGAAGGTTTGCACATATGTACTCTGAGTGACCCAGAAGAAGAACGGACTGAGAATTTAATGTGAACTATCAGGGATTAATTTTAAGGATTTGGGAAATGCAACAATAACACAACATTGACAAGTAAATTGTCACCAACTACTGGAAGAATCTGATGATTTTCTTTTTTCTTTCTCTTTTTTCATTGAGGATACAGACTGTGGACAGTCAAAGGACAGTACATACCACAAGAAAACAGAGAAGTGAAAACTCTTAACAGAAACCCAGGGACAATCGTTGTTATACTCTTGTCTTGTTACCAGACAGCTCTACAAGTTATAGGTCACATGACACCATAAAAACAAGCTTTAGTTTTCTGTGATGTTTTTAAGGAGTATAAACAACGGCACTCAAAAAAATATGCGTGTGACTTGCATGTTAAATGCCGGCATTTGCTCTACACTGATCCACATAACCATTTCCCCTCTTTTCCCAAAATGTATGTCACAGGTAAGGAATTGATAAGTTCCTGTTTTTTAACAGCTATGGAAGCCTGCAGCTCTTTACTCATGCAGATATTAGGAGGTGGAAGACATGATCATTTCCTTTAAAATCTTCAGTCTACTGTAATACAGTCACTTCACTGTAGCTCTGAGACTTAGATTTATTTCAGAGTGTGGGTCTTTGGACCTATGTTAAATTTCCCAGTATGGATTAAAACACAAATTAAAAAAAAATAAACTAAATATAGTGTTTCCCCATTTGAATTTCCCCCATCACAACTTTCTTACGTTTGAAATAAACAAACGCCATACCTGCAATGCAAGGACTAAATCCAAAAGTACGGTGGCCCTGAGAGGCCAAACGGACTGCAACTTCAGAAAACACTTGCAAAAAGAAAAATGCTGCAAAAAGAAAAATGCTGCAAAAAGAAAAACACTTGCAAAAAGAAAAATGCTGCAAAAAGAAAAATGCTGCAAAAAGAAAAATGCTGCAAAAGAACACCCAACACAACGGAAATGTTTCTGGGGAGACAATAACCGGAAGGACCAGTTGCACAAACCAAAACATGTATGTATGGCTGTGTCCCAATTCAGGGGCTGTGTCCCAATTCAGGGTCTGCAGCTTAAGGGTATTCTTTATGTTTGGTTGGAACCAAGAACTGCTGTGGCAGAAGCCCAGAAACTGTAGAAACAAACTCTTATATCAGTGATATATTTTGCATGTTTTCTCTTTTTTGCTAATCTGAACAGTGTCAAGCTGTTTTTACTTGCAGCTTCAAGCAGTTTATTATCCGATCCTTGCTGATATTTCCATCTGATAGTAAAATATTATTATGTCCTATAGCAGTTGTAATTTATACGATTCCTCATATAAAACTTTACCTTCTGAGCTAAAACAAAAATATTTTCTACATGATATCAGTAATGTTCAAACATCAAGTTATTTAATCAGTTTGTATACATGAGACAGAACACAGTAAGGACGTTATAGTAGGGTCAAAACAACAGTTTTCCTTGTTTGAATTAGGACGTAGCCAAAGGTGGTGAAAGATCAGGGTCATGTGACCTCACAAATCAAATGCAGGAAATCCCGGGTTAGTTATTTTCACAGAAGAATAAAATAATAAACTAAGAACATTTCATTTCCAAATGAGAGTCTGTTGCCGTCATCCTTCAGATGTTTTGGTGTCATTTGGAAAATACCACATGCTTTGTAGACTGCCAACGTCTCAGTGAAATCACACACTTCAGGTCTAAAAAACTGTCTTTATCAGATGCTTAACTATCAATGAAGGTGAAACATTTGGTGTTTAGCAGACTTGTGAAAACACTGCAATGATACAGTGATTACATACTGAAGCAGAATAAAATCAAAAATGCGTGAAACACGTACACACAGCAGCTAGATACAAATATATGACCATGCACTAATTTACAGCAAGTATAGCAGTCTGTTCACAGTGAACATTACCTGTGTGTTATTTATTTAATGGTGTTTTTAACACATTTCTTTGAACTATGAAATAAAAAACAGCAGCTGGAGGAAAGTCCTACAGACAGTGAAGTGAAGAACTCTTTGCAGGACAGTCAGCTTTGTGGATTTAGTCTCTCAGACTGCTCAGAGCCATCGTCAGGAGCTGGAAGATAAAAAATAAATAAATACACAGTTTACAAATATTTTATCCTTTTGTCAGGAGATTTATTCTAAAACACTTCTTCAGTTGAGATTCAGAGAGGAGAAACACACACTGCAGTTAGTTACTTGCAAGCAAGGGCAGCCACAGAACTCGCACAGAAGTGCGGGCTCTGAGACTCGCGCCGTGCCACTGCCCTGTTCTTTATTTATACATCAGTGGGTGTTTGTTCTTTACATTGGAATGTGGATGTTTAGGTGTGTGTATGTGAACCCATAAAATGACTTCCTAAACCTGCTGGCCTGGAAGTCCAGCAGTTCATCTAAACAAAATGCACTTAGAGTAAAACAGATATAGATACGTTTATCCTATCATAAAACAATAAAAGAAGGTACGACCTCTCCCATGCTCCTAGGATGTGGGTGTGAAAACCAGAACACTCTGGAACCACACAAGCTTCCTAGGATGAGACATTCTTTCAGGATACTATCAACTACATACTTCTAAACACAAATGATTACATGCAGCATTCTACCATAAGTAAACCTATATAATTAAAAGATAATACTGACATTATATTTGACATTCTATTAACACCTTTTGAAGGAGATGATTTGTAGTGATTGTTGTTTGCCAGCTTCCCAGCTATCAAAGTGAGCGATCAGAGGCATTCAAGTGATCAGAATATGTATCATGAAAATGATGTAGAACATTTAGCTGAAACAAACCAAAATAAAACATATCCGTTGTCATTTGTTTATTTTTTGTTAATTGCACAGATATCTTGTGTCCATTTCCTTTTTGATTTTCTTGACTATTTTCTTCTCACATCATCTTTGTCAGGGACTGCAATCATCTCACTGTGGCTCTGAGCCTTATACAATTACTTTTATTTTATTTTTGAAATTCTTGTGTTAGTATCCAAACTGATCTGGGAGAAAGATGTCTGAGATGAATTCAAAAACTAAACTCAATATTTCCCACATTCAGATTTCTCACCTTTCTTCATTTTGTAAGTTACAAATGCCACAGCTGTGATGATGGTGACAGCTAGAACAATCACTGCAGCACTGATGAAGGTCACAGTGTCAGTGGGCTTCTCTGCTGAACAACACATGGCAGCATTTTATAATATTTAACAGAAAACTGTGCCGATACCAAGGAATGAGTGAGGAACGACCTGATATGAGTGAAACAATAAATGACACAAAACCATTACTACTTAGTCAATACAGATTACTCAGACATTAGTTGCTCTTCTTGTGCACGCTGAAGTTGTCATGGTCCTGAGTCTGATGCCGTTTGTGTTTGTTAATATTATCCTATGTTCTTGTTTTTTCTGGTCATGTATTATGTTGCTAGTTAGATTTTGGTTCTGTACTCCCTCTGTTCTTGTTCAGTCAGTTATCTGAGTCTCTTTGTGTGTGTATTGAGTTTCCTGTTTTCTGTATTCAGTTTTATGCGCTCCTCCGTCTCATCTGTGTAATCAGTATCAGCCGTGTCTCCTAGCTGTTTCCTCTTGGTCCTGTTCATCTCCTGTATTTAGTGCCTGCATCTTCCCTTGCTCATCATCGTGTCATTCCTCATTCTTCACTGTGTGTTCCGTGTCGGTCAAGTTGGGCTAAATCATGTTTTAACCCAAACTTAAACTACACTTATATAAACTCATGTTTATCTATCAGCAGTACCAGCAAGCATGAGATGAAGAAAAGACATGTTTAGTTAATAACTGCATAATATCAAGCTGCAGTTTTATAAACTCTCCAGTCTTACCCCAGTTGGTCTTGATCAGTGTTTTTTCCAGTTTGGTGATAATGTGCTCGTTCACACCAGAGAGCTGAAACACACAGTCGTACCTCTGCCAGTCTTCAGGCATGACTGATGAAACATTCAGATCAACACTCATCTGGAAGGTCCCATCATTGTTGAGGAGGATCTCTCCAGGATCTACACCTTCATGGAGCTCTTCTCCATCTTTCCTCCAGAACATCTCAGCTCTGTCAGGATAGAGACCTGTAGCGTGGCAGCTGACTGGAGAGGAGGGAGTCTTCTGGAGGAGAGACACTGAAGGAAGGACTGGAAAGAGATTGGCAGTTGTTACATTCTTAATTTTATTTTATTTTACTCTAACTTTAAAGCAAGAAACCCACATGAAATTTATATTCTATTACATGTCATCAGATTATGTAATTCTACCTGCTGTCTGCAGAAACCTCTTCCCATATCGCAAATACTCCTTTAAAAAGTCAGGGCACTGATAAACTAAAAAGTTTTTATTTGATTCAAATTGATGTTCATGAGCATCAAATCTCATTTTGGTGAGGACAGCGTGTGGTTTAGGAGCGATCCATGTCAGTGTCTTTAGGTCATACACTAGAAAATCTTCTCTATCATAACCATACTGATCATATCCATTAATCTCTCCAGTCTCATCATCCCATTCACAGCCCTTCATCCTTTGCAAAATATGAACACCTGAAAAGACAGACAGTAACTGTAACTGTGATAAACCAATAAGATGTCAGCACAGCTTATACCTGAAAATGCACCTCTGCCACAAATAAACAATTCAAATGCAAAAATAAAGTTTTTTTAAATTAAAATTAAAAAATGATTTAAAGCAGACCATTCCAGCAATAAAAAGTTCAACAAATCCGTACCTTCAGTTTGGTTCAAACGTTGCCTCAAAGTCTCAATGGTAGCCTTAAAGAAGTGATGACTGTCATGAGATTGTAAACTATACCACTCCAGGTGCTGCGGATGATCCTCAAAGAATTTAATCCAGTCTTTCTTTGGTGTTGCTTCTCTTACACTGTTGGAGTCACCTATCTGAACGTCATCAACAATTGCAACAGCTACAAACTCTGGGATGCTCTGAGCTCCTGGGCTTTCAGTGAAGAAATATTTCAAGGAGTGTTTTACTGTAAAATTAGGAAGACTTTGAATTAGGAGGGATCCCTTTTATATGCTTTTTTGTATCATTTAAGAAGGCTAAATATGAACTAGAATCTGTTTCAGATTTAGCATTGTCTTTAAAGGTATAAGGGTGAAAAGACACCGAGAACCTACTGAATGATGAAATAATCTTAGTGTTGTGTAGAATTTAATTTTTGCTAATAACTCTTCTGTAACTCTTTATTCCTGCTGCTCCAAACATACATTACCTGCACATACAGAAAATCATTCCACATTCTAAAATCCAAATCTAAAGCAAAAGTACATTCACTGACAGTATTAATATGTCTCCTACAGAGACTGACTGTGACATTTCAGTGGTGCACACATCTTCCTTTCACCACCAGAATAGAACAGAATGCCTTTATTGCCATTGCACTAACATACAGCTTCTGTCATAATAAAACTCCAGTCAGTGGTGCAGAAGACAGTGTAAGATAAAAAGACCAAGTTTCATGCAATTAAATTTCCTATAAACGAGGAGAAATATTTTTTGAAATATGATCTTACCTGGAGATGCAACGTGGCAGCAGAGGAGTAATATGAGCACACTATTCATCTTTTTTCCATTTTCACATTCACTAACACAGGAAACACAACAGACAAAAAACAACTGGGAGTGGTAACGTGACTTATCCAAAGTCCATGCTCTGTTAGGCTGGGCCAAAGTTATCTGAGTAAAAAAAAATTAAACATTAAACAGACTGCATGCCTCCTACAGTCTCCTACAGAAATAATTTAATTTCTATGTCTTAACGCATTTAGCGACGTTAACACTGTGTTAACCAGTTAATGCTGACAGCACTACTTTTTTTTAATTTCAGTTATTGTTAATGACTCTCCCATTTTTTTCTAGAATTAATTGTGGAAGTGCAAACAGTGTGCTGATAGTGTGTTGACAAATTACCAATTACTAAAACATTACAGATGAAAGCATGGCCATTAAGGTCAAAGGCACTCATATCCATGCACAATGCCCTTGTTCATTTAAAACATGGAAACACATTTGAGTCAATGTCATATTGATTCTTCAAGTAGATCAGATGAACCAGTTAGCTTCACATGCTCCCTGTGTCCTGGAAGCTAAGTTTAATTTTCAATATTTTTATTTGTGAGGCTCTGCGTTAAATGTATTGATAGATTTATAGGCAAAAATACTATTTTGAAATGTTATGTTTTATCTTAACTTTCATTGTTATCACAATAAATACCAGAAAATATTGTGATAGGGTTTTAAGTCCATGTTGCCCAGTTCTAATCTTCTTTTAATTGTTAATGTTTTTACAGTTAGAATTATAAATTATATTGTCAAACAGTCTAGAATTAATTAAAGCAAAATTGAAAAGCTTCTATTTTTGATTTCATATATTTTTAGATCTGACCCAGAGGAGTTGGTGCTTGTGCTTTACCAATGATGAACCTCACTGCACGTCACTTATGTGGGATATCAAACATTGCTTCATCATTCATCTGTTAATTTTTTTTACTTTATTGTTTAAAGAGTTTGAATAGAACCAAAAGTGGAAACTGATATTGAGTTCTTATCTCCACCAGAATACCAGTGTTGATGTTCGACAGGAATGCAGTCTAAAAGCTGCCTGTGTCGACTTAAATTTGAACCCAGATGAGCTGTTGAAGGAATTCTTGGAAGTATTTCTTTTTTTCATTTTAAGGACGTGGATCTGCCTGCACCATGTCCCTTCCAAGTTTTAAATGCACTTTAGAACAGCACACAGCAACACCACATATGAGCGGGCGGAGGGAGGTCTTCACACACCTGTTTTCTGTTCACAATTGGGGGTTGGGGGCCAAAAGGAGGAGTTGGCCATCTGGTCGGGGTCTGGAATGCTGGGCCTCCCTGCTGATGCAGGACTAGAGGCGGCCTGCTTGTCTTCATCCCAGAGCAAAAGGCAACATCTCTTGGGTATGGGGGTGGATTGCTCCTTTGAGGGTGAGGGCACCTGGACCTGGGTGTATAGAGTATGTTTGGGGACTGTGAAAGGGTGTACAGTGTTCATTTCTGTTTGTCTCCATGTTGGGTGTGTGCTGAGTATTTGTATATGTGTGCATGAAGGCAGGAATGCATGTTTGTGTGTGTGCCTGTTTGTTTATGCCTCCTGTGTGAAGCTCCTGCTGTGCACTGAACTCCTGACTATGGTCTGGGAGAGAGTGCTGTCACTTTTTGTTTGTAAAATACAGTATATAATGACCAATTTTTTGTGCAAGTTACTTTGAAGTATTAACTAAAAAAGGTTACTAGTTACTTCTTCAAAAAAGTAACTGACTTTTCCAAATAACAAAATTATATGCAGCTATTTATCTAAAATGCAGCCAAGGTGGGATGATTTAATATAAACATTTCAACCATTTACAGACCAATCAGGTGTTCCACATAAAATAAGATGCCACACAAATTATTTGTGTCACTCCAAGAGATAATTTCAGTCCACTATAAGATAAGGGGGGACATTACAAGCCTGATACCTGCAGGCCTGAACGGTGTGACAGCTGTGACATTCAGCAGTAGCAGTAGTGTTCTGATATATTAAAGAAAACCTATCGACTACACTATACAACACACTAACCACACACTCCAAACACGCTAAATGTCAAAACTCTCTCTCTCTCTTGCCACATCACTTCGAAACATTCCCTATTTTTAGGCTATTTTTCCTCAGCAAATCAGCAGCGTTTGACCTAAATATATGGGTCATGTGATTTGAACATGCAGGTCAAATGCTTAACACAGTGACTCCATTATATAAAACACTTCAGTGTAAGTGTGCCTAGTATATATGAGCATCTATGATTACACACAATTTATGTGAGTACTTTGTAAAGCACTTTGTGACACGTCTGTGAAAGGTGCCATATAAATAAATTTACTTACATACATACCTGTCCAGCTGTCTAGTGATTAATTACATGGAGACAGGACGTCACAGCAGAAGCATACTCCATAATGTGTGTACATTTTATATGTGTATTACATGTATTTTTCATCTATTGTGTGTACCACCATCTAGACGTCATAGGCAAAGAAAGACCACGCCATGGCACAACCGTTTTTTAAAACAAGCCTCAGTGTTTCAGGACGTTTCATTTGGCCATCACTAGTTGGAGGGCAGGCAGGTGAGGCTCAAAGAGAATTTCAGAGTGAGGTAATAATCCAAGAACAGCTGTAGCCAACAGCAATTGTTGAGAGTCCAGTAGAGCTGGCACAGGAAAACAAGGTAAGTAACACACTAGGAAACAGTAACATGGATCATGGAAGCTAGTTAATAAGTTGGAGTAGTTGACAAAGTGATGGTGAAGGAGAGTCAACGTGGAGCTTAAATCTATCAGCCCGATAGCTTTGAATCAGATCCAGGTGCGTGGAGCTGGGGAGGGGGCAGCCCTGCCAAGAGGCGGATACCAGAGAAGCTCAGGAACCTGATGGAAATTTCTAGACACTCACACGAATCATGACACTGTGAGTCTCTCTCTCTTTCAAGGAAACACAAACACAGAGCAGCTCAGAGTGAACTTTTCTTTAAAAGAAAGAAAGAAAGAAAGAAAAAGAAACTTTATTAATACAAAAGTCCTAATAGCATAGCAACTTTTTGTAGCACAAAGAAATGATGTAAAGTGTTGGAGAATACATAAAACATAATACTGAGTGTTAAAGGAAAAAAAAAACAATGTTCTAGATTTACATACATCATACTTTACTATATATAATGTAAGAACTGAAATAATACAAATAGAAATAAATAAACAGATAAAAGAAACACATCAACAAGAGGAGCTCATAGAGAATTTGTAGAGCTGATCTTGGAAAAGCAACATGTGTTTGGCACAATAATGCATTCAGATCATAATCCTGAAAACAAAAGCTGCCATACAGGACAGGATAATAATATTTTTTTTTTAACTTAAAATAGTTTTATTGTAAATCTGGGACAAAGTAATATAATCTTTTGGGTTGATGATTTATTTTTTCCAAATTTAGCCAAAATCACTGGAAGTAGAATTAACTTATGGAAGTCCACACAGATGTTTGTATCACTCTTGAGACATCTTTTCATAGGTAATCAGCCACACAGGGGGGTTTGTGGATTTAGTGTCTCAGACTATTCAGAGACATTGGCAGGAGCTGTAAGAACAAAAAGATGAAGCTGATATTTTCTATAATGTATAGTGAATGTTGATTTCTGTTAGTAAACACACTCCAACTCTCTAGATAAACATGAAACAAAGTGTCAGGCAAGCTAGAAGATAAATAGGGAAGTCACATTTTTAAGAAGCTATAACTAAAACAGAATCACATGGTACAGAGATTTTGGTGGAAAATGAGGGAAAGTACCGGCAGTTTGTAAAAGAAATGCTACTGCAACAATCACGAGTTGTTGATTTTTTTTTAAACTTACAAACCCCAAAATCATTACCAGACACATGACTAAGGTCATATGACACCATAAAAACTATGTTTTTTTTAAAGTTTTTTAGGGAGTAGTGATGAATGCTCGCATTAATATGTTCTACGTTGTTCCACATGAGCAAAATCTTTTCCCAAAATGTAGTTCACAGCTAGAGAGTTCAAAAGTTTGTGTTATGAAAACAGCTACAAAGATTGGCAGCGCTGCACTTCTATTACATCTATTACACAGATGCTTCTCACATCATCAGTTTACTGTCATATAATAATCTCTCTGTGGCTCTTATTTCACACTGTGGGTGTTTGGAATTCATGTTAAATGTGTCAGTATTGATTCAATCAAACATTAAAATCAACATTTCTCCAACAGATCTCTCACCTTTCTTTCTTTTGTAAGTGACAAACACCACAGCTGCCCCAACTGCAGCAGTTGCAATGAGGACGATAGCTAGAACAACCACTGTAGCTCTGATGTCAGCGGGCTTCTCTGTTGAACAAAACATGGAAACACTTTATTATACAGAGGACAGATGAATGAGAGTACTAAAGAACAAGTGAGGAATGACTCAGTAAGGACCTGATAGTTGATGAATCTGACATATTTGATTGAAATAAGATGCAACACAAAACCACTAATACTCAGTTAATACTCCAGTGTTAGATATTCGTCTTGAGATCACTGAAGATAAAAATACTCCATATAGTATTTTATTACTCTTAGCTTACTTCAGTTATCTACCATTAGTGTTCAATTTTAAGTCATCTTACGGATTTATTAGTAATTATTTCTTTATGAGTTTCTGAGAGAATTTATATGTCAGGGGCTGGGTCTGTGACCTAGCATTTTGAGTTCATTTTGGATTTTTGGATTTCTCACATCATATTGAATATATCCTTAGTTCTTGTGTAGCCATTATTAGAGTTTAGTTGAGTTTCATTCTACTTTTGTTTCTTCTATAATTTCTGAGTCATTAGTGTTTCAGTGTTGTTTTATTTTGAAAGTCTGGTGTTTCCATGTTTAATGTGCTTAGTTTTACTCTTCCCCTGTGGTGTCATTATGTTCATTCGTGTCAGCTGTTTCCTCACATGTTTCCACTTCCTACTGTGTGTATTTAGTCTGTGTGTTTTATTCATTCTTTATCAGGTTGTCTGTGTTATCTACCACCACGTCTCATCAGGCTTCCAGGATTTTTATGATTTTGTTCAGGGCGTGTTCATGTTTTTAGTTCATGTTTCTTGGTCTAATAGTTTCTGTCATGCTCCTCTTCAAAATCATGCTCATAGCTGTTATAGGTGTTCCTATTTTTTCCAGTTTAGGTTTTAGTTTACCAACTGTTCTCATTGTTTTGTTTTTGGGTTTTTTTTGTTCATATAAACAGCTGTAATAAAGGGTTAGGGGTTGTTTAAAACACAGTTCCGTCTCCTTCCATGTCTGCACTTGGGACACTATTCTCTCAACACAAGGTGAGCTCCTGCTGGCTGTGACAGTTTGATTGATTAGTGAATGTAAATATGGCGAAGGTCAACTTATCCACCATCGTCTCAAGTACCTTAATACTTTATTGTAAAACAGTTACACCGTATGAAAGGAATCGCAACAATCCCTCGATCATATACAAGATCCTGTATGTGAAAAACAGCTTTAAACATAGCTTTAAGAAACCTCCAGCAGAGAACATTAGATTAGAACAAGAGATGTTGAAGATGGAACTGCCAGCCAGGAAGAAAAGAGGAGAAAAGAGGAAGAAGACAGAGAAGATTCACTAGTGTATGAAGAAGGACATGCAGAGGATTGCTGTGAGAGAGAAATCACTTTTTAAAAAAAATAAATAACTACTCTGTAAAAATTACTCATAACTGTTGCAGGATCCAATCTTACCCCTGTTGGTCCTGATCGCTGCTTTGTCCAGTTTGGTCATCATGTACTCGTTCACACCAGAGAGCTGAAACACACAGTCGTACCTCTGCCAGTCTTCAGGTGTGACTGATGAAACATTCAGATCAACACTCAACTGGAAGGTATCATCATTGTTGGGGAGGATCTCTCCAGGATCCACACCTTCATGAAGCTCCTCTCCATCTTTCCTCCAGAACATCTCAGCTCTGTCAGGATAGAAACCTGTAGCGTGGCAGCTGACTGGAGAGGAGGGAGTCTTCTGAAGGAGAGACACTGAAGGAAAACCTGGAAAAAGAAAAGTGTTGCCTTCTCTTTGAATTGTCATATAAATTAAATTTTTTTTCTACATCAGATTCTGTAATTCTACCTGGTGTCTGCAAAAAATCCTTCCCATACTGCACATACTTCTTCAAAAACTCAGGGCATTCATGGACATAAAAGTTTTTGTTGTATTGTAGTCGTTCTTTTTCACCATCCCATCTCAGTTTGGTGATGACAGCCTGTGGTTTTAGGGCAATCCATATAAGTCGCTGCGGGTCGAATGTTAGAAAGTCGTCTCCATCATAACCATATTGATTGAACCCATTAACCTCTCCAGTCTCATCATCCCATTCACAGCCATCCAACTTTTGCAAAATATGAATACCTGAAAAAAGTACACAATAACTACAAGAAAGCCGTGAGATGTCAGCATTACAGACAAAAAAATAGAGGGTCATACAGTTACTGGCACAAAAAAAAACACTCACTGTGGCAGGTTCACATTTTTTCCCTGCTTTTTTCACTGTTCTTCTTTTATTTTCTTCTTTTCTCTCCACTTGTCCATAAAGTAGCACATCATATGATCATTCTTTACATTTTATATCTACTATATCTAACCTAATTTTAAAAACTAGAAAATAGAAAACTAGTTTTCTATTTTAAACCAAACCACCATAAAAAAAAATTCTGCAGCAACAGATAAAACATATCCATACCTCTAGTTTGGTTGAAACGTTTCCTCAAATCCTCAATGTAATGTTTGAATAAGTGTTTGAGATCCAAAGATTGTGTAGTGTACCACTCCAGGTGCTGAGGATCATCCTTCATGAGTTTTTTCATCCATTCTGTTTTGGGTTCTGGTCTTCCTGTGTTGCTTTCATAGTAACCTCCCTGGACTTCATCAACAAGTCCAACCACCACAAACTCCGGGATGCTCTGGACTCCAGATGTTTGAGTGAAGAAAAACTTCAAGGAGTGTTTCACTGTAACAATGATGAGACTTTGAATTAGATGACATTGCTATTATATTGTTTAATTTTTTACAAGACTGTCCGCATTATATTCAAGGATTTATTTGTTTTGTCATTAACCCTTTAACCCTCTACTGCATGACTTTTTAATTTTGGGGAAACAATTTTTTTCCCTATTTTGGGGGAGCTTTAGGATCCCTAATAATATATGAATCATAAAATTTGACACCCCCCCCCCAAAAAAAAAAAAAAAAACAGATATTGGTTTGTTGCTTCAAGGCAACACTGTGCGACAAGAATAGTTGTCACGGCTGGGAAGCAGTCGTGTGGAGTATTGAAAAAAGGATCCAAAACGCAGGTACTGGCTGGGGTGCGAGTGAGTGTTTATTTACAGATAAGGTGACAAAAACAGGAAGAGCAGAGCGGGGAGTAAACAAACCTAAACTGGGAAAACTAAAGAACAAAACTTAAACCGAAACACTCACGGGAGGAGGAGCAAAATGCACAAAGAGAGATGGCAGAGAGACACAGAATGAATACCAGGTAACATAGAATAATGCAGACTGACATGGAATTAAACAGACAACACAGGAAAACACAGGGCTTAAATACACAGGGGAGTAATCAGGGAATGGGCAACAGGAGGGAGACACAGCTGGGAGAAATTAGGCTAACGAGACAGGGGAGAGGTAAAACTGAAAACACTGACATGAGAGATGAACTTTCAGAATAAAACAGGAAACAAACAGACAGAGAACCAGACAGGACACTGAACTTGACAGGCAGACTCATGAACAGAAACAGTGACACCAAGGACATACAGAGGGAACACAGGCAGGCATGAAACAAAAACACTAACACATAGCACACCTAAACAAAAGACAAAACAGAATAAACAAGAACATAGAATAATATAAAGAAACACAAAACACAGAGTCCTCAGACTCAGGACCATGACAGTAGTAAAATGCCAAGTTATTCTATAATAAGCTGTATTAGTACAACAAGGATGAACAAATAAATACACAACAAATAAACAATGTAAACATTTCACAGAACAATAAAACACCAAAATATCCAACACTGGACTCTAACCCCATGCACACACACGCACACACACACACACACACACACACACACACACACACACACACACACACACAGACACCCACTCACACACACACAAACACTGTGTTTCCATCACTTTTGGGGACATTACATTAACTTACATTCATTTTCTGGAGACTTATCCTGACTCTACCCATCACAAGTCCCTGCCTGAACCTTACCCTAACCCTGACTCAAGCCTTCACCCTAAAATTGAATGATTTACCTTGCAATTTGTCCCCATAAAGTAGGCGAGACCTCACAATGTGAGTGTGTAAACAAATTCGTGTCCCTACAACAATAAGTAATACACGACCACACACACCCACACAGCAAAATTGGTATGGCCTGGATCAGGCCCACACAATGTGCTTACACATGGTCCACATACCGCAAAGAATGATGGCCTTTGGTGGCCCAGACCTGGTTTGCCAGAGGTGGCCCACACATGGGCCAGCACAAGGCCAGTTTCAGACACACTGTATGGACTGATTTTTATATAGCGCTTTTCTACTCTCCCAGATTACTCAAAGTGCTTTAAACAACATGCCACATTCACCCACTTTCGCTTAACTGAGTGCCTCCTAACTACATTCATACACATTCACACTCTTGACATGCAGACTGGAGGAGCCAGGGATCAAACCACTAACCTTCCGATCAGTTTGTAACCTGCTCTACCACCTGAGATATGACATGCCATTGCATAAACAGTGGCGTCATTGCCAGACCTGGCACACATCTGGTTGACATACACTGCCAAAACATCAGTCAGTCAGAAGTGCCAGCTTGATGCAATATCTGGGCCAGACCTGTTTTCTGTAGGCCTGGGCCACATAAACCAAGCCACAATCAAGCCAGATATGGCATGCAATTGCATAGACAGTGTCATCTATGCCAGGCCTGTCCCATGTCTGGATGACATATGTCTTATCATGCCAGAAGTCAGCCAGCAGTGCCAGCTTGATATCAGATCCTGGCCAGACCTGCTTGCTATGTGGGCACTAACATACACACAGACACAGTTACTTTACCAATGGACCCCTGAGCTCCTAAGTGTCCCGCAAACCTCATTCAGGGATCCACTCCTCTACTTCACTGTCACTTCCTGAAAGCTCACTGTCCTCACTTTCTGAGGACAGGAAGTGCACATTCCCTTGGTTTCCTTCCATAAAAGGTATTTACATCCATGTCTTGTAGTTATGAGTAGATTGTAAAATTAACAGTTTTACTGTATAAATAAATTTTAAAAAGTAGAACAAACAATCAAATATGCTTCTTAACATATTAATGTGCATACAAGTATTTTTAATATACATTTATTTCACTATAAACATGTAAAATAGTGATCTTTATCTTGCCTCCTAATGGAGATGGTCTGTCATGTAGTGCAGCTTGCAGAAAGGGGTCCTCCCCCAGAAAATAAAAGTCACACCACCTTCAACTCATTATTTTATAGGAAAGAGGTGTGTCTGGTAGCATTATTTGAAAAAAAATAAGTGGTTTATTTATTTATTTTTTTAAGTTCCAGTGTAAGGCATGAAAATGTGGTTTGTTGCCTCAGGGCAATGCTATGCTGTAGAGGGTTTTAAGTAACATCCATGTCCAGACAATACGCTAACATTGTTTGGTGTACTTCAATCTAACTGGAATGCACTTGTTAGGCTTTCAAGTTTCAAGAAAATTTATATTTAAGAATTGTTTATGCTAACTAATTAGACATAAACATTCTCAACAAAAAGACTAACAAGAAAAATGCTTTCTAAGCAACATCTCAAACTGCTTAGTTACTGTATTGTTGGTGGAGACTGTGGTAACGCTCCCTGGGTTTATGATGCTGGAATTAAGGACAGCAAAGTGAGTCTTCACCAAGCCACCAATGAGAGAGGATTTTTATGTATATAAGCGTAAATAGCTTAAAGTGTTTCAATCGTTTAAACAATTAAATATTGTGCCATTAGAGAGTAATTTATGATTCAACTCAAACAGGCTGGCGAAGGCAAGTGTTTATCCTGATTTTAACTTATTTAAGCAAAAGTTATTTATTAAGTAACCAGGTTAGTATGATTTGCCCACAACCAGTAACCTTCAAACTTCAGGGTACATTCCCTAAAGGTTACTTTTTTAGAAGGTTCCTAGAACGTACTGACCTTAAGAGAACCTTCTGGGAATATTACCTGGAGGACCTCTAAACATTTCTTTCTGGAAGGCTGGCTAGACAATTTAGTTATTTGTGGTGTGAGTTAATGTCATATTTAGCATGTTAACATTAATAAAAATTAATTTCAAATAATGTTCTTTCAGTGTGATGATGCTGTCCGTACATAGAACTTCAACAGATGTCATATATATATATATATGCCAACAGACTCCCATGCACTCAGTGATTAGACTGACACACACACACATGCACACCGTCTTACACATTACTACCAAATACTTGTCTGCAGTATATCACACTCATACACACACACACACATGCACACAAACACACACACATGCAGAAACCCCTTCAGACGCCAAGTTACTTTTGCACAATACTCAGCATTTTGCACATGCTGAGTATTCCACTGCACTGTGTTGTGTCTGTATCATCCTGTTCTGTCTAGTGTTGCAGTGTCTTGTCTTGTTTATTTTCTTGCATTTTTTTTTTTTTGCACATTGCACTTTTACGTAGTCCTGTGTTTGTGAATTACATGTCATGTGTAGCACCAGCGTCTCAGAGGAACGTTGTCTCATTTCACTCTGTACTGTACCACTGTACATAGTTGAAATGACAATAAAAGCCCCTTGACCTGCTGTCAGACCAAGATACATGCACACACACACATTCCAGTCACTGTGTCCAAAGACACACTCAAGCAGAAAACATAAAAAATTAAAAACTGTGTCTTTAAAGTCTGCAGAACAAATCACGTTTTTCATCCTTTTTATGCTTTCCTATTAGTTTACAGGTTGTTGCGTTTGAGTTCTTTATCTGCTTATTACAGAAACGTCGTTTGTACTTAGCGTTTGAAAGAATCTACAAAACAGTTAGCTTAAGAGAAAGTTATGCAGTTATCTATAAAATGACTATGACTCCTATATACCCTGTCATAAGGTATATCATGGAATCTTGACAAGAATCCTTTTATTATTAAAAGAAAAAATAATTAGAGAGTTCAAATTTAAACCTTCTTTATCTGATCTGATCTATATTTTTCGTCGTCGTTCTTTTTTATTTTTTGAAAAGTTGATTTATGGTCCGTGATTTATGAAAGCAAATGTATAATATACAACTGGTCACGGTCTGTCTCCTCTCAATAAATTCTTATTTTCATTCAGCTGTAAAAGTGAAACTGAAGTGAAAATACAGCGCGAGTGCGTCCAAAGAAATTATGAAGAATGTGGACGTGATCTTACCTGATGAGGAAAATGCACAGAAGAAAAGCAACAATAAGAACCTTTCCATTTTCCAATTTGTATTATACCTATTGAACCAAAGCAGTGAGCTATTGTTCTAATTCAGCCCAGGGTTTCATTCACGGGAAAGATGTGGCTTTGACGTATCGCCTCGAAGAGCACGTGAATACAAGAAGAGCACACCACATCCCGTCCTCGAGACAAAATTATGACGCGCGCCAGGGAAGTAACTTGTGTGTTTCTCCTACAGTGCCTGATGCGCGGTCAAGAACCCCCGTTTAAATTTTCTGTGCTGCAAGTCCATTTAGAAAACACATTTTTAACGCTTTATTAAAAAATGAAAGTTTAATGTTAGAGTAAATGAATGATCTAAAATAATAACACAATTACAACCCCCAGAAAAAAATTCTGTCTTAGACATAAATTAAAACAGAATGCAATGATTTTCACATCTCATATAACCATATTTTATTCACAAGAGAAGAACAGAAAACATATTGAATGCTTAAGTGACACATTTTACTATTTCATGATCTTTCCCCACACATGTCATAATCCCCAGAAAATATTTTCTGGAGAAAATAACTCAACCTCTCCAGGTTGTCTTTCACCTGCTCCGATTTAGCTGTAAGCAATTAGCAGATTAAAGTCATACAGTGTTTGAGGAGTTAATGACGGAGAATATGGAGCAAGGACGTCGATTTGGCACGGACGGAAGGGACATGTCCCCACCAATATCCAGCAATTATTGAATTGTCCCCACCAATAATTTGATCTCTTCGAGTAAAGAAAAACAAACCAGATAGAAAGAAAAAAACGATCTGTCTTGTCTCTTTCACCCAGCGGTGAACAAATAGTTAATTTACGTTCTCTACTGGAGTCCTACCTCATGTGACAAATATGGCCAATGTGATTGGCTGTGCCTTTCAGGGAGCTCTGTTTAGTTTTAGCAGCGGCATGCCTGCACTGCGAGGAGGAGAGGAGGATTGCAGCAAAAAGGAAGAACCTGGATATAAGAAAGTATTTTTCAAAGAAACCTGTAAGTCACTTAAAGTCAAGTTCACTCATAAAATGTGTCCGTCATAATAACGTTACAGGCTATACTAGGTTTTGGCCCACATCAGTCTAAAATTGTATTTAACCATGAATAACTTTTTTGAAAACTAAATGCACATCAGACAGCACTGTTACTTATCTCAGTCTCCCAGAGTAGCATTTCTAATTTTGATTGAAACTGTCAGAGAAAACTGCAGCCTCGAGCAAGCCAGGATATTAGTTTACAGAGGCTGTTAAAATTATATGTCTAACGTTAAAATGTTGGTGACACAATAATTTCATCCTAATGGTACTGACTTATTCATAGGGTTAATTTTTGAAACAAAATATGACAAGGTAGTCATGATTTTGCAAATATTATAATACCTTGTAGTGCAGTTTGCACAAATTGTTTTAAAAATGCACTCACCCTGCAAACATTACTGATGAGTCAAGATCTGCACAAATTGACAGAAACACTGAAGCAGCTACACATTTTATTCTCATTGTCATGTATGTCCTATTTGTCAGGTGACAGAAGAACCAACACAAAGCTCAGAGAGTAATGGTGATACATGATCACAGGTGAAATTGGATGATGACTTGGTGGTTCATCACTGTATTTGAAGCACGTGTGTGACTGCATGTATTTGGAATGTCTCACTGTTACTTATCAGGTGACAGAGGCAGCTCTGCCATGTTGTACTTGGACAGAGGTGAAGAGGCGAGGTCACAGGTGACTGACTGATGATCTGGTGCTATAGATTAACTAGTATTTATTATCATGACAATTGTTAGGCTGCTGATGTAAATTGATTCATAAGTGTATATTTGACAAAGAATCTGAATTGAAATGTCGCACTTTTTGTATGGCACGGATCAATGTGTTATTTTATCAGCTGGCAGTATGTCCTAGTGCAGTCAGAGGGGAAGAGTCAGGGCCAAAGGTGAGGCACATCAAGCACATAATAATAATTTTGTGGTAATCTTAGATGAGTACTTTTATGGACAAAAACCACCAGGTCATTCAGTGTTCCCTTAGTGCTAATGTATATGACATGTTGGTGTACTATAACTGAAGTAATGTTGTTAAGTCCTTAAAGTCATATTCTTTTATTGTCTTGACTGTATATGAAGCTGTTTTTATTTTTGTATGATACCTGGTTTATATGGAATATGGCTGAAGTAAACTAAAGTCTAAAATACTTTGCCATTTGTTTAATAGTAATTTAACATTATATAATTCATATATAAAACTATGAATTGTAATTTTAAACGGTTTAAAAGCATGAAAGGCAAGTATAGTTCTCCTTTTTTATCAAGAAGCAAAGACCAAAAGGAAAAAGAAAAAAGAAACAGGGCAGGGTTCGGTGGTTGAATCAACCGTCCCCACCAATGCCAAAACCAAATCTATGCCCTTGATATGGAGAATGTCATATGACACAAATAACTCATGAAAAGTGTGACTCAAACAGAGAAGTGAAACCCAGGGTGACGAGCACGAGTACACATAAACAAGTGAAACTGTTAATTCTGTCCACAGAGTCCTTTTCACTTGGACGAGAAAACCATAGAGTAGATGTGTTTGAATGCTCACTGGTTGTATTTATCTGTCATGGTCCTGGGCCATGTTGGCCCAGTATTCTTAGTTTTCGTGTGTTTTGTATTTTGCTCTTTGTTTATGCCGTGCCCCTCTGTGTATCTGTGAACCCTTGTCTCCCCTCTTTGTATTGTATTCCATGTTTCCCCAGCCCGCTATGCCTGTGCTCTCCCCGTGCTCTCCTGTCTCTCTCTCTCCTCCAGTCTGCACCTCTGTACTTCCTGTTTTACTTTGACAGTCTCCCGTCAGTGTCGTGTTTCTCCTGCCGTGTCTCGTTATGATTATCTGTGTCAGCTGTGTTCCCCGTGTGCTCCCACTTCCCTCGTTAACCCTCTGTGTATTTATGTGCATGTCTCCCTCAGTTCAGTGTCATGTCGTCAATGTCTCCTCCCCGAACCTGTGTGCCTTTCTGTGTTTCCTTGGTCCTCAGTTTAGTTTACCCAGTTTAGTTTGTAAGGCCTGCAATAAAGCAGCGATTTTGAGTTCAGCTTCTGTCTCTGTGAGTTTTGCGTTTAGGTCCTCATCTGCCTTCACACAGCTTGTTCATGACATTATCTAAATTCTGTGTGGAAAAAGAAACTCACAGAGTAAAACAGAAACACCAGCATGGCTGCTGAATGTTCTTGGGAGGAGGCATTTTCAGTCTTTTAGCTACATTGTCTCTTTAAATTTAAAGTTAACGACTCAGTCAGGGTGAAATATTTCATACATGTTACTGTTTAGAATGACATTTTGAAAAGGTATTTCTTGCCACTAATGAAATAGTAGCCCAGTAGTAGAAGTAGCTCAGTAGCCCTCTAACAGAAACTCTTGCAATAACATACTTTTCTGATACAGTTCACTGCCCGTCTTTAAAGTGTTCTAGTTAATTTCTTCTCAGCATTTTTTACTTCTCCTCTCTCACCACTGTCCACAGATACTTGTCTCTGTGGAAACTTTGGCCTGTAGCATTTTTTTGTGAATTTTGCTTTAATTATACTGCTTCCCATGAAAAAAAAAAAACATAGATCCATTGGTAATTAATGATTATAGACCATTTTCTATTCTTTCTTTTCTCAGTAAAATATTTGAAAAATGTTTACAAACAACTGAATAGATATCTTTAAAGTCACAGTGTTTATTATAAGTACCAATCATAGCTCAGAATCAATCAAAGCACAAGAGAAAGCTCTTACTGAAATTATCAAATGCCTGACGATCCACAATGATTCACTGAGCATCAGTTTTAGTTGTTCTTGATCTCACTGCTGCTCTCACCCCTGTTCCACAGCATTTAATTCAGAATTCAGAATTCTAGTTCCTTCCTTTGGAATTGGTCGTCACAATACACTTTGGTTGAGCTTAAGTCGCCCGCCGTGGCTGTGGATGCTGATGTACTATCGTGGTGTTCTGGGATGTTTAAAAGAAGGTGCGTCTAAAGTAAAAATGTCTGCTGTGATAAAGGAGGTCTGACAAGTTCAGCTGCTCTTTATTTTCTGTATTTTTCACATCAATAAGATTCTTTTTTCTTGACTTTTAAATTCCTTTAAAAATAAATTGTCTTGTAAAAGCACCAGCTTTATATATATATATATATGTAGTTGTTAATTTAATTCTTTTTACCTCTTTAAGGTTGCATGCATTTGTACATTTTTATTGCATACATATGTATACAACACATTTTAACTCATTTTACTCTGACGTCTCTGTAATCGGTCTGAGCAAAAGACTAACCAGCATGTTGATGACAAATAAGTTAAAAATAACTTGAATCAGCAGACTGGAAACGTTTCATGACGTAAACATAGTGTATGTATAGCAGAGATGAAGTTTTCAGTCTTTACAGATGCGGAAGTGCCTTAAATCTGCATTCTTGCTAATGGCCAGGAGTACAATCTATAGCAGATGCCCAAATAGTTCCCTTGAACTTGGTGAACAGTAAACAGTTTCCTGATGAGTTTATAGTCACTACTTTTAAACCTTACATGATGGTCATTCAGTTTGGAGTAAAAAAGATGGATATGCTTTAGGTCGGACTTACCTTGTCTAATTGCTACTGTTATGTCTTTTCAATAAGAAAGGTTTTGTGGAAAATTGAAAGACATTTTAATTCTGCTTGAAACATATTTTATCTTGTACATGGGTAATCCCAATAACTTTGGGTGCAGACTCCAATAACTTTGTTCATCTTCGCCCTATATCAAATCTAATGCATTTGTCTAATTGTTACTGTTATGATATTCTGGAAAATGGAAAAACATTTTAATTGTGCTTGAAACATATTTTATCTCGTACATGGGTAATCTGTTATCTTATTAATTTCACAGAGGTATTACTTTGCAGAGGAATTTTTGAGACTGAATTTATATCAGAACAACAGGTTACAATATAAATTTGTACCGCAACTAATGATTAAAATTACCTTAAAAACAAGTAGGCTGTATTACTTTTGCCAGCACAATTATTCAGTAATCACTAAGTAAGAGCTGATTCAAGTTCTGATTCACATGCTCATCAGAAAAATACCAGAAATGTAAAAGCTGTTATTACTAAAAATAATAAAATTAAAAAAACAATTTTCTTTGCACTCAAGTTTCTTAACTGGAGGTTTGTTAACTTGTCAAGAGGGCGGTGTGTTTGTCTGTGTGGTCTTGGACGCAACAAACTTTTATATAAATTACAGATATCTTAAGGATGTGTGACACAGCAAACACACTATGGTAAGAGGAGGGCTCCTTTAACAACTTGCCTTTTTATTTGTATATTTGATATGATAAAATCCTGCCCTTTAGTGTTTCGTTGTGTGGTATGTTGCTTTGCTTCCTGTCATTGTCTTCCCATCTCTAATTACTTGTGATTAAACTACTTTTATTGATAAAACTGTTAAACCACTATCAGTCACCTTCTAAACCATTAAATAAATGCTTGTGCCATTCTATTTTGTTTTAAAGAATGTATACATTTATTATATGTCAATGATATAATGTATATTTTGGGAAGGCTTTAACAAAATAACAAAAACTTAAGGCTTATCCATCCATGAAACAGATCATCTGTTCTCTGTAGGGAGCTTTTCACAATTTCTAAATACATATTCAGCTGATCTGGGCAGATGTGTGTGAGTATATTTTTAGTGTATTTTATTGCATCTCCTTCAGCATCCCATTTCATTTTAGTAATGTCAGCATCTGTTTTCAGCGCAATCCATATCAGCGTCTTAAAATCAAAGTGAAGAACTCTTTTCCATTATATGCTTACTCTAAGACAGCTGCCACCTCTCAAGTGTTTTCATCCCACTCACAGCCTTCTATCCTCTGTGGACACCTGAAGAGAGAGAGAGGAAGACCATGGACACTACAAATCATAATAACATTGTACATTGTGTGAAGTACTCTCAGCCCTTTTTAAGCATGAATAATGAAATATAACTGGAATAGTAGGCCTGTCACAGCAGCAACATGATGGGATGTTTGAGACTCCAGAGGATCCAGTGAAGAAATATTTCAGTGAGTGTATCACTGTGGAACAAATACGATTTATAATGTTAATTAATTAAACAAGACAAAGAATACCTACATGCAACATAAAAGAGTCAAGCATTGTCAGAATTACTTTCAGTATAATTCAGTAAGATTCACACTTTGCAGTAACAGTATCATTATAAGAGTCTACAGTAGGACTGAGTGACTGTGATTTTTATTTGATGTGCTTTGAGTGTTTCTCTCACGCTTAAAAAGTAGGAACAACCAATATATATCTGAAATAAAAGAATGTTAATATGTTCAATATTTTAGTTTTGTTTAATTTTGCATTACATAAGAAAATTTTGTCATGTTTTGATTCCCTATTATTCCAGAAAATGGGTATGAAAATGTAGTTAGTAAGATTCAGGCTACTGAAAACCTTTAAAATGAAACAAAAGTGAAAACGCTGCTTAAAGTCAGGTGAGAGTGCTGTTAGAGATAAAAGATTTAAGGGTTTTTTCTTACCTGCAAAAGAACTATGACAGGAGAAAAGCAGAAAAAACAGCTTCATCTTTTTTTAATGCTTAATGTCAAAATTATCATTCCTTTTGTTGAAGTATATAGCTCATGGGTCATATTATTCACAAGGTGACCTATGTCCTCGCCAGTAATAAAACCTGTCCTGACGTGCGTCACTTGCGCAGTAAAACATTTGCCTTGTAATTTTGCCCCCAAAACACTAGTTGGCGATGGAGTATCTCTCTTAAGGTCCATCCTGGAAATTATATACAAATAAGTAGTAACTCAAAACGCGTGTCAAACGCCTGTACTGTGGCCACGAGCCACTTTACGAGGGAGGTGACCATCATATTATGGCTTAGATTTGACGCAAAAGATGAAATTTAAAAATGTTTGAGTAAATAAATGCTAAAGCTTCTGTGTGTTTCTGTGGTTATCACACAGTCTGTTTATGATTTCTTTCACTAGAAATTCTGATCACCCCCCCCCTTGTCTGCTGGTCTCTAATACGCTCAACACACAATCAGCTACATCAACCTAGTTGGAGCAGGGTCAAAATATCTATTTTAGAGAGGATTAAACAGACAGAATAGGTTTTGTTTATAATGCTTATATTTTATTCTAATCCAATTTATTTCACTTTTTATCCTGTTACAATTTGCCAACTTTAATGCATTTTAGTTTTCCCCTTTTGTGATTCATACATTCAGGGTTCGGATTCTATCCCTCCAGAATGAGCTCCCAGCTGCTGATTTGTTAGAAATGACTCAAAATAAAATAGCTTCAATCTAAAACAGGGGTGTCAAACGTACGGCCCGCGGGCTGGATCAGGCCCGCAAACGGGTTTAATCCAGCCCGTGAGATGATTTTTTTAAAGAATAAAAATGAGCTGCAATTTTTCAATAAAGAAACTGCTGTTCCAATTGTGTCCATTGGATGGTGCGGTAGCAATTGTGAGCTACTTTGTTTTGCCCGCGGAATTTAAACCTGATGTGCTTTGGCACCTTCATTGCCCCAATATGTCTCTGTCAAAAAAGAGAAAAGTGGATGCAGAGTGCAGAGTGTTCCAAGAAAAATGGTCATCCTCCTATTTATTCACAGAAGTGAATGGGAAAGCTGTATGTTTGGTGTGTTCCCAGCATGTTGCAGTGCTGAAAGAATATAACCTCCGTCCACTATCTTCATGCCGACAAATATGACAACTTTCAAGGACAGCGGAGAAGAGAGAAGGTGATGAACTGTTGGCGGGTCTGAAGAAACCGCAGTCTGTGTTTACTCACAGCCGAGACATCAGTGACGCTGCAGTGAAAGCTAGCTACCTCATTGCTAACGAAATTGCACTAGCTTCAAAACCATTTAGTGAGGGTGAATTTGTAAAAACATGTATGATGAAGGCATCGGAGATTGTGTGCCCTGAAAAGCGCCAGGCCTTTGCAAATATCAGCCTGACAAGAAACACAGTTGCCGACAGGATTTCTGATCTTTCAGCAGATTTGGACAGACAGTTGAAGCAAAAAGTAAAGTCATTAATTGCGTTTTCAGTTGCAAATGATGAAGGCACGGACATTACAGATGTTGCACAACTGGCAATTTTCATCCGCGGAGTTGATGACACATTGACCGTCACCGAGGAGTTCGTGGAGTTGGTGCCGATGACAGATATAATGACCGCAGCTGATATTTTCACCGCTCTCATCAGCGCGCTGGACAGGGTCGCAGTGGACTGGTCCCGCGCTGTCAGCTGTTGTGTTGGGCTCTTGAATAAACTCCCGCTCAAGCGATAACGTGGAGCAACAATCACCTTTTATTTTAGCCTCTCTCGTGCTGTTCACATACCACACATTTCCTGTTTAGTGGGTAAGTACTGCCACCTAGTGGCGTATGCATGTTTATCAATATAGATTACACCACATCAGCCTGGCTACAGATGGTGCGCCCTCAATGATCGGGAAAAAAGCAGGCGTTGTAAAAAAGTTCAGACATAAAGTGCAATCTGCAAATGGAGGACATGATTTTTGGACTTATCACTGTATTTTGCACCAGGAGGCTTTGTGTTGCAAGTCACTGAAAATGGATAACGTCATGAAGGTGGTCATCCAAACTATTAATTTCATCCGATCCAGAAGCCTCAATCACCGTCAGTTTGACAGCCTTCTCAGAGAGAAAGACCACATCTATGGCCTGCCATACCACACTGAGGTAAGATGGTTGAGCCGAGGTGCTGTGCTGAGGCGTTTCTTTGATTTACAAGAAGACATTGAACAGTTTATGGAAGAAAAGGGCAAACCAGTGTTAGAATTTCATTCCGCAGAATGGATGCAGGACCTTGCATTTATGGTGGATGTTACAGAGCACCTGAATAACTTGGACAAACAGCTGCAAGGACACAACAAAGTTGTCACGCAGTATTATGACAGCATACGTTCTTTCAAGTTGAAGCTGTTATTGTGGGAGACGCAGCTCGCTGGTGGTGATGCAGCTCACTTCCCCTGTCTGAAAAATGTGTGCACGATCCAAAGTGTGGCAGATATGAAGCGGTTCACAGATAAAACAATGGGACTGTTACTAGAGTTTGAGCAACGATTTCAGATTTTTGGTGAACTGGAGAAAGACTTCAAAGTTTTTTGCTCACGGTTCACCGTGAATCCCTCTGATATGCCCGTCAGGATCCAACTTGAAATAATAGACTTGCAGTGTGACTCGGATTTGAAGGGCAAATTTGCCGCAGCTGGCTTGAACACATTTATCAGAATCTCTTGCCGGGTTACCCCAACTTGACAGCCCTTACTGCAAAACTGTTGTGCATGTTCGGAGCCACATATCTTTGTGAGCAAGTTTTCTCTGTAATGAGCATAAATAAAACAAAACTACGCTCAAGGCTCACGCACAAGCACTTGAATCACATCCTGAAGATAGCTGCCGCTCAGGATGTGAAGCCTGATATTGATGAGCTGGTGAAAGCTAAAAGATGCCAGGTATCAGGAGTCAAATAAACTATGCAACCCCACTGATAGTAGTTCTGTGATCTGTGATATACTTCTGTGAATCACTGAGGCACTGTGTGCTTGTGTGTTCTTTGTCCTCAGAATTTTCAAATAACTTGAGGTGTTTTGTAATTAATAGCTATGTTGTGCTTTTGGACACACTGTCCTCAGGCTCCAGCTTAATGTTTATGTGTTTTTATGTTGATGTGCTACTGTTTCTAATTGATTATAGTTGATTTATATATTTAACCTATTCTGTGGTTCTTGTACTTGTTTGGGGAACAGGATTTCATTATTTTCATCTACATTGCTGCCTGCGAAATGACACCCTGACATAGTTCTGTTATCTGTGAAACAGTTCTGTGAATCACTGAGGCACTGTGTGTTTGTGTGTTCTTTGTCCTCAGAATTTTCAAATAACTTGAGGTGTTTTATGATTAATAGCTATGTTGTGCCTGTACTATTTTGAACATACTGTCCACAGGCTCTAGCTTTATTTTTATGTTGATCGTATTAAAACAAAGAAAACAATCTGAAGTTGTTGTTTTTAAGTTACATATACAATGATTTTATCAGTCCGGCCCACTTGAGAATAGACTTTTCTCCATGTGGCCCCTGAACTAAAATGAGTTTGACACCCCTGATCTAAAACATGCAAAGCTATTATAACAATAATAACATAAGTACATTGATTCTTGCATTCGTCACAGTGACGTGAGCCAGTAAATATAGTGTGATCTTCATGTCAGAATGCTTATGTGTGTATAAGCAAACAATATTTAAATATGTAATAACACTGGATATTTAAAATGGATTTAGCACAAATATTTTTGTGATTTAAAAAAGGTCCAACAGAGACTAGACACCGAACCTGAGACACATTTGGCCCTTTAGCTGATCCATCCACTGTTTACTGAAGCCTCATCAATGTCTCAGTGGAAGGTTTGCTCTCAATTTATACAAGCAATGGATCACAAATCTGTCGCAACAGGTCTGATGGAGTGATGAATTTTTTTGCTAAAATGGTCATCAGTATGTACAGAAGTCATGAAAACGGTACAACATACATGGTGAGTTTGTTGTTAGAGTAGTTTGTGCACACAATATTGCTGCCAAAGGTGGTCAAAGAAAAAAGTTGTGTGACCTCCCAAATCAAATGCAGGGGGTTAGTTATTTTTACAGAAGAATAAAATAATAAACTCACAACATTTTATTTCCAAATCAGAGTCTGTTGCTTTCATTTTTCAGATGTTTTGGTGTCATTTAGAAAAAAACAGATGCTTTGTACACTGCCAGTGTCTCAGTAAAATCACACTCTTCAGGTTTAACAAACTGTCATTGATGCACAACTAATTTGAAACATTTACTTTTGCTTTGTCACAGACTTGTGATACCACTGCATCGATACAGGGATTACATACTGAAGCAGAATAAAATCACAAATGTATTAAACAGGTACACACAGGAGCAAGATACAAATATATCACTGTGCACTAATTTACAGTAAGTGAAGCAGCCTGTTGCCAGTGATATGCAAATTGTGATCATTACCTATGTTTTATTTACTGGTGTTTTTAACATATGTCTTTGAACTATGGAATAAACTGCAGTAGCTTGAGGAAAGTCACACAGACAGTGAAGTGAAGACCTCTTTGCAGGACAGTCAACTTTGTGAATTTAGTCTCTCAGACTGCTCAGAGCTATCACCAGGAGCTGGAAGATTAAAAAAAAAATAACCCAGTTTATAAATATTTTATCCATTTCAAGGAGATAATTTGAAGTGATTTTCGGTTTCTGTTTGAATACATGACCCTGCGTCTCATCTATGAAAGTGAGAAATCAGTGATATTCAAGTGAGCAGAGCATCATCATATAAGTAAAAAAAAAATCTATACTTTGTTTTCACAAAAAAAATCAGTTGCCGCTTTTTTTGTTTTTTCTTAATTGCACAAATTAAGAAAAAAAAAATCACATTGATTATGTTACGGGTCATTTTGATCCGTACTGTGTACATGCACTCAGAATTGTCAAAAAACTGCAATAAAACAATAGCAACTTTATTTATTCATTTATTTATTTATTTATCCATTAGATAAACATTTAGAACACAGACATACACAACAGTTTGAATTTCAATAACTATTTTTAAGAACAATTTAGTACAAGTTTTTCCTTGTTTACAAACAAATTTCTTTTCAACTTGCCTGATTTTCTCCGTTTTTCAATGTTATACATTTTCATTTTTGTCCACATGATGGCAGAATGTAACTGTGTGCTTTCTGCAGATGTACTTCTTGCATTACTCACAAAAAGTGCTTGTTTTAATGTCTTCTTGTGAGGGACAGAGCTGGCATCTTTTCCGTTGCTTTACACCTGTATCCACTGGATCGACTGCAGATTGGTTGGATGGTGCACACTTGACCTTTTCAATGACAGCTGCTGCTGGGGGTCGAGCTGGTCTGACACGCATAAGTGACAAGACTTTTTCCCAGTTCTTCCAGGAAAAGCCGATGTCGGTACCATTTACCCACATTCCAATGTTGGTTGATTTCAGTCCCCAGGACATAGGCATTGTAAGCAGACACATCCAAAATGTTGTAGAAAATTACCGAGGGCCAACGAGCTGTCTTGCGCTGGCAGCTGTATGTTGCTGTGACTTTGTCAAGATTGTCTACTCCTCCTTTGGTGGAGTTGTAGTCTAGGATCATTTGTGGCTTTTTTGCCTTCTCTTAGGCTCAGAAATGTATCTGTGTGCATTGTGCTCATTGCAAGAACATTCTTGTTTTTCCTTGTTCAGTATGAAACAACTGTTGCTTTCTCAGTGAAAACAAATATTGAGGAATGCAGAGATCTTCCCTGCATATTCAGAGTTTCACTGGGAAGTTCTGGCTTATTTCTTCTGATTGTTCCCAACATAGTCAGCTTTCTCTTCTGAAGTTCCTCTCCAAGCCAGTAGGATGTAAAGAAATTGTCACAGGTGATGTTATGCCCTTGCAGTCCTTCACTCATCTGCAGCATCACACGCATCCCCTGATTCTTCTCAGATGCTCTTCCAGGTAGCTTTCCACTGTACACTTGCATCTTCCATGCATAGCTAGATTTTGCATCACAGGCTGCTCATATTTTGATGCCATACTTGGCCGCCTCGTTGGGCATATAATGTTGGAATCGACAGTGACCCCTGAATGGGACAAGGCACTCATCAATAGTAACGTTGATGGGGGACCAGGGTTGTACAACAAGGTAGAATTTCCACCCATTTATCCCATACATCTCTGATTGCAGCAAGTTTGTCTCTTTCACGTCGACCAGCTCTGATTTCACGGTTGTCAAATCTGATCACAGGAGATATCTTGAGAAATGTCTCCAAAGACATTGTTGCTCGAAAGATTGGCCTTCCATTCTCTTCATTCCATAGACTTGCAGTTGCTTCTCCCTTGGACCTGTATACTTCAGCTAATATCAGTATTCCAATATAAGCATGCAAGTCAGTCTGATCCAGTGGCTTCCATTTCTCTTGAAATATATGCCTCCCCTCCAAGTTAGTCATGTCCAGTATAATCTTTCTATTGGAGGGGATATGAAGAGTTGAAATGTGGATTGAATATCATCAACTCGTGTGATGGCAAATCTTTTAGGACCAGGAGTCATTTTGATGACATTAGAAGATAACATCCCTGTGGATGATGATTGCTGCATTCCTTGGTTTTCATTTTATGTAGAGATGGCGGCACAAACCCCCTCGGAAAGGCCAGCTCTGTTCTGGGATGCACCCTGGACCCAGTGCAGGTGGTGGGAGACAGAAGGACTCTGGCCAAAATAACATCTCCGATGGACAGAGTCTCCCACCCCATGCATGTAAATGTTGCTGAACTGCAGAGCTCCTTCAGTGAGAGATTGCTGCATCCTAGATGCATGAAGGAGCGTTTCCGCAGCTCCTTCCTCCCTGCAGCTGTCAGACTGTACAATCAGAACTGCTCCCAACAATCATAGATGTTGTCCCGATTCGAAATACTGAGATCCAAAACAAAATACCAAAGGCCCAGAAGGATGCAATCAAACGGAAGAGTTTATTGAATACACATGCGGGGAGGTACGAACTGCCAAACATCAGTTGTAGAACTCCGCCCAAAAATTTCATTCACGCCCAACGGAGCTTATATCCTTTTAATTAATTGACTGAGCCACAACTCATTAATAAGCACAGAATTGCAATGTGTATAACATGATTACAGTTGCGCCTGCAATGAGAGATTATTATGTGATTATGATAACACCTGTAATAAAGACTTTAATGTAATGTCAGCAGCTTCAATAACTGCTTCAATGAAGTGATTATTATATGGTTTAATGCAATGATCATGACTTAATGCAAAGTTAATTAATGCAATGATAATGATAATAAGCATAAGTAGCAGTAAAATATTTCCCTTATTCCACACTCCCTCTCTTGACCCTGTTCACAAACAGGGTCACCACACTCCGTTGAGTCACTCCTCCTCCCAGTCGGCCACCTCCACGCCCATCAGTGGCATCATGGCCACCCAAGTCACCGATTCAGCGTTTACGGCCCTCGTTATTACCTTCTCCAGCAGTCCTCTGGCACAGGGAATGAAACAACAACCTCAGGTGTTCGAGGTGGTCGACCAGAACACACTTCGTAATAAGCACTCTGTGTACACAATTATTACAGTTGTCCCGTTCAGTGCTTTCATCAGTATGCAGAATGCTTTGTAAGGTCCAGCGTGTTTAACATATATGGTTAGATGTACTGATGTGCTTATGTCATGTGCGTTAGATGTGAGTTGTCATGTGTCCATCTCTCTTCTCGGCTCGTGTAGTGTTTTCTGCCGTCTTCCAGTGCGGATAGCATGATGAGCAGAGCCGTTGCCAGTAGTAAGTTGCCAGCTTCCACCTGAGAACACTTCATGCTTGGGGTTGGTCACACCCAAATGTATCAGTACATTACAATATACTACTATACTACTAATATACAATAGTCCATTATAATATTTTATTCATATTTCATTTTGTATCCATCAAGGGCTTCGGGTGAGCTGCAGTTTCACCCTTTCCCAAGCTGGAGACATTTTCCTTTACACATACATCACTCCCTTGTCATCGAACTTCCCTGAGCTATCCCTCAACTTCAAGCTTTGAATGTATTTTATTAAACATTCACACCATTCTCTCACTCATACAAGTAGCAAGCTGATCTTCATTGCATATGCTTGTGTTCTTAGCCAGGTTTAATCAATGTCTATGCATTACTCCTCATGAGCTTGTCTTTGTAAGGTTAATGCATTCTCTATTTGTATGTGTGGTTTTGCATATGTTTCTTTGCAGTATTTCAGACTCCTTGACAATTCTCCACTTAAGCAGTCAGTTTTTCTCTTTCCCCGAATTACTAACCCAAACTTTGATTTCCCACTTTAAATGACCACCCTCCTGGTCTTCAGCCAGGTGTTAGGGCTTGCTTTTCAGGTTCATGGACACATCATGCTGTGAACAATTCAACCAGAAACTTGCCTTAACTTATCCATTGATGTTAACCTACAATTTCCTTCCGACTGCGGCATCTGGAGAACTGGTCCAGGTCTGCTTTACTCCTGAAAATAACAAACTAAGACATTTTCATTATTATCACGAGTGTTTAAACGACCCACTTTTCTCTCTTTCCTGCCACAAATACCAGTTATGTCATGTTTATGTCATGAATATGAATGTAAGCGTGTTCTTCCTCGTTACATTTCATGTTAATTAAGTGTAAGCTGCATCTTCATTGCATCCTATTTGTGCTCTTCATTGCATTTTTATGTATTCATATTTAATTTATGCATCTCTTCACTGAGCTTTAGATTCAAACTATCTCACTTCTGATTCATTTCACAAATAATTTCACATGTAACAATTTGTGCATGTGTGTTTTCTATTCGTGTTTACCTCTTTGTTGTGATGTGGTGGACATCCCTAAACCATCATGAGTTCAGGCTTCAATTTCAATCCAATCATATCCTGTATTCTCGCAGTCAAACTCGTCCAGCTTCATCTCTCACTGGTCCTTTTCATTCACAGTGTCCTGTTCGGGCTTCAAAGTTCCAGCAAACACAGTCTGTTTCTTCTCTGTTTTGATCTTTCAGTATTCTTCTTCCTTCAGTCTTATTTTCATTTGCTCTGTTTTCTTCTCCATTCATCTTTTCAGTCTTCTCTTCCAAGATTGCTCCAAGCATAGCAAATATGAGAGTCAGTGCCTTCAAGCAGACACATCACACTGTTCTTCACCAGCCTGCATGTTGCATCACGTGCTTTCTTTCATACTGCTGGACTCATCAGTCGTCGTCAGTGTTACTGCTTTCGCTTGCACTGTCTTTTAGCTTCAGTTAATTCTTCAAGTCCACGATGTTCTGTCGGTCTTCATCAGGAGATTGACTGTCCTTTTAGGTTCTTCTCAGTTTGGGGACAAAGTGATAGGTCAAGCTATAAAATTTCAGCCAAAGACTGGCTTATTTTCCCAATGTTAATCTATCCTTTTTACCGGTTTACTCAAGGTTCCATGTTGAGAGAAGTCCACCTGTATTGACACACTAAAGCATATAATTAGTATCATATTCATTTTTTATCTTAAAACCTCCCTTTGCTTCATCTGCCCAGAGTTAACTCTCTCTCTCTTCTCTGGGTGCACACTTGTCACCGTGAGCTTCCCTTTTATGGGCATGCAGTGCCTGTCACACACATACTTCCTGTTACTCTTTCCTGTTTCTACAGGCTAATCAAACTCTTTTTGTTTTGTTTTTTAATACATTTACAGTCTAAACCCTCTATAATTCTGCTAAGTGTTGATCTAAAAAGAATGTACCCTCAGTACACGCACACATACTTAAATATACTAAGCTCTTTGCATTTGCAAGCATTCACATCAAACTCTTCAGCGTGCTTAGCGGATCTCTTTCAGACCTCAGGACAATTAACAGTTTTTTGTTGTTTGTTTTTCACACATATCACCATTCTTTCAGCCCAATTTTGTAACATCATCCACACAATAGTTTCCTCAGCATTTTGCATCCTTCCCTGAACTTCGTTGTCCCACACACACTTTTCTCTCAGACTTCGTCTGTTCACGCACTCTAAGTCATTCTACTTATTTATTATTTGGTACCAATCACACAGAATCACTCAAATCAAATACTGACAGCATTCACACAGTTAAAATCACTCAAAATATGCTTTCATACAAGTATTTTGGACATGCTGTTCATAATCAGAAAGAGCAAGTCAAAGAAAAACCATTGAAACCTCTAATCACTCTCACAGCACACACAAAAATGGAAACTAGTTCTTTATGCTTTTGGACTGGATTGAGTCGCTACAATCCTTTTAGACAGGGACTTTCAATCTGATCAGGTCCCCACAGGTAGCCTTTCCTCCACCCATTGTAATCTGGAAAAGTCACCTTATATTTGTCTGTCCGGAAATTTTTTACAGCGCTGTTATTCACTCTTCCAGGCCTGCTTAGAACAAAAATGAGAAAAAGAGAGCTGATTATTAGCTCATCAAAACACAAAACAAAATCACCTGACAGGATTTATAAGTGCACTGTTACCATTTTAAAGTGCCCAATTCTAGACATGTCCATGTTTAATAAAACTCCCTCTATTAAAATAAAAACAAAAAACAATAGAGGTAGTAGACAACACCCAGTAACTGCGTCTGTCCTTTTACAAGAGAAGAAAAATAAACCCATATCGGACAATTCTCCCCATCTTAGACAAAATCTGACCATAAATGTCCTTTTCTAAGTCATGTTCTTCTCTTCACACAACTCTTGGCCTCCAAGGCATAAACTTTGGACTTATAACCGTCATATAAGTCCACACAGCGCACCAAGCATGGAGAAAACTCAATCCCAGTGCTTCAAAATTCTCACACAAGATTCAAAAACTGTTTCTGTCATTTATCTGCCCAAGGACTTCATCAAATGGACCTCGCTTGGTCCAGTAATCTTCAGCACATGTATATCACTGCCGCCAGTGCTGATTTAAAAACAGTTTCTTGTCTCAATGCACCCAGTATTAACTTATCACATGGACTGCAGCCGATCCATCAATATCAACACAATTGTGTATCCCCATGTACACAACTTATTCTTCACTTGTATCACAGCACATCTAGTAATATTTTCACAATTACTTCAACATGGTAAACATTGATTTTCCTTTAAAATCAATTTACCATTAGAACTCAAGATCACAGCTGACTCGATTCTCTGAAATCCTGAGTCAGTTAAACACCTTGCTCAACTCAAGGTGTCCTTTTCTCGGACTTCCTCGTCCGAACTCACTCTTTTTACCCCGGCATCTCACCATTTGTGGCTTTCCTTTTTAGCCTGCTGCTTACTTGGCAGCCTCATCTGCTTTCTGGTTCCCTTGTGCCACCAATGTGGTTGCTTGAGAGTATCCTTTGCATTTTATGATACTGACCTCGTTTGGGTCATCCAGGACCTTTTCCAGTCCTCCCATTTCTTTCTTCTTTGAAATGTGAGCATTTGTTGCCGCTCTGAAGCCTGCTCTCTTCCATTGAGTGGGCTCCACGTGTGCTGCCCCAAATGCATAAGCTGAATCTGTGTATGTCTTCGCTCTCTTTTCTTTAGCCCGTCTCAGGGCCCTGCTCAGTGCAATTTCTTCTGCTCTCTGAGCTGACTGTTGCCCCTTCAAGTCTCCAGGTCTCTCCGACTTTTCTTCAGCTTCAGCTTTCTTGGTACAGTCATGTAGTTCTCCTGACTGCCTCGGCTAGTTGATTCTCCACTGTGTCATATGGTACATCATTCAGGAGCTCCAGTTCCTCTTTGTTTATAGACAGAGTCTGTATCTGTCCCTCTAGTTTCTTATTTTCCTGTTGCAAATCTTGCAAAGACTTTAGGATGCTCTTTACATCCTCTTTCATCCAACCGGATATTCCTCGGCACATGATCATCCATTTGCAACACTCACTGTGGTTCTCTTTCAATGTTTTCATCTCTGCACTGGTCTTCCTGTTCACTTACTGGCCCAGTGTGTCTTCATTCAGCTGCTTCAGTTTCTGTTTTCACTCTAGGGGTGAAACACAATAGTCAACCCAGCAATGTCAATACTGGATTCACCTGAAGTATGCACCAAGCCAAACACAATTATCAGCTCAACAATGTTAATCTTGCATTCACCTCATGAATGCACCAAACCAGCCACTTTTGGTGTAAACACGCACAAAGCTTGAAAATCACCCCCTCTGTTCTCTCAGTCCTTTAATTCAGCTGCACACAGCTGTTCACTGAGAAAGAGGAAGTCAGCTCAGGCAGTCAAAAGACTGAGCAAATATAAACTCTCTGCTGGTTTTAAAATCAATAAAAACAAAACGTCAAGATCCACTATCTTCAATTCAACATCCAGTATCTCAACACTGTATGTTGTCACAGAGATCACCCACTGTAATTCAATTTTCATAGACCCAAAAGTAAGCATATTATTTCCCTAATCACAAGTGAAACCGTGTTTCACCCAGTAATACGTAATCAAACTTTAAAGTGAAACCAAAACTCTTCTTTTTCGAAACTGAAAAGAGGAAGTAACCAGCACCCAATTCTAACTGCGTAGGCTGTTACTCAACAGCTCACACACACAGAGACAGACCCAGGGCAATTCTCCCTGGATCATTTATCAACATTCAAACCAACGCAGTCCGCACTGACTATTCTTCTGGACCTCAGCGGATCCACCAAACTTCAGACCACGCCGGATCTGTTAATATCAACAACGCTGTACACCCAGCTGATTCTACACTTCAGACCACGCCGGATCTGTTACTCCAGCACAATAAACACTGATTTTTTCCTTCAAAATCAGTTTACCAAGAGCCACAAAACCGTTTCTGACTCTATTTTCTGAAATTCTAAATCCTGTCTCATTCACTGCTGAAGTTCTAGTTCAATGAACGCATGTGTCGCAGTTTAAAATTAAAAGAGGAAGTTGTTCACACCCAACAGCTGCAATGAATGTGTGTGTGTGTGTCTATTCGAACACAAGCTTTCTCAAATCACACAAAATATAGCATCAAAAAGTCCTTTTCTGACTCCTATTGTCAGGCAATTCATCACCTGAAAATCATGGGATCCGACACTATTTCAAAACCTGGGTATCTGCCAGGCAGTGATACACGCAACATTCAGTGTCAAATCAGTCAACCTTGACGCCTGCACTGACTCAGAGTAGACTCAGAAATATTCACTCAATACTTCTCACAACCAGCAATGTTTCTTTACAGGACCACAGCAGATCCACTGACATTTATCAACATTAACTCAGTAATGTCAACATTTATTCTTCTCAACATTACTTTCTCAGAAAACCTATCAAACACTTGGCTTCCTGAAATTCTGCCTCACATGAGAAAACCTTGCACAACCCAAGGTTTGTTTGTCGGACCTCTATGTCCAAGATTACTTTCTCTATGAAACAATAACTTTATACCAACATGATCCTCTGATCATAACCAATTTTAATACTGATGGTCCCAAGTCATCAGCAGATGGTCAATCTGGAGTGACCGCAACCTTAGCGGGCTCTAAAGGACGTCTCCGATAGAGGGGGGGTCTCCACCCCTGAACTTTAAAGTTATTTCACCTTCAATCACCTTCAATATGTTAAGTTATTTCACCTTCAATATATTAACTTATTTCACCTTCAATATTCTAAAGACACCTTATTGTCTTTCTCACTTTTATCATAAGAACATCAAGCTTGACCTTTTCAACATCTTATGAAGCTTCAATTTCTCAACAATTACTCAAACAGACATCCATCAGTAATTTAGCTGAGTAAATTTAGAATATAATATTTCAATCAGCACATTTTGATTTAACAGGCTGTGCCTACCTTTTTTGTCAGGGCCCTGAACACTCAGCCGAACCACTGGGTCCCGTCTGCCTGTTTGACCACCTCTGGCCTCTGTTTTTCTCCACCAGAACCTCAGAACCGGGTCAATGGACTCAGATATCCGGGTCACGGCACCAAAACTGTCCCGATTCGAAATACTGAGATCCAAAACAAAATACCAAAGGCCCAGAAGGATGCAATCAAACGGAAGAGTTTATTGAATACACATGCGGGGAGGTACACTGCCAAACATCAGTTGTAGAACTCCGCCCAAAAATACACTTCAGATTGCTTTTATAACGTCAGGGTTGGTTAACGCCCCCTCATGCATTTACAAAGATTGTGATATGTCAGATACAGTAAATATTCATTTTCATAAGCTAAAATAGACATAGAAGTTCCTGTCTCTATCACATTTTCCATATAAGGCCACTCGCTGCATCCTCCAGATGGTCCTTGGGGATGGTAGTCATCTGGCCACCTCCTCTGTCACCTGTAATCGGGCAAACTCAAATGCGACAAGAAGCTGAATACATTCAGGCCTTCACTCAAGCCTGCTTCTTGATTATATGTATTATATGTGTTTTGTAGGCGTGCATGCATTGAACCTTCCATAGCTCCAAGTCACTTACTCCATGTTTCGCCGGGACATTCACGCCCAACGGAGCTTATATCCTTTTAATTAATTGACTGAGCCACAACTCATTAATAAGCACAGAATTGCAATGTGTATAACATGATTACAGTTGCGCCTGCAATGAGAGATTATTATGTGATTATGATAACACCTGTAATACAGACTTTAATGTAATGTCAGCAGCTTCAATAACTGCTTCAATGAAGTGATTATTATATGGTTTAATGCAATGATCATGACTTAATGCAAAGTTAATTAATGCAATGATAATGATAATAAGCATAAGTAGCAGTAAAATATTTCCCTTATTCCACAATGTTTACATCAGTGCTGTAACTGCAATAAGTTAATCAACCGATTCGCACTACAACCTGGTTTGCCTCTTATCTGTAGTTATTTATATTTAATTTAATAACTGTACAGTACTCTGTTTATAGTAACCATTGTCCTTAATGTAAATATGTAAGAAAAATTGTGTTTCTGTTCTGTGTCCTGTGTACTGTTTGTTTGTATATGTGTCTTTCTGGCTGCTGTTACAACCAAATTTCCCCTTGTGGGACAATTAAAGGATTATTCTATTCTATTCTATTCTATTCTATTCTATTCTATTCTATTCTAGAATCCTCCTCCTCGTCTGAAAATTGGCAGTCTGGATCATCAATAACATTGTCCTCGGCCTCTGAAAGATCCTCAGTCTCTGAAACATCTTCTTCTTCATCACTATCCTATATATTGAAAAGCAGTGATAAAGCTTCTTCAGCCATCAACCTTCTAGAGCTCATTTTTGATGTGTTGAAATGACATGAAAACAGTGACAAGAATAGGGGAGAGAAAGTTTCTCGCAAACACATCTGGTTTTGAATGTATATTCAGAGGCAGTCAAAACAAGATACATCAAAGAGAAATGTTTATTTTGAAACTGAACAACTTTTTACTTACATAAAAGTGTGCAGGTCAAAATGACCCGTAACATCATCTTTGTATAGAAACACTGCAGAGACATTCCAGGACACATCAAAGTGTCCATATTTTACACACCAGTTCATGACCCCAGATAAGGAAAAGTCATAAACTTTCATGAAGAAAAAGAAAGGATGACTAGTACTTTGGTCAACACAAAAACTGGAATGACTCAAATTGACCCATAACATAATAAGAAGGTTAAAAACTAAACTCAATATTTCCCGCTTTCAGATTTCTCACCTTTCTTCTTTTTGTAAGTTACAAATGCCACAGCTGTGATGATGGTGACAGTTAGAACAACCACTGCAGCACTGATGAAGGTCACAGCGTCAGTGGGCTTCTCTGTTTAACAACACATGGCACAATTTTATAATATTAAACAGAAAACTGTGCCGATACCAAGGACTGAGTGAGGAACGACCTGGTATGTGCGAAACAATAAATGACACAAAACCATTACTATTCAGTCATTACAGATTACTCAAACATTAGTTTGAGTAAACTTCTTGTGATGCATTATATTGCATGTGGTACTTCATTACTTAATCCAACCATTAAAACCCATTTTAACCCAAACATATACTGAACTTGTATAGACTTATGTTTATGTATCAGCAGTAACAGTAGGCATGAGAGTAAGAAAAGAATAAATGTTTAGTTAACAGCTTGAGAACATTATACTGCAGTTTCATAAACCCTGCAGGATCCTGTCTTACCCCAGTTGGTCCTGATCACTGTTTTGTGCAGTTTTGTTACGATGTCCTCGTTCACACCAGAGAGCTGAAACACACAGTCGTACCTCTGCCAGTCTTTAGGTGTCACTGATGAAAGTTTCAGATCAACACTCATCTGGAAGGTCCCATCATTGTTGGGGAGGATCTCTCCAGGATCCACACCTTCATGAAGCTCCTCTCCATCTTTCCTCCAAAACATCATACCTCTGTTGGGGAAGAAACCTGTAGCGTGGCAGCTGATCAGAAAGGGGGAAGACTTCTGGAGGAGAGACACTGAAGGTAGGACTGCAAAGAGATAGTAGTTAGAGGTAGCTGTTACATTCTTCATTTAAATTTATTTTATTCTAACTTTGAAGCAATAAACCCATATTAATTTGATTTTGTTACATCTCGATTAGAATCAAATAAAAACTTCATAGTTCATCAGTGCCTTGAGTTTTTAAAGAAGTATTTGCAGAAGAGCTTTCTGCAGACAATGGGTAGAATTACATTATCTGATAGAAATTTATCAGCATCCCATATCATTTTGGTGCTGACAGCATGTGGTTTTGCAGTGATCCATGTCATTGTCTGCAGGTCAAATGCTAGAAAATCTTCTCCATCATAACCGTACTGATTGAACCCATTAACCTCTCCAGTCTCATCATCCCATTCACAGCCATCCAACTTTTGCAAAATATGAACACCTGTAAAAAAAAGACAGTAACAGTAGCTGTAATAAACTAGTAAGATGCCACAACAGCTTATACCTGAAACTACACTTTTACCATAATTAAACAACGCAAATGCAAATATAAAGAAAGAAAATAAAAAAGATGTTTAAAACAAAACATTATAATATTTCAGCAGTAACAAGATTAACAAATCCGTACCTTCAGTTTGGTTTAAACGTTGCCTCAAACTCTCAATGGTAGCCTTCAAGAAGTGATGTCTATTAAGACATCGTAATGTATACCACTCCAGGTGCTGTGGATTATCCTCAAAGAATTTAATCCAGTCTTTCTTTGGTTTTGCTCCTCTTACTGTTGAAGTCACCTATCTGAACTTCATCAACAAATGCAACAGCAACAAACTCTGGGATGCTCTGAGCTCCTGGGCTTTCAGTGATGAAATACTTCAAGGAGTGTTTTACTGTAAAATTAGGAAGATTTTGAATTAGGAGGCATTCCTATTATATACTTTTTGTATAATTTAAGAGGGTTAAATATGAACTAGAAATTGTTTCAGATTCGGCGTTGTCTTTAAAAGTATTAGGGTGAAAAGACACTGAGAACCTACTCAATGATGAAGTACTTGTAGTCAAACTTAAATTTCTGCTAATAACTCTTCTGTAACTCTTTATTCCCACTACTCCAAACATACATTGCAGTACAAAGAAAATCATTCCACAGTCTAAAATCCACAGGTACAGCAAAAGTGCATTCACTGATAACATTAATGTCTCCAACGGAGACTTACTGTGACATTTCAGGGGTGCACACATCTTCCTTTCACCACCAGTCAACTTAACAATAGAACAGAATGTTTTTATTGTTATTGCACTAACATACAGCTGCTGTCATGATGAAACTCCAGTCAGTGGTGCAGAAGACAGTGTAAGATAAAAAGACAAAATAGAAGATACAAGTTTAAGTAATTTGCTTTCAGAATAAGTTCATTCTTACGAAGTGTAAATAAAGTGTAAAAATCAAAGTATGTTCAATATCAACAGGAGAATAAATTGTACTTAACTTAAGTTTTACAGCTCCTATTGAAAGTTCAGTTTTGTATATGTCACTTAGAGAAGCTAGCTGTGTGGGTATAATGTTCTGTACTGATTTAATAACGCTCTGTAGTGTTTTCCTATCAGCTGTTAAAACACTAGGATGGTGTTTTATGGAAATTGAAAGAATTCTTTGAACAACACATCTGTAAAAGCATAGCCACAGCTGCTGATCTAAAATCCCTTTTCTATATGCTTAAATATCTCCCTGTGCCTTTTTCATGAGTTAGGTGGTATTTGCCGTCCATGTCAGTTGTTGACACTCTGCAACACCAAATGAATAAAATCGTGACAGCTCAAAGTAAAACTAAAAAACCAGGTTTCTTGCAATTCAATTTGCTATAAGTCAAGAGGAATATTGTATAAAGAAATACTTGAAATGTGATCTTACCTGGAGATCCAACATGACAGCAGAGGAGTAATATGAGCACACACTTCATCTTTTTTTTTTTTCCATTTTCACGTTAACTAACACAACAAAAAGTAAAAGAGAAAAAACAACTGGGAGCGGTAACGTGACTTGTTCAAGTTCTATTTTCTGTTAGGCTGGGTTGAAATTATCTGAGTCATAAAAAATGAAACATTAAACAGACTATGCCCCTCCTACAGTCTCCCTGTTTTCCCCATGACATGCACACTGAATGCCATGGGAAAGCATAGAATAAACAAGACAGAACTAAAACTCTGGGTTTAGAGAGAATAATTTTTTATGTGAAAAACTTTGCAGTTCTAAAGGTATAGATTGCAAACTATCTCCTACACATGGTCAGCAATAGAACTCCTCTGACACATCTGCATGTGACATGTGAGGTCTACTCTAACCCTACTGCTGAAATAAATTTTACTTATAACATTTATTTCCATTTATTGCTTCTTGTTATTTTTATCTTATACTTTAGTGTCACCTGCTACTGGATGTAGGCAAATCATGATATGATATGATATGATATGATATCATATGACATGATATGATCAGTATTAAAAAAACAGATTTCTACCGGATTATTTGATCTTTTTAGTCAATGAACCCAAACCTTTCTATGCTTTGACCAATCGTTGAAACATTTGAGGCTTTGAGACAGCCAACATTTGATATTATTAAGATGACCAAAATGAGTGTCAATGCAGCTGGGACTAATAAACTGAAGTGAGATGTATAACTGCATGTCATTTATATGAGGTATAGTAAATTTTACTATGTTCTGGCTGAAACCAGTGGACCAGGGACTTGGAACTGAAACCACAGTTATAATGTTGAATTGAAGAACATGCCCGTGCTGTTTAACAGGTAAAATTGCGATTATAGTGAGTAGATTAGTTCCACCACGACTCCTACAGTTAAATGCTAAAATGTGTTTTTTTTTTTTAATTAAATATGGATTCTACTTCAAACCTCTGTTCAGATATATAATACTATAGATTTTTTTCCAAGTATTATTTATTTGTGGTTAGAACTGAGAACTGCTGTGGCAGAAGTCCAGAAACGGTAGAAACAAACTCTTATATCAGTGATATATTTTGCATGTTTTCTTTTATCACTAATCCGAACAGTGTCAAGCTGCTTTTACTTGCAGCTTCAGACAGTTTGTCTGATAGAAAGAATGTTATCATGTCATATAGCAGTTGTAATTTTATACGATTACTCATATAAAACTTTTCCTTCTGAGCTTAAACAAAAATATTTTCTACATGATATCAGTAATGTTCTAACATCAAATTATTTAATCAGTTTGTTTGTTTGTTTAAATACATGAGAAAAAACACAGTAAGGAAGTTATAGTGAGATCAAAACAACAGTTTTCCTTGTTTGAATTAGGATGTAGCCAAAGGTGGTCAAAGATCAGGGTCATGTGACCTGTCATTGTCAGATGCATAACTATCAATAAAGTTGAAACATTTACTTTTGCTTTGTAGAAGACTTGTGATACCACTGCATTGATACGGTGATTACGTACTGAAACAGAATAAAATCACAAATACATGAAACACGTACACATAGCAGCTAGATACAAATATATGACCATTCATTAATTTACAGTAAGTGCCGCAGCCTGTTCACAGTGATCATTACCTGTGCTTTATTTATTCATAGGTGTTTTTAGCATATTTCTTTGAACTATGGAATAAACTTCAGCAGCTGGAGGAAAGTCACACAGAGAGTGGAGTGAAGAACTCTTTGCAGGACAGTCAACTTTGTGGATTTAGTCTCTCAGACTGCTCAGAGCCATCGTCAGGAGCTGGAAGATAAAAAATACAGTTTACAAATATTTTATCCTTTTCAAGGAAATGATTTGTAGTGATTGTTGGTTTCTGTTTGAATGCATGACCCTGCTTCCCAGAGATCAGTGGCATTCAAGTGAGCAGAATATGTATCATGAAACTGAATGAATCTATAATTTATTTTCATGTAAATCCTGATTATTATATTTCTAATCAGACTCCACCTCTGACAAATTACAAACTAATAAAAGCAGATTTTAGGATGTAGAACATTTAGCTGAAACAAATAAGAATAAATCATATCAGTTGTCTTTTTTTTCTTGATTGCACAATTATTTTGTGTCCATTTCTTTTTTTTTTTCTTTATTATTTTCTTCTCACACCACCCTTTTTATGGCCTGTAATCATCTCACTGTGGCTGTGAGCCTTATGCAATTACTTTAGAACTTGTATGTTTGTATCCAAACTGATCTGGCAGTAAAACGTCGGAGATGAATTCAAAAACTAAACTCAATATTTCCCACATTCAGATTTCTCACCTTTCTTCTTTTTGTAAGTTACAAATGCCACAGCTGTGATGATGGTGACAGTTAGAACAACCACTGCAGCACTGATGAAGGTCACAGTGTCAGCTGGCTTTTCTGCTGAACAACACATGGCAGCATTTTATATTATTAAACAGAAAACTGTGCCGATACCAAGGAATGTGTGAGGAACGACCTGATATGAATGAAACAATAAATGACACAAAACCATTACTACTTAGTCAATACAGATTACTCAAATATTAGTTTTAGTAATCTTCTTGTGATGCATCATCTTGCATATGGTACTTAAGGGTTATGGTTAGTTAACTAAAAAATAAATGTTTAGTTAACAGCTTCATAACATCAAGCTGCAGTTTTATAAACCCTGCTGGATCCAGTCTTACCCCAGTTGGTCCTGATCATTGTTTTGTCCAGTTTGGTTACGATGTGTTCTTTCACAGCAGAGAGCTGAAACACACAGTCGTACCTCTGCCAGTCTTCAGGTGTGACTGATGAAACATTCAGATCAACACTCAACTGGAAGGTATCATCATTGTTGGGGAGGATCTCTCCAGGATCCACACCTTCATGAAGCTCCTCTCCATCTTTCCTCCAGAACATCACGGCTCTGTCAGGATAGAAACCTGTAGCGTGGCAGCTGACTGGAGAGGAGGGAGTCTTCTGGAGGAGAGACACTGAAGGAAGGACTGCAGAGAGATTGGCAGTTGTTACATTATTTATTTTCTTTCATTTTACCTTCAAAGCAAGAAACACACGAATTTTCTATTTTATTATGTTTTATTAGATTATATAATTCTACCTGTTGTCTGCAGAAATCTCCTCCCATATCGCAAATACTCCTTTAAAAACTCAGGGCACTGATCAACAAAAAAGTTTTTATTTTCTTCTACTCGACCTTTTTGAGCATCCCATTTTATTTTGGTGATGACAGCCTGTGGTTTTGCAGCGATCCATGTCAGTGTCTGCAGATCAAGTGCTAGAAAGTCTTCTCCATCATAACCGTACTGATTGAACCCATTAATCTCTCCAGTCTCATCATCCCATTCACAGCCATCCAACTTTTGCAAAATATGAACACCTGTAAAGAGAGACAGTAACAGTACCAGTGATTAAACCAGTAACATGTCAGCACACCTTATATCTGAAACTACATATTTATCAAAAATTATTAATACAAATGGAAATATAAATGCTTTTTTCAAAATATAAAAAATAAAACAATTTAAGACAAACCATTATAATATTTCAGCAGTAACAAGTGAAACAAATCAGTACCTTCAGTTTGGTTTAAACGTTGCCTCAAAGTCTCAATGGTAGCCTTCAAGAAGTGATGTCTATCCACAGATTTTAATCTATACCACTCCAGGTGCTGAGGATGATCCTCAAAGAATTTAATCCAGTCTTTCTTTGGTTTTGCTCCTCTTACACTGTTGAAGTCACCTATAGGAACTTCATCAACAAATGCAACAACCACATACTCTGGGATGCTCTGAGCTCCTGGGGTTTCAGTGAAGAAATACTTCAGGGAGTGTTTTACTGTAAAATTAGGAAGACTTTGAATTAGGAGGCATTCCTATTATATACTTTTTGTATAATTTAAGAGGGTTAAATATGAACTAGAAATTGTTTTAGATTTAGCATTGTCTTTAAAAGTTTTAGGGTAAAAATACACTTAGAATCTATTCAATGATGAAATACTTGTAGCCAAACTTAAATTTCTGCTAATAACTCTTCTGTAACTCTTTATTCCTACTACTCCAACCATACATTGCAGTACAAAGAAAATCATACCACATTCTAAAATCCACATCTATACCAAAAGTACATTCACATATAATATTAATATGTCTCCTACATAGACTGACTGTGACATTTCAGGGGTGCACACATCCAGTAGCGGTTTTAGATACGGGTGACACGGGCGGTTGCCCGGGGCGGCATTGTGGTTTGGGGCGGCATCACGGGCATCGGCAAAAAAAATAAAAAAATTGCTCGTACTCATGCTGCCCCGACACCATGCCAGCGCATATTGGGGATGGCATAGGCACCGATCGGTTTTCTATCGCCCATTTGCTGGGAGTAAGGTCGCCCTCCGTTTGCGAGGTGCGCCTGCTGCTTGCGGCACAGGGAGGAGAGGGCGGGGCGGCGGGGGATTCTTGTGATTCTTGTGTGTGTGTGTGGGGGGGGGGGGGGGGGCAGAGGGAGTGTTCGCCCAGGGCGCCAAACAGGCTAGGACCGCCACTGCACACATCTTCCTTTCACCATCAGTGACCTTAAGTGTCACGGCTGTGGCAGCAGTCATGTGGTGATTGTGAGTAAAGATGCAGACACAGGCTGTGATGTCTGTGAGCTTTTATTCCGAGAGGTAAAAACACAAACAAAAGCAGGGACAGAACTAAGAAAACCTAAACTGGGAAAAATCTAACAAACAAAACCCGAAACCATACTCACTGAATATCACGCAGGGAGAAACACATGTGGAGGAACACAGGGCATGATGAGCAGGGATGACACGGAGAAACACCAAGTAACACAGATGGACCGACAATGAGCAAAGGCAACCACACACTAAGGCTGTGTCCCAATTCAGGGTCTGCACGCATGAAGTACGCACGTTAAAGCCAAACGGACTTTAACATGTGTTTTGTAGCAGTGTATAAAACTGAGACTGTCACCTGTCTGTCTGTCCTGCACTCTCTCTCTGTTTCTTTCTCTCTGATTGTGGAATAAAAGTATGAACATGTATTTATAAGTTACACTTGTGTTTGAATCCTGCAGCTTATCACACATTTGATTCCCATGTGTGACAACTGCAAGTGTCCAGAGTGAGGACAGACTGAGGGACCCACTGCTGCACATCATCTGTGAGGCTTTGCACCCCTGATGATCCACCAGGACAAACTCAGCAGTGTGTGAGGAAGAGGAGGAGGAAGAGCCAGCAGCAGCTGACAGATGGAGAGAATAGACAGACTGTTCCCTGTTTGTGAACGACTGCTAGGAAAGTTTAACATAACTAATTGTCTGTCCTGAATCAGTCTTATTAGGTAATGTTCAAATAATGTCATCATCCCAGTGTTTTCAGTGTGGGAGAAAGTACTCAGAGCCTTCAAGTTACACACTATGAAAGGCAGCAACAAGTTTAATATTCAGAAATCTTAAGTATGTATCAGCAGCAGAATGGAGCTAAAAATAAATGTTTGTTTCAGTTCTATGAAGCTTTGAGTATTTTGGATTAGTAGTACTGCTGTGTTTGTTGGATCATATTGCTGTAATTGTTTATATGCTTTATATATTCTGAGGTAAGTTGATCTATAGTGTTACATCATATTCTATAAGGATGTTATGTGTTTGTATACTTTCTGCCCAGTTTGACCCATTTAGCAGAAGTCAGCCTGTTTAAGGCTCTGATATCTATTCTGTATGACTTAAAGCAGTTATGACATGGTCTGATTTTCTCACCCAATAAAGGAATATTTAATATATCAGTCTGATCTTCATTCTATCAGAAACAGTTATCACAGCTCGTACATTTTCTTTTTACACATATATGTAATCATTGAGCCAAATGTAATAATGCCAACATATTGAAAGAACAATATTTGTCTCTTATATATAATACATCTATATATACACTGTCAGAGATACTTGTCTTTGAGTGAAGATTTAAGGTGATTGGAAATATAAATAACTGCAACTTGAATCTTTGACCCAGAGTTCAAGCTCACTGCTGTAATATATATATGTATATATATATATATATATATATATATATATATATCATAATAATCTGACAATACTATAATATTGGCCATATTATATTAACATTACCACAGTGAGATGATTTTAGTCTCATGAACAACATTAGTTAATTGTTATTTACTAACTAATCTTAAAATGACTGTTCAGTACAGAAATGAAGCCCAACAATCATGTTTTACAGTCCTGTGGTCTCAGCCTCAGATACTCAACTGATCAAAGTGATGTCATGACAAAAATGAATGACCAACAAAACATTCTTTCTCCTTCATTTCTGTCAAACAATGCTGTGTGTAACGTTTCTCGCGGTTAGTATCATGGTTGCTAGGCAATCTGAGCAGCACGACGAAGGCTAGACCGTCCCATTTCACAAGCTTCTCACTTCCGCACTTCTCGTACTTATAGTATGCACCGTACGTAGTACGTGTAGTGCGCGTACTTCAAGCATGCAGACCCTGAATTGGGACACAGCCTAAGTATACACACACAAGGTAACGAGGAAATGGTACACAGGAGGAAGACACAGCTGAACCTAATTAGACTAGACCTGGAAGAAGCAAACCAGAAAGCATGAACCTAGAACCAGAAACACTAGACAGCACACGGAGAATCAAAACCCTAACTCTTGCCCAGAATACAAAATCAGAATAAAGTATAACATAAGATCATAAACACAAAACACTGGGTCAACTGACCCAGGACCATTAGGAAAAGAACAGAATGCTTTTATTGTTATTGCACTAACATGCAGCTGCTGTCATAATGAAACTCCTGTCAGTGTCAGATAAAAAGAAAAAGTAGAAGATACAAGATCAAGTAATTTGCTGGTAGAATAAGTTTATCCTTATGAAGTGTAAATAAATCAAAGTATCCTCAATACTTAATTTTTACAGCTCCTATTGAAAGTTCAGTTCTGTATATGTCAGTTAGAGGAGCCAGCTGTGTGGGTATAATGTTCTGTACTGATTTAAAAACACTCTGTCGTGCGTTCCTGTTAGCTACAGTGCTGTTAAAAACACCAGAATGTCACAAGAGAGGATTCTTTGACAAAACATCTGTAAAAGCCAGTATAGCCACTGCTGCTGATCTAAAATCCCTCTTTTATATATGCTTAAATATCTCCCTGTGCATTTTACCAGTTAGGTGGTTTAGCCGTCCATGTCAGTTGTTGACACTCTCAAACAAAAAAGAAATAAAATGGTGACAGCTCATAGTAACACTAAAAGTCTCTTGCAACTCGATTTGCTAAATGTTAAGAGAAATATTGTATAAAGAAAAACTTGAAATATGATCTTACCCAGAGATACAGCATGGCAGCAGAGGAGTAATATGAGCACACACTTCATCTTTTTTTTCCATTTTCACGTTCACTAACACAAGAAAAACAACAGACAAAAAACAACTGAGAGTGTAACGTGACTTGTTCAAGTTCTATTTTCTGTTAGGCTGGGCCAAAGTTGTCTGAGTCAGAAAAAAATTAAATATTAAACAGACTGTGTGCCTCCTACAGTCTCCCTGTTTTTCCCATGGCATGCACACAGGATGCCATGGGAAAGCATAGAACAAACAAGACAGAGCTGAAACTCTGGTTTTAGAGAGATTTATTTTTAATGAATGCTACTTCTGCTGCTTCAGTTGAGTTGCAAAAGTCAGCTAGGTTAATAAGAAAAAGAAAAAAACCCGGTGACCATTACCAGACAAGAGTGTAACAGCTCTGTCAGTTATAGGTCACATGACACCATAAAAACAAGCTTTAGCTTTCTGAGAAGCTTAATGTTTTTAAGTAGTAAAAACAACTGCACTCAAAAAGAATGTGTGTGATTTTGTGATTTGCATGTTAAATGCCAGCATTTGTTTTACACTGTTCCACATAAACAAACTCTGTCCAGATATGTAAATGCAGATATTAGAGACAGGAGACATGATCATTTCCAGGTTGATAGTTAGAATCATGAGTGCAGCTCTGATGTCAGCATGCTTCTCTCTTTAACAAAGAATGAGAGGAACAAATGAGAAAGCACCTGGTAGTTGATGCATGTGATATCTGTCATTACAATCACACATAACCATTAACCACACAACTATTAATACTCAATTAATACATTAGTTATTCTTCTTGTGCACGCTGAAGTATTGATATATAAAAACTCTACATGGCTTGAATTTACGTATATACAGTTACATATGTTATGATTTAATGTTGTCAGTGTTTTGTTTTATGTCATGTTTAAGGATTTTGTTCTCGGTTGTATCTCACGTTTAGTTTAGTTCAGGGTCCATGTGTCATTCTGTCTCTCAGTGTCAGGTCTGCGTCTTGGTGTAGTGTTCTCGTTTCCTGTTTTATTGTGAAGGTCTGCGTCTCATGTGAGTGTGTTCAGTTTTACCTCTGTCTCGTCTTGTTGATTATTCCCAGCTGTGTTCCCCACCTGTGTGTAATCTCCCCGTGTTTCTCTGTGTGTATTTAAGTCGCGTCTTCTGTCTTTGTGGTGGTGGGTCTGTCTGTGTATCCACTATGTTCCACTCGTGTGTCTGGTGTTAGTATCTTAGTTTTGTAAATAGTCTTGTCAAGTAGCAATTGTGTATTTTGTTCACCTTGTACATATTCTTCACTGCAGCAGCCTAGTAGGCGTGAGAAGCCATTTTTGTTGATTAAGTTTTCTCCTGTTTTTCATGTAGAAAGTTAGGTAAGTGGATTGTCTTTTGGTTGGTTTTTATTTTGTGTAGGAAAGCACAGGGACCAGTAGGGAGTTTTGTTTGTTATTTTTGGCATTGCTCACTGCTGAAGCAAATAAATGGCCGCTTAGCACTTTTAGAAGATATTGTTGTTTGTGTACTTACTTGGGTGGTGTGTGAGTGGGCCAACTTCTTGTTGCGTTCATACATGCCTAGACAAAGAACGTAACACATATTTATGTAAATGTTTTCATTTATATAAAACATGAATTAAAAACTGGTAATAGGAGGTGGTTAATTTGTGTATGACTGAGTAACATTAGCAACTTATAGCCAATAGCCTGTGAGTAAATTCAAACAGAATTTCTGTTATTATTGTGGCTGTCTGCTCTTACCACAGCATCAGTGGTGGTAAGATTTCTCCACAAAGACCCTCATAGATGCAATATGTGCATCCCGCCTCTTTCTATCTCTGCAAAGCTCGCTGTTTTACTGCTTTTCTTCACTTAAGGTTAAAGTGGGGTAGTTTAATGGACAGTCAGAATAAAGGTGGAGAAGAAAGGGAGAGGAAAAAAATGAAGCTAAATGCTTAAAAATAAGTTGGTGTCATGGAGCAGGTCAGTCAGGAACAGCTGCAAAAACACCGTCTGCTTGTGTTGATATAGTTTCTTTGGCTTCATGTTTGGATATAAAGAGCAATTTGAAGCTTTCAGCTCAGTCTCTATCTGATAAAAAAAAAAAAAATCTGGAGTGATTGTGTTTGGCCCTAAGCACATCTAGACACAAAAGTTTAATTATTTGTCATTAGAATCTGGATAACTTTCATCCCAGACAGACATAGTGGACACATTTCAGCTGCAGGGGCGAAAACCTTCAAGTGCTGCTGATAGCTGTGATTTTTAAACATTTAAATCACTAAAGATCAAAATCTGGAAATTTTTCCATAACTAATCTTTAGTGATGGCCAAATGAAGCTTTCTGAAGCATTGAAGCTTGTATTGAAAAACGGTTCATTACTCGAAGCTTTTCAACACAGTTCTCTCTGGTGACATCTGGTGGCCAAAAATATGAAGAGCAGCTTGAATCCACAAAATAAAACCAACTGCTTCATAATGATTGCTCACTCTACAGAGTGGAATTCTGTCTGATATTGTGTTGCTTTAAACGTGTATTCTTTGGGGTGACAAAAACGTTGTTTATTTCTTTAATAAATAATTTTGATCAGTAAACATTCCTTGTTTAAATATGCACCATGAAGTGGTCTTTCTTTGCTTGTGATTTCTTGATGTTGGTAAATACAATAATTGAAAAATACCACTTTACATAGAATATACATATAATAATGTACAACACATTATGGAGTATGCTTCTGCTGTGAGGTCCCGCCTCCATGTACTTATGCAGTTAATCGCTAGACGGGTATTTTATAAATAATATTACATTAGGGAAATTTTCCTATACATATTTTCGACCTGGGGGTAGAATTGATTGGGAACTGGAAAGGGAAAATGCTTATGAACCTATGGGCAGAAATCTGTGCCATCAGAAACTGAATATGAATAAGTTAAATTTGAATTTGAATTGCTCGGATTGAATCTGAATTGTAACTTGAATAAAAGCTTTTGAAAACTGAATTTGAATTAGTCTAATTTGAAATTGAATTTATGGTTTGAAAATGATCATCACTAAATTGAAATTGAATTTTATATTTTGAAAATGAATTGATTTGCTTTGAAACTGCATTTTATCCTTTAAAAATTCAGCTCTCGAATAATTTCAGTTTCACTTCTCACCATTCAATTTCAGTTCCAAAATTCAGTTTTTTGGGACTTACATCCTACTTCGAATTGGAACAGTACTTGGTCTCCGACTGATGACGTATCACGAGTACACGAGAACGCAAGTACGCACAAGTACGCATATTGATAAACGCCCAGTGTGATGATTTTTTTGACACACGCACCGGAGCGTCAGCTTCAAGCGGGCCATCACAAGGATAATTCAAGTTCAACTTTTTAATTCGTTAGAGACCTTCAACTGGGAGTCTCTTTTTTGATATAATTTTTTAAGAATTCAAATTGTATTTATAACATAAATACAATGTAATTTTCTCTGTAGTAAATCATGGATTTCATAAGCAACATACTATAGTTGTTTATAAAAGCATAACGGCAAAAAATAAATAAATAAAACAATATAGAGTGTTATCTTCATTTTAGATGTCAAAAAAAGTATTTGCAGCTCCCAGTGTTTTCTTTTCTGTGGAAACCAGGTCTAAATGGCTCTTTGGGTGTTCAAGGTTGCTGACTCTTAGACTCAGGGGCAGCGGTACTTACAATACCTATAGCAGAAATACTTGCAAATACTAAGGGCAATGGTTGTTGGTTTGAATGATGCAATAGCTGTGCTTAGGATGTTGTGATATTACACAGCAATACTAATCTGTAGGTGTTATAGAATGAATAAATCCACAGACAGGTTTTTTTAAAGGTTTTATTTACAAAGCCTTTTATTCAACCAGGTCAGGATAACAAAGACAGGAAACAGTCAAAAATTTAGATTACATTTCTCCTCAACCAAGTATTTACAAATATGGCACAAAATATCAGACCAATTAAATCTAGGTCATCACCGTGTGTCATACAGAAAGCATGTTGCTGTTTTTGTGGAGCATAGGCACTCCTTGGTGTGTAGCAAGCAGTGAGGAGACGGCAAAGCATGGACAAAGAAGCTGTATCAAAGCACTTATCATCATATCTCGTTTTTGCATTGCACAGAAGTCCGTCACACCTATTGCTCGGTCACCCTAGAGTTGGCCAATGGCTGGAGGTGGAAGTCCGAGCAATGCTCAATCAGCAATGCTCAATCAGCACTCCTCCCTCACCACTGAAGCAACAAAGCAAAGGTGAGACTTTCCTCTACAAGTTCTTTGTTACAGAGCGCTTTACTTCTTTGTCAGTAAACAGGTGTATGCAAAATGTTTTCCATCATCTGACTAGCTGGACACAGGAAAACATAATTGGATGGGTAATAGATGTAAAACCCTGGGTAAACAGACTCTGAGAATTTGGTTTGAAAGGTGTACAGATGAACAAGTTTGTCACTATTAGAGGAAGCATCGTAGAAGGACAAAGTGCCTGCAGGCCAATCCAGATACACACCAACTCTGCGTAATCTAGTAAGAGAAAAGACCATCATGACCTTATTGTCATGGTATGCTACAAGCGTTTTATAAAATATGTCTACAAAAGGCATGAAGGATTTCATTTTAGACACAATTTTGTAAAGTGCGTCTCTCAAAGGAACAAAGGATTCACTTTTATCCACACCAAAATACCAGGATATCTTGTTACATCCAAGCTCTAAATCATCCATTCTTCCCTTCCTTCCGATTTCTTTGTATGCAACAGCTATGCGAACATCACTCGGCATATAACCAGCACTCCACTCTACTTCCCAATAGTGGCGACCAGTCAGCGGTTGCTTGCACAGAACCTGTGTATGTCTATCGAATCTCTCTGGGTGATCTGGATAGGTTTGCCACTTCCCACATGTTGCCTTCTTGTTGTCTTCAGATAGAGTGAGGTAGTTATTTGCAGTGTCTGGGTCCAGAGTGAGATGACAGTAATCTGAATGAAAGGGAAAAACACAAAAAAAAAACAAACACAATTTTCAGGAGTCATCTACATAATCATCCACTTCAGTCAAGTAACTTCTAACATTTAAAAAAAACAAAAAAAAAAAAACACTATATTTGGTTTCTGTTGATAATTAAAACAATGCCTTTAGATATTTGATGATTTTGAAAACTAGCAATCTAGAAAGCAAATACTTACTCCAAAGAAAATGACTTCGCTTTTTTATAGTTCTGGGATCCCGAATCTTGGGCTTTGAAAAATGATCAGTAATCATTCTGCCATCCTTGTACTGATAAATGGTGGCTCCTTTGTAATTCTGGTGTTGTATAGCTGCTACAAGGAAACAGAGCTGGGTGCTGTTCTTGTATGCTCTGTAAAGATCCAAGAAAATGGCTGCTACTTCTTTCATATGATCCAAGGTATCGTCTAAATAATACCATGGGTCTTCACTGGCCATTGCATCAAGGTTGAGGTCAGCATTTTTCAAACCAGTGAAAACAAAGCAAAATGCATGATTTACACCTGTGGCAAGTACTGCTCTATCTAATTCTGACTTATTTTGAACAATCTTTATTCCCTCCATCATCCCTATAAAGGACCTGATGATGTTGATTTCTCTCTCTCTATAGTCAAGGCACTTGCTAAGATTTCCAAGACCGAATGGTGACTTGTCTAGGTCATCAAAAACGTCATTCAGTGAGCTCTCATCAACTCTACCTTCACGAACGGAGGGAAGCACTCTTTTCAGAGTTCGTTGGAAGTCAGATATTTTATCACTACACAACTTCTGAAAGTTTTGTAGGTACTTTTTAATTTGTGGGAAATGCTTCACCACCACCTCATCCAGAGACTCATTGCATCTCTCTTTCATCTCCTTTAGAGCTTCCAGAGTATCTTCAATCTTCCTTAGTGAGTCAACGCTGATGTCTTTCACCAGCTCTGCGCCTCCATATCCTAATGTCTTCAGTGGCGTCAGCCAGACTTTTATAGGAACAGCATTTTCACCCTTTTCCTTCAGGATCTTTGGCAGTTCTGCAATGGTCTTCATTGCTTCTTCAAATGTTGTAGGGTTGCTGTCCAGAATGAAGTCTCCAAAGAATTTACAGGAGAATTTCTTGCTCAGGTCTTTTTCTTCTTTAGTCAGCTCGATTTTAAGTTTCCCATCAACATGGATCTTCTTTATTAAAGCATCCATGCTTCCCTGGATATCCTTAACTTGGCTACTGTCTAACTTCTCACTATCAAATGCAAACAAGGCATTGGCCCCATAAAGGATACCAGTGACTATATGTGTAGCTGAGATACTTTCTATAATTTGTCTCTGCGGTTCATTTATGGTGCCAATTATAGATGCTGATAATTTTTTGAGGCTGGTGGTAGCTTGGTACTGAATAGTCACTCTGCTCTGATTCTTGAATGTCTTTTTATCTGTCAGATATTTGCCAGATCCTCCAACTTCTACACATCCACTAAGAAAACTGGCCTTCAAAGAAGGTTCTAAACCCAACAAGGAACATCTGGATTCAATGGAGTCGCAAGCAGAAGTTTCAAACGTGCTGCTTCTTTGAGGTCTCTCAACTGTGTGCTCTTGTAGAGTGCGATCATCCCACAAGGTCAAACCTAAAGAAATGGCAAAATGTTAGTTATCTTATGAAGGTTTTGGTAAAGTCAGGAAATAATGTGCAGCTCATGATTTTATGAGCCATTATTATCATCATTATGTTACAAGATCATAACTGTATTTTATGTGTGACTATTATTTCCTCCCTGCTTAAGAGCAGTATTGCTTATTCTAATTTGTATTTTCCCAAGCTGACTTGAACTTCCCATTGAGTTCAGGCCAGCTTCATGTTTTGCAAGCAACCTATTTGATCTTTGGGGAAAACATCTAGTCTTTCATTGATTTTAGCATCTTTAGCTTATAATAGATAAGTGCTTTAAGACAAATATTGTAATTTGGCACTTAACCTAACATTGTGTCTATAAATAAACATCAGTGACACCTGATTTTGTTTTGCTAAGATTTAGTGATAATTTATTTTTTTCCAGCCAGTTTGTAAATTCTTAATTCATGATTTACATCATCAATATTAATAATACTATTATTATTATTCATCCATTTGCCTCCGCTTATCCTTTTCAGGGTCGCGCAGGGGGGGGGGATGCTGGAGCCTATCCCAGCTGTCATAGAGCAAGAGGCAGGGCACACCCCTGTACAGGTCGCCAGTCTGTCGCAGGGCCAACACACAGGGACAGACAACCATTCGCAATCACATTCACACCTATGGGCAATTTGGATTAATCAATTAACCTATCCCCACAAGCTGCATGTCTTTGGACTGTGGGAGGAAGCCGGAGTACCCGGAGAGAACCCACGCAAACTCCACATAGAAAGACCTCGGCCTGATGGTGGAATTGAACTCAAGACAAAACAGAAAAGCTTGGTTTTTTTTACTTTCTACTATTGAAATTCCATTTTTTTTACGAATAGAGTTAAAAAGCAAACAACAACAATACAAAAAAGTACCCAGTTTGAAAAATTCAATGCAAAATTTTATTTTTATTTTTTGTAATTTTACACCTTTATTTCTACAATTTAGGTACAGAGAGTTTTACTGACAGATTTCTTTCTTTGTTACAGCAGCTTTTTTCTTTATCATGCAGAAAACCATTTAAATATGTAACTTCTTTACACTGACAGAAAGGGAAGTTTTACGAGCCTGGCCTGCTTAAGATCAAAGTGTGCCGTATGTGTCCCACCATGTAATGTTTGACAGCCCTGGTGTAAAGGATGGAAATATAGCTATCAAGACAACTTGCGAAACACCTGCTTATTCAGTTTACAGAGAATAGTAAACCTCAGGGCAGCACATTAAGACAATCTACGGTCCCAAAGACTGTCTTACAGCTCACTCTATGATTTAAAACTTGCCTGACCCTCTGCAGGTACAAAAGAAAAAACAGAAAGAAAAACAAAAGAGATGCTGTTAGAGTTTTTCATTTTTTGGATGGAAACTGATGTAGCACGTTGCGGAGCGTCATTTACCTGGCAGGAAACATTGCGGCTCAAACGCTCAAAAGTTTGGTCATACTTTACGAGAACGGATGACAACAGGGCAACTTGCAAAGTAGATATTTCATGTAAGGGAGGAAACACTACGAGTATGAAAAAGCATTTGCTCACAAAACACGCGATAACCTTAAATGAATGTTGTGTTTTTAATTTAATTTAAAAAAATGAGAATCTATAAGAGAATCGATAAAGAATCGAATCGTTAAACAGAATCGAAAATGGAATCGTGAAAATCTTATCAATACCCATCCCTAGACAAAACTACAGGCCTTCCTGCAGGTGATTTCCTTTAAGGAAAATACACAATAGAATACTCACACCTTCTTTCATTTTCCCTAATTCGGCTTATAGTTTAACATTATAATATGTTAAACTATAAGGTGGCATCAGAAAAGAAATGTACTTAATTTAACACAACTTCCTAAATCATACATTGGAAACTTCTGTGTAGTTTCAATCTAAGTTTTCTTCTATCATCATTTCACCTTTCAGACTCTCATCTCATGTGATCCTCCACATCTCTTCTTCATCATTGTCACTTAGAGAGCCTTATGAAATCCTCCCCCTTCTTCATCAGCTCTGCCACCAGTATGTAAACTCCAGGGGATCCTGTTCTGCTTTCTATCATTGTAGGGAATCTGTTCTTCTATGTTTTTTTTTTCATTAGAGTCTAATTGAGTAATTGCTTATTCCTCAAATTCTTTTTTCTCCTTAAGTCATACTCTGTTCTTTCTCAGTGTTTTCTCCCTATTGAACTGCAATTAATAATTATGTTGCAAAACTTAGATTTTCATCTCTTCCTTTTCTTTTTCCACCACAGACAACATACCTCAGCAAATAAACCTCAGCAAGTGACAGCTATGCAGACAACACCATCAGTTTTAAAATGTGTACAGTCATATTTAGAAAATTATAGACTTCATTTTTGTTTTGTTTTAGTGGTTCTTCGCCCCTCCGACAGCCAAACCCATCTGTTCTCTGATTGGATTGTTACATTTGTGATTGACATGACATTGACCAATCAGATGAAAGGAAGAAAAATAGGGTCAAAATTCGTACTTGTAACTTGCAGGTGTTTTTTTGGATAAGTCCACACAAATCTTTTTTACACACACACAAATTCTTTTCACACATACAAATCCTGATTTATAAGTACAAAATATTTATGACCACATTTTGAGCCCATACAGGGTCAGTGTAAAATACAATCCTAGCTGTGTGAACAAAGCCTGGCTCCTTTAATCCTGCATGACAAACCTCAGGATGCAGGTTATTATTACTCTTTCCTGCTGGCACACCTGTCACACCTGAGAGTCAGCTAGAAACCTACAGTGACGTGGACATCATGCAAAGACTGCCAGACTCTGTAATACTGTAAATGATCAGTGACTCAGGTTAACAGCAAACTTTAAACAGTCCCTCTGTGTCTCTGTTTGTGCTGAACATCTGGAATCAGATTGAGTCAGGCTGCATTGACTGTGGGACTTTTCTGTGTTAAAAGTAGGTTGAAGACGGCTCAGAAACATTTGAAGATTAAAATTTAGCATTATGGCTGCTGGTGGTGTGTAAAGCCTCTACTCAGCTGTATTCTTGTTACTAATTTATGTTTGTTGTTGTTTAACACAGATTTCAGAAGAGCAAAGATGAGCACTGTTGCTTAATCCTTAATAGTTTAACTGGATTGGAAATCAAAAAATCCAGCTTCTTCTTCCACAGAAGTTTCATTTGTCAGTGTGGGACTGCTGAGTCACCTGAAGAACTCATTTCATTCATTCTCCACATGATGTTCATTTACAGAAATGTTTCACAGGAACTGATTCCTCCCAAAGGGTGAACTAGTGTGTTTCCATGGATTATCTCTGTATGAATGTACTTCTTAAATGAAGGCAAGTGTTTCTCCTGTCTTGTTCCTCAGGTACAGTATGTGATATTAGGGGAGGCGGTCATCACTGGGGGAAGAAAAGAAACAGACGTACTTCCAAGAGGGAGCTGCAGTGAGGACACAGCCTGGTCACTGAGGTCAGAAATTGAAACAGCTCAGGTTTATATTCTAGGGATTATATTCTAAATGTATTTATAAAGAAACCTTTAAATAATATTTGAAATAATAGTCATAATTATGATTATTATTAGAAATATCAAACATTTAAGTAGATTTTCTGTCACGCATATTGTGTTAGCCCTGCGAACTGACAGCCTGTCTTTGTCCTGTATCAGCTGGGATAGGCTTCATCCTGAATTGGATACATGAATTGTATTGAATTGTATTCCAATTATGTAATCTGATCATTTACAAACTCAAGGTATCTAATCAAAATGTTAGTAATAATTATAATGCTGTAAAGCACCTGTTCATTTTTTATTACAATTAGTTTCACATAAACGATGTGCCGGGAGTCCGCTGTTGGGTTTTGGACGAAATGCATTCTGGGATATATAGCTGTCCCAAGTCCACACCGATGCATGCTCGATAAAACGGGCGGATCGAGAACACATCCGGGACTTTTTCGCGTTCTCGGCTTGATGCGTACTTCGAATTGGAACAGTACTTGGTCTCCAACTGATGACGTATCACGAGTACACAAGAACGCAAGTACGCACAAGTACGCATATTGATAAACGCCCAGTGTGTTTCCACTCAGTCAGTGTCAGATCATCTGTTAACCTCACCACAGTTTTCATAGGTTTACTCCATTGTTTCTCTGTGTTTCCTAGTTTACTCAGTGTTCATAGTTTGTCATAGTTTTTCACTGAGTGTCACAGCCTTCTGTTAACACAGTGTTCATAGCCTCCTTAGTTTCCCTAGTTCCATGTTTTTCTTCTGCAATCAGCCAATAAAGGCTCGCTTTATTTTTGAAACTACGTTTTTGTCTCCACCGTGTCTGCATCTGGGTCTACCTCTTTCCTCAAACCGGCGCACCCTGCCGTGACAGTGATAGATAATAGATAAGTAGTGATACAGAAAGACAGACTTATGAAATACAGTATATGCACTTCAGATATATGTGCATTACAATATAGTCTACAGTACTGCAAGAGTACCATCTGCAACAACCTAGCCTACAGTAACAGTAGGCTTGTGGGCATAGAATTGTCCTCGAAGAGTCGCTGCTGAAAGTGTATGTCGGTTACACTTGCGCATCCTGATATTGAAGATCTTTAACTCTTGCAAAGTTTTGCTCAAAAGGTTTGATCACATCATTAGAAACGTGTTCAGTTGCTGTGTGTAAAAGATGACAGCTGTGTTGACGTTGTGTTTACATTTTGCTGCCAGTGTTTACAGTTTTGCAACACATATGTGAAATGTGTTTAGTGAGTAATAATGTGTTTAAGGTTTTGAAAAAAAGAGTGGATGAGTTTTGCAAATTGTGTCTAAGTACCTGAACAGTGTTTAAGGTTTGGCCAAAAGAGTGTTTGATTCGAAAAATAAGTTAGGCCACGAAGAATTTGGTTTAGAGAATGAAGTTTAGTGTTTTAGCAATTCAGAAAAACTGTAACTCTAACTGCAGTAAATATACCTTAAATGTTTTTTTTTATTTTCATTGTTTTGTACTTTTTGTAGCCTGAAATTTGCTCAGGTGTGATTTTGCCTGATTCTTCCACACAGTCTTCAAATCCTGAAGGTTCTGTGGGCCCCTGCTATGAACTCTGAGCTTAAGTTCTTTCCATAGAGTTTTCAGTTGGATTCAGGTCAGGTCATTGGCTGGGCCATTCTAGCAGCTTTATATTCTTTCTCTGAAAACAGTTGAGAGGTTCCTTGGCTGTGTTTGAGATCATTGTCTTGCTGAAACATCCACCCTAATTTCATCTTCATCATCCTGGTAGATGGCAGCAGATTTTTTATCAAGGATGTCTTGGTACATTTTTCCATTCATCCTTCCTTCAGTTATATGAAGTGTGCCAGTTCAACATGCTAAAAAGGGCCTCACACCATGATGTTCCCACCTCCAAACTTCATTGTTGGTCTGGTGTTTTGGGGATTATATGCAATGCCTTTGAAACCCAAACATGGTGTGTATTATGGTGTGTATTACTATATATTGAACTATCTATATATTCTCCCAGTATTTCTAAGGTTTGCCTAAATGTTGTTCAGAAAATTTTAAATATACTTTACTGCTGAAGAAAAAGCATGTTGTAATGCCAAATTAGAAATTCTTCTGTAACTGATGCCATCAGTATATCTTGCAAAAATAAGGTAGCAAAGGTCTTGAAAGCTCACTGATTTTTACCCATCGTGAAATGTTTCTTGTGTGACACCTTGATGATGACACACCTTTTTATAGACCATCAGTTGGGACTGAACCAGCTGAAATTAATTTACACTAAAGTTTAATTCTCCATGTATTAATGTTAGGCTTTGTATAGATTTATAATACATCTGTTGTCCAAAATTTGTGAGGGATATGAGGGAATTTCGGGCCAGGTCAAAACTGACCTGAACCACTCTGTGAAGGCATAGTGTGTGAATAGTATTTTGAAGGCAATTCCTCTCTCCAGTTCTTCCTTCAGTGTCTCTCCTCCAGAAGACTCCCTCCTCTCCAGTCAGCTGCCACGCTACAGGTTTCTATCCTGACAGAGCCGTGATGTTCTGGAGGAAAGATGGAGCAGAGATTCATGAAGGTGTGGACCACAGAGAGATCCTCCCCAACAATGATGAAACCTTCCAGATAACTGTTAATCTCAACGTTTCATCAGTCAGACCAGAAGACTGGAAAAAATACGACTGTGTGTTTCATCTCTCTGGTGTTGAGAACAACATTGTAACCAAATTGGATAAAACAGTGATCAGAACTAATTGGCATGAAAACAACAGGATGGGTGAGAGAAACACATTTAATTCATTTTGTTTTCTGTTACTATATGTGGTGTTTGAATGTTTTGTCCACCTTCGTGTTTGAACTCAGGGAATTCCCAAGCATTTTTTTTCATTGCCCTTAAGATTAATTCTATTTTAATTTCACATTCACTGTTTAGACCATGCAACCCTGACAGTAATCCTAGAATTTCAAAATTCCTCACATGTTTCCAGTCAGTAAAAAAAAATCATGTTGATTTATGTTTGGCCTCACAATTGGAGAACTGTTACTGAATGAATTTAGGGGTTTTATGGGGTGAGGAAAAAGGCACACTTACATAAATGCCCCCTACACTAAATTTCTTTAGTTGACATTCATCCTGTTAAATTTTAAAGTGTTGCATTCATATTTTCTTCCTGCACACTGAGTATATTAAAGTGGCTGAGGTTTGTCCAGAGCCAATCCCACTGTCTTCTCAATCAGCAGTCATTGCTACACTGATGCAACTAGTGCCACGAGTTTGCCACGGCTGTTGAGGAGGTTTAATTTGCAGGTTTAATTTGAAGTTGTCCTAGATAACCTCCTAAATAGCTGCAGTCTCCTCCACCCCTGTAACCTTCTGTTCATTGACATATGTAATGTGTTCTTCTGCATAGTCTTGAGGTGAATTATAACTGAATAGTTGGTGATTGGATTGGTGGGTGCCAAGGCATGGCCACACACCGGTGTGCCATGCACATTTCACCTCTGGGAGTCCAACCTGCTCAGAGATCACCTGCACATCTAATGCCCAGTTTCTGTGGTGCACCATGTAGAGGAAAGGCGGGAGTCTTGACAGAGGAGAGGCTATGTACTGGCAGGAGGGACTTCAGCACACTGCCCTCTTTTTCACTTTTTGGCCCAGCCAGCCAGCCAGAGAAGCAAACAGTAGATGCATCCCCAAAATGACAGCAGTGATAAATAATATCCTACAATATTTCAGGACCACTTTGGTTCCTAAATTGCTTTTGTGTGGGGGAAAAACTTTCCCACCCTTGTTTTATTTTCATACTCATAATAATTTCACAGCAGTACAGCCTCATATAGAGTTGATACTTTGTTTTTTCCCCTTATCAATATGTGATTTAAAGATGAATGGATCTCATAGTAATGGGTTCATCTCTGTATTTTGTCTTGTTTTTTCTTCTGAGCAGAACTCCTCTCCATCATTGTTGTTGTTGTTCCTGTTCTCATCACCGTTGCTGCTGTTGGATTTGTTGTTTACAAAAAGAAGAAAGGTGAGAGATTCAAATGGGCTGAGCTGTTGCTCTAATAAAACTGAACATGTCTGTAATTATGTTTCCTTTTTATTTCAGAAAAGAAATTGCACCTTGTAAGTAAAATATTTTACAATTTTACTTTGATCTATGGATTTAAAAAAGGTTGTGTTAATATTGCACAAGAGAGTCTTATTATATACGTATAAATCCAGACTAGCGCCATTTGGGAAGCTATACACACCTGCAGTTAAACACATTAAAAGCAAAGATGTCACAGACTTTGATCTTGGACCCAGGATTTTGATGGTTTGTTTGATTTTGGATTTTTTTTCCTTGTTTTCTATTTGGTGGGTTTGGTTGGAGTTTATGGAGTTTTGTTCCTTGTGACTTTTTAAACTTAGTTAACAAGTGTTGTTCCTTCTGTGTTGTTCATTATTACAACCTTATCTGTGTGCATTCGTATATTGTTAAGTCTCTCCTTTAGTTTAGTATCCGTGGTTATCTTTTCGTATTGTATGATTTTCTTTGTCATCTCTGTTCTTAGTTCATTTATGTTCATTTGTATTGAGGCTTTTAGTTCTTATACTCGGGTTTGTCTTGTTATCTTTCTGGTAATTCTGAACATTTGTGGTTAAATTTTTTTAGTTCTGGTTGTTTAGCTCTGATGGGGTGGATGTTTAGACACCTTAATGTTCAAAGGCCTCTCCTGCCTTTGTATTGGCTTCAGTTCAACACACTCCTTAAGAGAAGAAGATCATTGATCATTTTAATTTATTATTAACAAATTGTTTTTGAACGATCAGTGATTACAGCATGTGATCCCAGCTGCCTTAATACGTTTTTTGTTGTCTTAATAAACCAAATGTTGACTGTCTCACAAACTTTTTTTTAAAATTTAGTTTTGAGTCAGAAGCTTTAATCAACCAAAAACACTGTTCTAAATCACTTCATGCTGGCTTGGGTCCGGAGCACAACGTCCAGTTTCTGCCCAGATAATACATTGCACCAGAGTCTTAGCTCTTAAACAGAGCTCCCAGTCAATATGTCATAAAATATGGTTTGGGTACTATAAAGCACATTTAACACACCCATCTGATATGGATTCACTTACTTATTCACTTAGTTACTGTATTTAAGATGATGTCTGCTGTCTGTTTTTAGATCTGTTCTGTCATTTAAATATGAAATTGTAATATTTAATTATTTCATATTATTTAATTGTGCATCATGAGCTTACCTGCAGATGCAGTCTGACATAGAAGGAGCGGCACCATTAGCTTCTTCATGTGTTGATAATTGGAGTTGAACTGCAGAACTAACCACCCCTGCTAGCATGTAGTGATAGGGCCTTAGCTCATGAGGCCCAGCAGAATACCACCCACCCTGTGGACACAGTACTCAGAGGAAGCTCTGTAAAAGTCCAGTGCAGTTTGGATCTTGTTGAGTTTCAAAAGCAATGATGATGATTTGGCAAACATTGCTAGATTCAATTCACTCAAGAATGGATTTGTGTATGAAAATCGTCATCGCCATTTGAAAAGGCTGGAAGTCACAAATATAGATTATCATGTATGTGTTCTAGTGTATCATCATAATATAACTCAATTGGCACTTGGTTGTCAACACAGAACCTTTCGTGATCTTGTTTGTATAATTATGACTGATTCTTTATAAAGTTACATTCAGTGCCATCCTGCACACTGAATTAATAAGAGAGATTTCACCATGTTGAACTGCTGTGGTCTCTTAACAAAGGGTGCAAATATTTTCTAACCTCATGCATAATTTGATGTAAATGGCAATAATTCAACAGTGACCCCCAGGTTCTTGTATACTGGTAATTATTTTAACAGGATTAATCTAGATAAAAGTATAAACTTAAATATAGCGTTACATCTTTGGTACTTAGAAACAACTTCCTTCATGCTCCCCTAAAGGGAGGGAGCATGTAATCGGTTCTCTTTGTCTGTCTGGTCACACCAAATATGAAAATCAGTGAAAACTTTATTTCACGCACAATTTTTATGGATCGTGTTCAAACTTCAGAAAAATATACTAGGCCTTGTGGGACAAGAGTATTTAGGTTGGCTAAGCATTTGACCTTGACCTTCGTTGTTAGTGTCCAAGGTCAAAGTTGACCTTGAAAAAAACTTTGAAGACACCATGTCAAGTAATATATCATGAAAGGGCATGGAGAGAGCTCTATGACATCACAATGAAAGACAAACAAACACAATGCATGAATATATTTTAAAATCTCAGGTTTTTACAGCTTATAGAAACCAAAGATTTCAGGCAATTCCGCATGTTGTAATTAAGGTTATTATCGTTAACGAAAACTAACGAAATAACGAATAAAAAACATTTTCGTTAACGGAAATAAAAATAAAAACGAGACTTTGCAATAAAAGGAAAACTAACTAAAACTGAAATGACCGTTCACAAAACTAACTAAAATTAACTGAATTTATAGAGAAAATGTGTTTAGTTTTCGTTGATGTGTATGTGTCATACGTTAGTCTAGGGTGAGAATGAAGTGTATTTTCCAGGTTATGTTCTTGCTGTGCCTCATTATGCCAGCAGGTGGCAAGTACCTCAGTCGGGTCGTCTGTGTTGCTGCTCCGTCCACGCGTAGCATCATGTCAACAAAAGTCGGGAGAAAGCGTCAGAGTCCAATTTGGGATTACTTTGAATATGACTGTGTTTTGGATAAAGCAAGTGTCTTGTAGTGGAACGAGACAAATTATGAGGGACACAGATTGACACTCATCTGAAAGGTCTCATCACTAACTAACCAATAAATGTTTCACTTTGGGACAAAATGTTTATAACTTTAGTAAACAAGTAAATAAAATATATAAACATTACAGTTTTTTCTGAATTAAACCCTAAACCCTTAGACCCTAACTGTGATTCTTATAGCACAATTTCTAAAACTATTAATACTTATAGCAAAACCACTCACTGAGTTTGCAAAACTAAAAGCACAAACACTGCTTTGCACTCAGTTTGCCATTTTGTAACACACACTTTGCAAACCTGTAGCTACAATCCACTGCACAGCACTCTTTTTGCAGAACTATAAACACAACTCACTGCTTTACACTTAATTTCCAAATGATCAACGCACTCCTAGCAAAACTATACACATTTAAGGCCATTATTTACACTATTTTACCAACTGTCTGGCACACTGTCACATGTGAAAACTTTTTTTAGATAATTAGTTCACTTTGCAATCAGCCTAAGCACTATAATACAGGTAAGCTGTGTGGAGTACAATGGAGGGAGCAGGAAGAGTGAGAAGTAGAGGAGGCTGAGGAAGAGGACGTGGAGGTGAAGAAGTAGGATGAGGAGGATGGCAAGGACAAGGAGGAGCAAGAGGAGGACGAGGAGGGGGGAGAGGAGGACCAGGAGGGGGGAGAGGAAGGGTAAGAAGAGTAAGAAATAGAATTGCTGATGACATCAGAGCTACAATAGTGGACATGTAATCAACCATGGAATGACCCTGAGGGAAGCTGGCCAACGGGTTCAGCCTAACTCGAGCTGCTACACTGTAGCAAGCATCATAAGGACATTTTGAAATGAGAATCGGTTAGTACAGTCACTTTGCACTAAGATTTGTAGCACTGCCATATGCCAATGAGAAACACAACAATACCATAGATGTAAAAATACTGAAATTGTTACTTTACAAAATTGCTAGATGACCAGAAGCTATGGAGGACCACAAGAGCCACGCGCATCGAAATAAAAATTTCTGTGCTTTAATAATGAATTGTAGAATAAATTCTGCAATTGTAAATTCATTTTTGAATTCCAATTTAATAAACTGCATTTCAAAATCCTTTTTCCAATTACATTTCAAAATCCTTTTTGCAATTGCACTTTAATAAACTGCATTTTAAAATCCTTTTTTCAGTTGCAATTTAATAAACTGCAGTTCAAAATCCTTTTTCCACTTGCAATTTAATAAACTGCAGTTCAAAATCCTTTTTCCACTTGCAATTTAATAAACTGCAGTTCAAAATCCTTTTTCCACTTGCAATTTAATAAACTGCAGTTCAAAATCCTTTTTCCACTTGCAATTTAATAAACTGCAGTTCAAAATCCTTTTTCCACCTGCAATTTAATAAACTGCAGTTCAAAATCCTTTTTCCACCTGCAATTTAATAAACTGCAGTTCAAAATCCTTTTTCCACTTGCAATTTAATAAACTGCAGTTCAAAATCCATTTTCCACCTGCAATTTAATAAACTGCAGTTCAAAATCCTTTTTCCACTTGCAATTTAATAAACTGCAGTTCAAAATCCTTTTTCCACCTGCAATTTAATAAACTGCAGTTCAAAATCCATTTTCCACCTGCAATTTAATAAACTGCAGTTCAAAATCCTTTTTCCACCTGCAATTTAATAAACTGCAGTTCAAAATCCATTTCCCTTTCCTGTTCGCTCGGGGATTAGCTGCTGGATTAGCTTCTGGATTAGCTGCTGGATTAGCTCTTCGATTAACAACTTGCTGGAGGCTATTCAAATGAGCCACACCGTGGGATGTAAGGAGCTCTCTGATTGGTCAGAGAGCTGCCCGCTTTATTCACTGTTACGCGCACACTTTAGGCGCCACAGTGGAGAAGAAGAAAGGTAGTGTGTAAACAGATATGACGGAAGAAACCTGTAGAAACGATCGATGGAGAAGTACAATAGAGGATCTAATTTTATTAGCTGACTATGTAGAAGGCACTGTTTCTGTTGATTTTAACTATGCTTTGACCACACTACTCCAGCTAAGAGCAAATGCTGAAGTCTTGAGCCACCACTTTGAGGACAGTGTTTGGGCTAAGTTTGATGAGGTGGAGCATTTAATACGGGAAAATTGTTATACTCTTCCGCTATTTGACATAGAAAGAAAACAGTTACAGAGGCAACTCTCCCTCGGAATCCCGCACAAGGATATATCGAAACATTTGGGTGTGTCTTTAAAAACTGTTCAGCGCAGGATTGCCTGTTGGGGACTGAGGTAAGAAACTTCGAGTTAGCTAACGAAGTATAATGTTGAAAGCTACATTTTGCATTTATAAACTACGTTTTCTACTGATGGGAAGGGGATGGTTTATGGAGGACCACATAATGGTTTGGATACATTAGTATGTTGTTGATTTGGTTCATGTGGCACGTTTCACTTGTAAACAATATTACTGTTGGTGATTAAGTGTAACAAAGTGCAGTTTAACCATTTTATAGCTAAATGTTTGTCCCACAGTCTTAAGGAGCTACACTGTAAGGTGATACACACCTTACACAAGATGGGGTTTGCCTGACTTTGTATTTTATATACTTATGTCATATTTAGTTATGTCCCCTGAAACTATAGTCAGAATAATCTCTGTGCAGTCTATTTAGTATCTATTTGGTTTTATATTCTGTATTTAAAGCTGCAGTTCTGATAACATGTAATTTTCTGTGTACTTAGACGCAAGGACTTGGACAACAGTGTCAGTGATGAAGACTTGGATGTTATTGTCTCTGATATTCATCACCACCATCCCAACACTGGATATAAGATGATACTGGGTCACTTAAGATCAAGAAAAATCTTGGTTACAAGTATGATGAATTGGTATAGTTTTGTCAAACATCAACAGTAGTAACATTCTATATTTTAGCATGCAAATAGATTATGTTAATTGTTTAACTTTTAAAGTGAATTATAACTGTTTCTCTCTCTTCATAGGGAGAAGAGTGTTGGCATCATTAAGACGTGTGGATCCCCAGGGAATACAGATGCGCAGGTTCTCACTGCAAACCACACGGCGACGGCGTTACTTTGTTCCTGCTCCAAACAGCATGTGGCATATTGACGGCAACCATAAGCTTATAAGGTACAACATTTTCAAGACTTAAAAAAAATGTTAAAAGCAGTAAAATCCTAAAATCTACGTGTATATAGTAAGTGGGAGTTCATGTAATGTGGAATTTCTTCTCTGTTATTAGCTGTTTTGAAGAACTGAAAAAAAAAATTGAGCAGAAAATGAAGTGCAAGCTTTTCCATTAAGGACTCCTGCTTGTTTGTAAACTTCTTATCCTGTGTGAAACCTAAGTTGTTCAAATGCCACTGGTATTGCTATTACAAAACATGGGTCCCCATAATCAACAAGCAGATATGACATGTGTATTAATTTAAAATTAAGCATTTTTCTTTCATTGACTTAATCAGTTGGTGAAATCATTCAGAATCCTTTCTGCATCTGTATTGTTTTCTGCATCCTTAAGATGTATAGGGCATTTACAAGAGCTGACATTCTCAGCAACTTCTGTTTATTTTTTGCATTTCAATTACATTCTCTCTGTAAGGTTTGATCAAGTTACAGTATTTTTATTTTTGCAGATGGAGAGTTGTTGTGCATGGTGGCATTGATGGATTTTCCAGACTCATTGTTTACCTCACTGCTACAAACAACAACAGAGCCCAAACTGTCCTGGAGAGTTTCATGACTGCAGTACAGCATTATGGTATCCCCTCTAGAGTCCGTTCAGACAAAGGAGGGGAAAACATTCTGGTGGCACGCTTTATGGTGGCCCACTGTGGGCTCAACAGGAGGTCCCACATTGCTGGAAGAAGTGTCCACAATCAGAGGTGATTGACTATATGTTAGAATACTTGATGTAATATATTATAAAGCCACTGAAAAAAATGTTATGCAATGATTAATTATATATTTTTAATCTTGACACATTATAAAAAATCATACATTACACATGTTTTCAATTAACACAGAAACTTCATATATCCAAAGATTAACAAAATCTTTGAATTGAAGTGCCTTTTTTGGGTCTTGTTTTCAAATGCATGTATATGTTACCTTACATTAACCCTTTTATGCATGAATTATGAAAATGTCAATCAGTATTTCTTGCCTTAAGTACTTTATATTCATCTTTAGGCATTGAAAAAAAATTAAACTTCATGACTTTAAAGATGTAATTTTCATAGACTGTTTTACATGTCCACTTATGTTGACAACATACCTTTTGACTTTTGAATTGAATATGGAGTGACAGATTAGTGTCCAATGTAGTTGTTAATGTACAAGTATACCATCAACACTGACACAAATACAAGAAAACAGCCTTTGAATAGCTGTATTGACCACTTCGTGATAGGGATCTTGAAATGTGGAAGTTATAGCTTAATTAGAAATACTCCACAGTTTATATGTAAAGCCACAGTTTTAAAGTCTTTTATTATATTAAATAAGTAGTTTCAGGGATTTTTAAGTAACTGTTCTTATGGTTTTAGAATTGAGCGACTATGGAGAGATGTATTCCACAACGTCCTTGATCTCTTCAGCACTACTTTTCTTCGCCTTGAAGCTGAGGGATGGCTCAGTCCAGACAAGGAGACAGACCTATATGCATTGCACAGGTGTTACATGCCACACATCCAGTCACATCTGCAACAGTTTCTGAGAGCATGGAACAACCACTCACTGAGATCAGCGCGGAACCAATCTCCTGTTCAGCTGTGGTTGAGCAGAGAAAGAGATGGAAGCACAGCGCATTTGTGTCAGGTAATGGTTTTCAATGACTACAGTGCCTGTGATTTATTTTAAATGTGTAACCTTAAGACGGTACCATAAAATATATTTTACAATTAACATTAAATGATGCCGGATTTACAGGCAGCTCAAGACTGTGTAAACAACTGGAGAGGGCCACCTGAGTCAGGTCAAGTTTATGTCCCAGAGTTGGAGCTTCCCCGTGCCCTATCGGCAGCAGAACTGGCAACACTTCCGAATGCAAATGTACCACTGACAGAGACATTGCAAGTTTACATTGAGACTGTTTCCCTTCTCCGAGAAATGATGGACAGGTGATTCACCAGCACATGCATCAAAGCAAGGAGGTTTTTACTGCATTAAAGATATGGAAAACATCATAAATTTACTAATAAGTGTTTGAAAATGTTGGGTCATATTAACAATTCAGTCACACAGCATTTTTTTTTTCAGCAAATCCCTAAAAGTCTCTAACTTTTAAATATCTGCTAGTTTATGTATCAAAATCAAGTTCTCCTGTCTGTGTGCAAGACCCCATCTCGTTTAGGAAAATCTATTTTTCTCTGCCAGATGTCTTTGACGTATGCTGTATATATTTTATTTTTACAATGACATTAACTTTTTTTATTTCAAGCTTCTATTGCTAAGTGTTCTAAAACAAATTCTGAATTACATTTTCACATAAACTCACATGCTTTCTAAATCTACGTGTTGTCCTTCACAAGAACCTAAACTTAAATAATTTGTAGTTTAATATCTTCCTTTCTTTCTATTGTTGTATTATTGCTGGTATATGGCTCATATGATCAGTTTGTATGTAGCCAGTGAAATAAAATGATTTTGGCAGTAATGGTTCACAACAGGTTTTTCAAACTCGCAGCCCAGGGGTCATTTGCAGTCCATGTCACCCTATTGGCAGTCTGTATATTTACATGAAGTAATATAATTCAACATTAAAATAAGTTAGTTCCAAAGCAAGCAATGATTTCATATGAATATGCTCACAATATGAGCAGAGAGTACAAACATGTTTAGGGGTTGTCTATGTTACTTATGTGAGACGGTTCTTTGTAGATTAATCAGTATTTTCACCAGCAGTCCAAAACTAAAGTGTACACTTATATCTGCATTTTTATTAGTTAAATACTAATAACATGTTAGCAGAAGTGCACCCACATGGCTTACCAGAAAGAGTAACAATTTGTTTATCTGGTAGTTCAATTAAAGGCTTCATTTAATTAAGACTGACAGAACATAATCTGAGTTCACGTTTGCAGTTTTGTATTCTTATACATTAATTAAAATTTGAAAAGATTTTATTATACTCTTTAGATTTTAGTAAATATTTGCGGGTATTTTGTATTAGTTGAAGTTGTCCCTGAAGCAGTGACTAACGGGTCATTTAAGTTACAGACCCCTGATCTCTAAGAACCTCTGTAGGTCAGTTTGCCATCTTTAAATGCCATTTCCATTTTTCTGAGTAACCTACTCCTTTTAGTCTGAGCAGTCTTTAAAATTTGAGATTTTGACTGTCTTAAAATTCATAGAAGTCTGATTTAATTTGAACCAAGGCTGAAAATAAGCAGCAAATTTCAAGAATGACAAACAATGACAACTGTTTCAGATATCCACAAGTTTTTTTTTTTTTTTTAAAAGCTTTAATTGTAATACTTGGATAACTTCAGTTGTTGACCGTCATCATCCTCATGATGCAATTGTCTATAGAAGTCCTGCTCTGACTCCTGATGACTTATTGGAGTGGAAAAAAGACAGTCAAGACAGTTGTAATTATCCCAAAAATGTTTTATTTCCATGGATTTAAAATAGGTTTGAACAATAAATAACTATCCAAATAACACTGAAATGTATCAGAGAACACTGTGATGCTTTGTACAACCTTTTGAGAATTATGTCAAGATGCATAACAGGAATTTTCAAGTAGTTTTCATTACATCAGATGAATTTAGCACTTTTGAACAGCAATTGGATGTTTCCAATAAAGGAATACACCTTTAACAACAATGCTTTTTGGCTTTGAGAATACATTTTGAAAGAGTTAAATATTTTACATGATAAAGAACTAACATACAAAGACACGGTGCATTCAAGCACAAACAGCATGTGATGCTGTGACAGTTTAAAAACACCAAGTTATGTTCTGACTTTCATAAACTAAAACAGAAAAGGTCAGTTCAATACTAACTGGACAACCACTGTCCTGAAAACACATTCCTGACTACAAAGGGCTGGTTATGTAGGTCGTGCTTTTTTACTCCTAATTTCTGTTGATACCCGTCTATAAAACTTTAAACCTTCAACAACAAAAGAGTATTGAACTATTACTTTTAATCTTACAGTCATAGCTTTCATAATAGTGCTATATGAAACATAAAATAGTTATAAGCAATAACTCAAATCTGCACTGTGAAGTATTCAAAATGGACAATGTAAATGGTGTCCATCTATGCCACGCCAAATGTTGGTGCCCAAAGTATAGCATTGCACATTTGTGCTTTAAATGATTGATAATCTTTGTGCACTGGTAATTTCAAAACAATGTTACATGTATTTGCCTCAGGAAAAATCTTGCCAGAATCCTCTGGAAGAATCTCGATTGTGGGCTGCATAAGAAAGCCATTTGGGGGTATTGAAGAGGATCCAGAAACAAATTCCAGGACATTCTCCAAGGTCACAGGTGCACATTCTCCATCTAAAATAGAAGACCAGTTGAGTGTTAGTGTGGCGGTGCGTGGTTTGAGCAGCATCTGTAATCACCCTTCCCATAATAAAATGTGTTCTGGGTCCTGTCAGTCGTTTGTTGTTGGCGGCGAATTGTTCAGCTGCAAACTGGAAAGCTGCAGGTAGGTGTAGGGGTGTGTGTGTGTGTGTGTGTCAGCAGTGATTAGCAGCCAAATGATAGCAACCAAGAGTGAATAAAGAAAGATGCTGAAAAGCATGGAAACATGGTTGGGTCTGCCATGGTTCTGTTACAGTTAGGTATTTGAAAAAGGACTTTCAGACTACAACTAAACAATGTATTGGCTTTTCTCTTCTATTCCTAAAACTGACTATCAATGACAGCATCATAGTCATGATAATTTGCGGCCTACAATTGTGGGTGCACAAATTCATGTACAGTATCTTACAGACCATATTATACTAATTTATTGTACCTTCTACATCAATGAGCCAGTCTCTCCAGAAGCATATCGTCTGGCTTTCGATCTCTCTTTTATGTGTTCCTGGTGTTGAAAAGTTGACCTGAAATACTGCTGAGAGGTCAGCAGCTTTTAAAGGTTCCACATCCTCCACAAACAGATTTCTGAATAAATCAGGGTGTGCCCTAATATCCTGGAGGAGGCCTAGGGTGTTGAAGCCCTCTGTGAACCTGAACACATCAATTTTACATGAGAAAATTACACCAGTCCAATCTGTCCAAAAATGTATTTTTGGTTTTTCCTCGATCACTTTGCCATAATTCCCACATCAGAAGATGTATTTTCAGTTCAGTTCATTTTTATTTCAAAAATATACATTTCATAAAATCTTTCCATGCAGTTGTTTGAAAAGGAGTAGGCAGAAGTATATACTTATTTAGCCCTACCCACTCAGGTTTGCATCCTCATCATCTAAATTTGAACAACAAAACCGTATACAATTTTCACTACACTTAATGCAGTTATCAAATAAGTAAGAGACTTTCCAACCAACCTTTTCAACTTCTGAACAGGAACAACAAATACAGTGTGCCAAATTGTATTTAGTGTGACTGGCCTATCGGCCTATTAATTATCTGCACAGATTGTATAAATAATATATTTTCATTCCTGCTGTGGGAACAATGTCAAAGTGATTGAGAAAAACCGTAATACTTACTGTTGCAAAGCCACATTTAATCTGCCCTCAACGAAGAAGTCAACAGCGGACTGCACCAGGGCATCCCGCTGTCGCAGTGTTGTGATGTTTCTCCAGGCCCCAACAATGGCAAGACTGTCCTCTGCCTTCTCTATGGCCGCTTTTGCATCTTCAACAGTTGTTGCGTTCTTAATCTTTAACAGTAATCAAAAAATGCTTAGTAATTAAGAAAAGGGGTGCACACAAGTGCGCATTCGCTGTCCAAATAAAAGACGAGCACTAGATAAGTTGTTTGCGTACATATAAAAGGCACTGTTTTTGTCCAATAGAGTTGGATTTTCGCGGCATATTCTGCACCACATCTGTGCGTTTGTTTTTTGTTTGTTTGTTTGTTTGTTTTTTTAAAGCTAGCTCACCTCCTGCAACCACCTTTTTGGAGGTGGAGGAACACCAAAGTAATTGCTTAAAGGAGCTTGCTTCTTTGACATCTTTACAACTTATAAACAAATGTCTGTCCTCCTCCCGACAATATTATTTATGCAAATGCGGATTGCAACTTCTTATCTGGTGCGCATTTTTTATTTGGACAGCTAATGCGCACCACTTGTGTGCACCCCTTTTCAGAAGGGTTGTCTACCCCCGATTATAAAAATGCTTTGATTGTTTTGTTAGTTGCAAATGATACATTTTTTTTATAGATTTCCGAATTTTCAGAGAGGCAGTTATACTTTAAATTACAACCCCTACTACTGAACACATAATTTAGGACTCACCTCCAAAAGCTTTTCCTTAAAGGTGAAATCACCCACTTCTTCCAAGGTTGCAGGAAGGCTAGGTTTCCCACAGATTTGATTAAATAATCTGTCTGAAAAGAAATTAGGTGCCACGCCGCCATGGATTACACACACAGATATCATTCGCGCGATCTGTGTGTACAGTTTCCCCTCCAAGGCTGTAAACGGAATAACATTGATAAAATATCAAACTTTAAATGTGACATCACATACAGAAAATTCAATTTCTCTTGTCTGGTGAGATATTTAAAGTATTTATCCCTATTGAGATGCAAGTTGATTTTTTTTGGTAATCTGGTGATGACAGTTTATCCCCAAAAATATGTTTGAATTTATGCTTAGTAAAACAGGTGAACATAGAAATACAAATTGCTCATCAATTCCCAAAAGTGAAACAGAGCAAAATGTGTAACAGAATGAAAAGTTGAAATCAAATACATTTCAAAGATCATTTTAGCTTTCCTGTGAGGTGTCACTATCAAACATAACCAAAGCATAATTAATTGTCAAATTAAAATGCATTTACAAAAATAAATTAATTAATTTATTGGTGTACCATGAGTGTCGAGGGTCAATCTCTTGTCCTTCTCCGGTCCTTCAAATATGTTAGACTGATGAATGGCCTTCATCAGCAACCTCAAATACTCTCTTGTGGGACCACCACCATCTACTGCACCTTCAGATGTTTTTTCACTGTCAACAAAAACAACATCCAATCTTGCCGCAGGATTGAAACGTCGACGTCTGAAGGCCTGCAAGGTACTTTTCATTATGTTGTGGACATTGCCAGTGTAGTCTCTGCATATGTTGATCTGATTACTCGTGGGGCATGAAGTGTTATCAATCTTCGCCCAAAGTCCATTCAGAATGGTTTTAAGGTCAGCCCTGTGTAGAGATACAAAATGTGACATAATACAGACAGATTTGCTGGCACATGCACTGTTAGTAATTCTCTAATCTAGTGACATGAACTTAACACAAGACATCTGACACTACAGAGATTGTTTTTGTAATGACTCTAAACTGGCAAAGATTTTTTTTTTTTTTTTTTTTATAAAAGTTAGTATCACCACACATGTTAAGTACAGAAATGTGACTAACAACTAACAAATGCAAACATACCTCTTGGGAGAGAAAGATCGCCCATGAGCAGGAGGAGAATCAGTCAATGGGGAACAAGACATGTTGTTAAAGCTTGGAGCTACTTCATGATTGTTGTAATCAAGTGCAGGAACAAACTGCAAACAGTTAGAAACAGGAAAATGTCTGCATACTTTCATCCTTTTAATCAAGTAAGCATCCAGTACTCAGAGGGTTGTTGGTTCGATCCCTGGCTGCTCCAGTCTATATGCCAAATCTTCTTGGGCAAAATAATAACCCCAAATTGCTCTCTGATCATAGATAGATAAAGGTAATTTAGATATATAATTGTCAAAATACTGCTTGCGTTTATGGATGAATGACGCATCCTGTATAATTAGCTTTGAAAGGTATGGAACAATAGAAAAATCAGTATATAGTAATCAATCGACTTGCCATTGAAAAAAATACACCAAAAACATTCGTATTTTTTAAAGTGCTACAAAGGTTCATTAAAAGTTTAAAATCCATATGGAGATATTAACCTCTTGTTATTGTGAATAACATCACTGTAAATGTTGCCTAAGGAGTTTTGAAAGAAAAGCAGCGGGACTTCTTTAACTTTCTTGCAGACGTTTCACGTCTCCCACTTCAAAAACTCAAAATCTTACAGAGTATATTTGTCTTATTTCCTTTCAAAATAATATCATTACACTTAAAATGACACATTCAGCTACAGAGTAACATTTCAGTGAGCTATAAATACTTGTTTTTAAAACAGTGCGTGTTGAAACTTAAAAATTTTCATTTGTTCTATTGGCAGACTACTTTAACTAAAAAAGATATTTTTGCTTCAATTAATCGTGGAAATGGTGAAGAGTGACATCTTGAAAAGAGTGACCTTTGTCCTTTGGATTAGGGCTGGGTATCGTCACTGATTTCTAGAATCGATTTGATCGACGATTCAATTCAATTACATTTGAATCTGGGAAATTTTTGCCTCAAACAGTCAGAAATATTAAAATTCAGATCAGTACATTTACATATCTTTTTAAATATAAAAGGAAGCTGACACTTGCAAGACTATCAAAGTTGTAAGCATCACAGCAGATGCTTTTGTGTCAAAGTAACTGAGGATAAAACACAGAAAAACCATGAAGGTGATTTTCCTGGCCTGGATTTTATAAAAATATTCTGCAGTACATCAAAAATGAAATACCATCAATCAATATATGAACATTACCTGATGCTGCTGAAGTGAAGCAGATCAAAGTTACAGAGGTCTTATTAGAGACACAGCTAAGCGTTTTTCAATTTTGCATAATTTTAAAAAGTTTCAATTTGTTCAGTAGCCTACTGAACAGCAGAAATTAGGTTTTATTGTGTGATGGCTCTGTGATGTCGTGCATGGAGAAGACTTCGAAGTTTCTCTGTTAAACATACTACATAGCGGATGACAGAATCTGCCCAGTTGGAGAGGAAACTTCTTTTCTGTGAATCTTTGAGGATTGGATGAAGGCCCTGTCGTAGTAAAAACTTCATATTGTATCTTCTATTTTTCTGCCTTTGCTCCTTGAAGTCAAAAGTAAACATACTGTGTAGTGTAACCGCAAATGTTAAACGATACCCAATCTCAGCTCTCACCTCTGGAGACTCAGGTTGAATCCAGTGGACATACAGTGTTTGTGACCTTATGATGTTATTATCCAGAAAGGTGCCAGACATGTTGCTGTTGAGTCTAGTTACTGAGAGAGCATCTTGAATATGAAAATATTCTGTGGCATCTTCATCTTCTCCGACAAAGTCAAACAATATCTGCACAAAAATTTAAAAAATTAGAACAGCTTTCCTAATCCTAAACATATTCAAATTAGTTGGAGTGTCTGATGAAGTGAAGAAATTACTAACCTGAATGGATTCAGTTAGGACAAATCGCCTTGTTCTGGTAATGCCGCTAGGGTATTTAAATCTGAGTGGTATGCCATGAGCTTGCTCTGGAACACCAATCAGTCTCAACTGCCTCTCAGATATGGCCTTAAAGTAGAACGCAAAAAACTCTGAGAATGTCAGTGAGGTAATATGGGATGGAACAGCTCGTAGTGATGGAGCTTCTCATGCCCTTGGTTTATTCGTCATCTCTAAAACGTTATTTGTAAACAGTTACCTTTATCCGTCTCTCTTCCATTTCAGCCGACTTTTTCTGTAAGTCAGACTGTGATAAAAATGAAAAACAAGAGAAGTCAAACTTTTCAGATCTTCAGATGCAGAACAAACATATTGGCTCAAATCATGATCATAAATATGTTTCCTTGTAAATCAAATGCGTAGTTGTGAACTGAGTTTTGCAACCTTGGAAACCAAAGAAGGTCAGTAAAGCACCCCACCATCAGCCAAACCCATCTGTTCTCTGATTGGATTGTAAAGTCTGTAATTTACATGTACAATCATTTATGACCACAATTTCAGTCCATACCAAACAAAGCTGGATATGTGTTGCTGAAAAAATATGTCTCCCTGTTGTAGAATAAAGAGTAAAATTCAGACTTTGAGGTGTACCTTCTCTTGATCTGCAAGCAAGCAGTCTTGGTACTCTTGATCCTGCTGGGAACGCATGGCTCTCCATTCTTCCAAGGACTCCTGATGAGAAAGAAGACAAAGAAAAAGAAAATTTCTGTGTATGTTAAACATCAGTGTTACGTCCCCACATGAAAGCTCGGCGAAGAGGGTGGGGGACAGTAACAGTTGGATCCGGGTTGAAATGAAAAGAACGCCAGGCAGAGGTATTTAACACAAAATATATCTCTATTATAATCAATTAACTCGATATTCATATAAACAGTAAAAAGACAGCACCGCTGCCTTAATGATAACTCAGATCAACACAAGGAGAATGGTGACCACTTCAACAAAGAAAACAACTATAAGGCTTCAACAGAAAAAGACAGCAACGCTGCTATTAACGATAACCAGGCAGGCCAAACAAAGTAATGGAGGCCGCCGTCACCTAAGCAAAACCACTACTCGGTTAAGAGCTACTCACAAAGAGCCACGCACGGTGGGGCTGGTCTCACACACACACACAGCAGGCCTTTCCACACCTAGGCTGGAAACACACACTGACCAGCACAGAGGAAAACCACCAGAAACCTCTCCCACTGCACCTACCACTCCACACCTTTGGCAGGACAATCACACACATAACTCGCACCGCGGAGACACCAGAGAAAGTCACTCTCCTGCTCACAGCTCATCCCCAGCTTAAATAGCCTAGGAGAGGTGATTGCTAACTGGGCCCAGGTGGTAAATGATGCCAATGAGCAGCAGCTGTGTCCTGGGGAGAGAGAAGAAGCGAGAGAGACAGGGGTGGAGCAAGACAGGAGGAGGTGGAGAAAAACACCACGCCCACACAAAGGGAGAATCAGGAGGCCCAGCTAGGGCCGTAACAATCAGTGTTATGTCTTTTAGTTTTCAACACGATCAAGTATACTATGATGAGATTTTACTTATCAGCAATCTCTTTTACACATACACACACACACAAATAGGTAAGTAAAATGAAATATAACATATAATAAAATATGTGTTTACCGGAACTTGGTCATCTGTTAAGTCAATGATTCCTGTATCAGAGGATGAGTTATCTCTGTCTGGACTAGTCGGAAAAGGAAATTCTGGGCTCACTGGATGGCAAATTTCAGGTAATGCTGTGTCGATCTCATTTGGAGACCTTTAGAAAAGAGATACATAGAATTTAGATTTTACAAAATGTTTCAAATATTAATAAAAAAGAAAAACATACTTTACATTACAGAGGACCACATTAAAACAGGACAGTCAGTCTACAAAAATATGTACAATGCAGATAAGGCATAGTGCATACTTGCAGTGTTTGACATGATCCTTCAGTTCACTGAAAAAGAATTCTTCTGAACACGTCAGACATTTTTCCTTGGGACCATAACCGCCAGTCTGATGTTCTACCTATTGTTAAAAGTTTTTGTGAGTTATTGCTTGTCTTTGTTATACACACAGAACACAAAGAACGATATCTGTATAACAGCATCTCCACACAATAACTTAGTTTAAGTTATGACTTACAGGAGTTGTGTCGATATTCTTTTGCATCGGACGGATGTAGATGAGGGAGTGTTTGATATGTATCCTGACAGACTTTATGGTATACCCTGTCCTTGGGCAAGGTATCACAGAGAGCTTTTTGCTCCTTGTTAACCCAGAAACTTTTAAAAGCTCAAACCCTCCACAGCCATTTAGTTTTGGGTAGGCAACCAGAATGTGACTTCGAAATTCCTCTGCACTGCCTTCATCACCTGTAAAACAGTTTTGAGGGAATTACAATTATTTTTGAGGCGATATAACAGTGGCTACTCACCCAACAACTATTATATAACCCTTACCAAAAAAAGTAATTCTCTGCTCCCCTAGGCCAGCAGCACTAAGAAATTCTTTTTCTTCTCTAGTCGGTGCTATAGTCTGATCAATCTTGGACAAACAGAAATAGGCTCTTGTGTATGTAGATCGACGTCGTGCAGCAATGGAAGGGTTGCCAGGGACCCTGTTACCATATGAGGCAAATATTCTGCACACTTCAGCTGGAAAAAAGAACAAAAAGATATGTTAATGTATTTCAAATGTACTGTGCAAAGTTCTTTGGTAATTTCAATTATTATTTAAATTCCTATGAAAGTTTCAGAGTTACTGAATATTGCTTTTGTTTGCTGTGATCAAAAACAAATGATTGATATGACAAAGTACAGACAAAATGGTATGATGTACTTTAATTGTTTAAATTAAATCTTGAGACTGGCAAGTTTAATCCATCCATCCATCCATTCGCTTCCGCTTCTCCTTTTCAGGGTCGCGGGGGGCGCTGGAGCCTATCCCAGCTGTCATGGGGCGAGAGGCGGGGTACACCCTGGACAGGTCGCCAGTCTGTCGCAGGGCCAACACACAAGGACAGACAACCATTCACACTCACATTCGCTCGCACATTCACACCTAGTGGCAATTTGGTTTATCCAATTAACCTATCCCCACAAGTTGCATGTCTTTGGACGGTGGCAAGTTTAATAATTGGTTAAAAACAGTAGGCCCCAATAATACTAGTCTAGGTAGCTTAAGAAACTGATGAAGAATAAAAAACTAAGGGCTAGGGAAAACAATTTGACACAAAGCTAAACATAAACTGGGAAACAAGGAAAATAAATGTGACAACCTTAAACATAAAAACCTGGCATGGATGCGTGGAAACATGGAGACGTGGTGTGAACATAACAGACAACCTGACAATGAATGACAGCAGACCTAAAAACACATGAGGGTGACGAGGGAAAACAAAACACAAAGGGTACATAGCTGGGACAAAACAACATAATAAGAAGACAGGAGGAAGCACACTAAACATGGGATGCTAGACTGTCACAATGAAAAATGAAGCACAGGCATTAGGGAAATTGAAATGGGAGATGGAGCATGGACATAACTAAGAAACAAGCACAGAGACCCTGACGGTTAGGGAGAACAACCATGACTGATACAAGAAGCATGTAATCAAAATGAGGCTAGAAAGAGAAGGACAGAGGAGGAGCAGATACCTGACAGAGAAGAAACTAGAGCAACAACAAGGCAGAGAAAGACATCAATGAAACACACAAAGGGTGACAGAGACTTAAAACAAGGGACATGGCACTATAGACAACGTAGTGGGGAAACACAGACATGGGAGGAACCTAAAGAGACAAAACTAAATACTAAAACAGAGAACACCAACAGTACTAAATGTAGCTTTAACCATAAACGCTAGGACATAATTTTACAAAAGGCATAAAATTCAACTGTGACACTCTTGTGTTCAAAAACATGTCATAATCCCCTAACCCCCTAACCCTAACCCCCTCACTTTTAATAAAATGACAAGAGCTATAATATATGCAGAAATAGCATGTACATTGTCCTTTTTTACAGTTTATTTTGAAGTTGTGCCGTGACTAGTTCTGACCTGGTATATTTGCTGGATCGATAGCTAGCTAGCGCTTCTAGTATAGATTTTAATGAGCCAGCACAAGCCTAAGTTTACAAACTTCAGTGAAGTTTTAACAATGGATTAGCATTTTACCATTAGCCTAAATAAACATGACTGTATGGAACATTTGTTACCGTCAACAGGGTGTCTTGACGGCACGGATGATGATGAGAGTTCTTCTGTCGACGAAACAGTCTCTGCCCTCCGCTCCATCTCACTGGCAATGTCCCTCAATATGCGTGATATGCTGGACATTTTCAGGTTACAGACGGACCAGGCAAAACGCCCTGGCACAAGCACAAGCACCGTTAATTTTCTAAAGCATTGTGCAATGTGGCGCCTAAAGTGTGCGCGTAACAGTGAATAAAGCGGGCAGCTCTCTGACCAATCAGAGAGCTCCTTACATCCCACGGTGTGGCTCATTTGAATAGCCTCCAGCAAGTTGTTAATCGAAGAGCTAATCCAGCAGCTAATCCAGAAGCTAATCCAGCAGCTAATCCCCGAGCGAACAGGAAAGGGAAATGGATTTTGAACTGCAGTTTATTAAATTGCAGGTGGAAAAAGGATTTTGAACTGCAGTTTATTAAATTGCAGGTGGAAAATGGATTTTGAACTGCAGTTTATTAAATTGCAGGTGGAAAAAGGATTTTGAACTGCAGTTTATTAAATTGCAAGTGGAAAAAGGATTTTGAACTGCAGTTTATTAAATTGCAGGTGGAAAATGGATTTTGAACTGCAGTTTATTAAATTGCAAGTGGAAAAAGGATTTTGAACTGCAGTTTATTAAATTGCAGGTGGAAAAAGGATTTTGAACTGCAGTTTATTAAATTGCAGGTGGAAAAAGGATTTTGAACTGCAGTTTATTAAATTGCAAGTGGAAAAAGGATTTTGAACTGCAGTTTATTAAATTGCAAGTGGAAAAAGGATTTTGAACTGCAGTTTATTAAATTGCAAGTGGAAAAAGGATTTTGAACTGCAGTTTATTAAATTGCAAGTGGAAAAAGGATTTTGAACTGCAGTTTATTAAATTGCAACTGAAAAAAGGATTTTAAAATGCAGTTTATTAAAGTGCAATTGCAAAAAGGATTTTGAAATGTAATTGGAAAAAGGATTTTGAAATGCAGTTTATTAAATTGGAATTCAAAAATGAATTTACAATTGCAGAATTTATTCTACAATTCATTATTAAAGCACAGAAATTTTTATTTCGATGCGCGTGGCTCTTGTGGTCCTCCATAAGAAGCTGGGGTAGAGGAAGCATGTTCACTGCAGACAAAGAAACCCATATAGTCAATATGGCGATTGCAAATAATCCTATACTTGGAAATAAACACTTGTGTTTGTTTTGATGTGTGTGAATAAACACCAGTACTTGCAGTTTGGATCCCTCTATGCTTACGGATCTATGACAAAAGTATGAGCTCAAACTGACATGGCCTACCTTGTGCACAGAGAAAGCTAAAGCCAGATGTGTTTTTTATTCATACCATCAGTGTGTAGTTGGTGCATTGTGTGCTTATTAATGTGATGGCTTGTGTTAACTGTTGGATACAAAAATAAAAGGTGTACAAAGGTGTGGAGAGTTAAGCAAGGGTTATTTGCTTTTACAAGAAAACTACAATGTTTTGCTGATTGGGTGAAGAGTTTTCTTATTTGTGTGTAGAGTTTTGCAAAAATAGCCAATAGTTACAAAAAATGTGCTCAAGCCATCAGAAAAAACTGTAATCAGAAATAAGATTAATTCAGTATGATTCAGTTCAAATATGATTATTAAGGTTTTAGTAAAAGTGACATAAGACTCTACAGCAGGTGTGTGATAAATTATGAAGTATGTACAATGATATGTGTACTTTTGAATACTTACAAATGTGTGTACCCAAACCTGAACAAATAATGATAATTAACACACACATTTATAAGTTTAGCTTCACAAATCTGATCCCTGACACTTTAGAAAAAAAAAACCCTGTGCATAAAAATGTCTATGAATATTGATGTTTTTGCAGACCATGCCAGTGCACAGATCACCTGATTATATCACCTGATTTATTTGAGCTTGGAAGGGACGACAAATATAAGCTGCATTGAAGTGCTAATGGATATTGGATTTCCCCCGAATCCCTGTTTTTTGTTTTTACAAAAAAAAAAAAAATGGCCCTGAGAGCTCATCACCTCTCAACTAGATCACATTAAGCTTTTAAATTTAATATTTGATAAACAACAGGTCGTTAGTCTGCTCTCGTAGGAGAATGTTGACATGAACATTAAACTGCCAGATACTTCCGAGGATGAGTGACAGTGATGTCTGTTCTCTCATCTAAACACTGACTGGTTTACCAGCACAAGAATGTCCACCCTGTAACAGCAGCTTTTTTTAAACATATATTAACTTCCATATACTACTGTGTAGTGTATCTAATTGGTAAATGTACCTGCTCTAGTTGAAGGGGTGACGACTTATTGTATTTATTTAGAAAATGAAACATTCATTCCATTTGTCTTGATGCATGCTTAAAAATCCAGGTCAGAAGATTAATACAAACATCCTGCACAGTGTTGGGCTGTAAGCACAACCCCCACCTGTGGACGTCGGGCCCTCATGCCACCCTCATGGAGTCTGTTTCTGACCGTTTGAGCAGACACATGCACATTTGTGGCCTGCTGGAGGTCATTTTGCAGGGCTCTGACAGTGCTCCTCCTGTTCCTCCTTGCGCAAAGGCAGAGGTAGCGGTCCTGCTTCTGGGTTGTTGCCCTCCTACGACTGCCTACACGTCTCCTGATGTACTGGCCTGCCTCCTGATAGCGCCTCCATGCTGTGGACACTACACTGACAGACACAGCAAACCTTCTCGCCACAGCTCACATTGATGTGACATCCTGGATGAGCTGCACTACCTGAGCCACTTGTGTGGGTTGTAGACTCCGTCTCATGCTACCAGTAGAGTGAAATCACCACCAGCACTCAAAAGTGACCAAACCATCAGGCAGAAAGCATCGGTACTGAGAAGTGGTCTGTGGTCACCACCTGCAGAACCACTCCGTTATTGAGGAAGTCTTGATACTTGCCTATAATTTCCACCTTTTTTCTATTCCATTTGCACAACAGCATGTGAGATTGATTGTCAATCAGTGTTGCTTCCTAAGTGGGCAGTTTGATTTCACAGAAGTGTGACTGACTTGGAGTTACATAGTGTTGTTTAAATGTCCCCTTTATTTTTTGAGCAGTGTATACATTTCCACTAAATTAGATTTTTTTTTTTTTTGTGGTATTGACAAACCTCTATGACAACAGCTCAGCAGATCAGATGGATCCTGAATCTCACTCAAATTCACTTTACATTAAATATGATCTTTGGCCTCATTTCATGTCTTCTATCTGAATGCAATTTCTGATATTATTTGTTTGTATTCGCATTCAAGTTAACCTATTTGTGACACAGGTTTTAATAAAGAAAATTATCGGTGGAATAATGTTCAGATTGTGCCTAATAGTTGTCATGACCAATGGGGCTTTACATAAATTTTGTCAAATTTGGGCATAATAGACATTTTTGGTTATTACATCCACATATTTAATATGTTTGCTGAGCTAAAGTATAGAAGATGAAATATCCCAATATTTTATTTATAAAGCAGTTTTTCTCAACTCTTGCAAATTTTTTCACAAAATGAAAAAGAATTAGAACTAAAACACATTACACATTACACATTACTCCTACACCATCGAGAGCGTCCTGACGGGAAACATCTGCACCTGGTTTGGGAACAGCACCAAGCAGGACAGACGAGATCTGCAAAGAGTGGTGCGCTCGGCCGAACGCATCATTCAATCAGAGCTCCCTGACCTGCTGTCCATCTACACCAAGCGGTGCAAGTCCAAAGCTAGGAAGATTATGATGGACCTCTCCCATCCCAACAATGGACTCTTCTCACTGTTGAGGTCTGGGAAGCGCTTCCGCTCCCTTAAGGCCAAAACAGAGAGAATGAGGAGGAGCTTCTTCCCCCAGGCTATTCGGGCCCTGAACCAGGTGTAGGACTGGACTCTCCCACACACATCACATCACTATAAGACTGGACTCTCACACACATCACATTAACACACGCACCACTACACATTTCCTATAATTTATAATCTTTATAATCTCTTTCTGCTATTTGCACATTTTTACTGTAAATTTCTAAGTTAATTTGTAAATTTTGTAGTAACCTGTAAATTGTAAATACTGTAAAACTTTTTTCTGTCATTTAATGGTCGGGCATTGTACAGCTACAAGCATTTCACCCCTATGTCATACTGTCTATGGTTGTGTGTGTGTGACAAATAAAATTTGAATTTGAATTTGAATACAAAAGATGTAAGACTACACATGAAACACTCATAAGGTAGCTACTCTGATATGAACTGTTCGACAATTTAGCAGCTCTAATGGCAAAGGATCACATACACTTATTATTCATTTTATTGCTAAGTTAGGTTACTGTGTTGTGTTGTGTTGTGTTGTGTTGTGTTGTACATAGTGCCAATGTGGGACAGTTTTCCAATTTCATTGTACTATCGTACTATGTATGAGTGTACAATGACAATGAAGAGTTATCATATCTTATCTGTCTCCTGTTTACAACCCCAAAAACCTGAAATAACCACGAAAGCTGCATTCACAGAATACTTTAATACAAGAGGTTTGGATTAACATGTTTAAATCTCTTAGTGCTATGTACTCTCTGTCACAGTCTATGGAAGTTGAATAATGGACCCAAATGTAGACACGTGGAAATGAAACTTAACTGAGGATAAGCTGTCTATTCAAAAACTGGTGAGCAACACAAATCAAAAGGCAAGAGGGAACTGAGGCTAAACTAACTGGACTACACTGGAAGAACTAAACTGGACTACAATGGGAGAACTAAATAAACTGGACTACAATGGGAGAACTAAATAAACTGGGCTACAATGGGAGAACTAAATAAACTGGACTACACTGGGAGAACTAAACTAAGTTAAACCAGTTAAACACAATTACCTGAACATGACACATGAAGAACAGACAACCTGACAATGAACAAAGGAAAACTCACACACTTAAAACACAGAGGGGTGATGAGGGAAGTGGAAACACATGGGAACAAAGCTGGGACGAACAGACATAACGAACCAGGGGAAACAAAACTAAACACAATGAACACAAAACGAGAGACTGTCAAAATAAAACACTAAGACGCAAACTAAAACACACAGCAAGACACAGGCAGGAACATTAGAAGAGGATTGACTGGGAGACAGAGGAAGGAAACACAAAGAGCGAAGGGAGACGAGTCATGGAGGGAAAGAGAGAGAGCTGGAGAGAGAAGGAGAGACACAAAACGGGCTGTGGAGAACATACATAAATACACACGAGAGACAGGGGTAACATGGAAACACAAGGAAGGCAACAATAAATAGAAAAAGGGAAACAAGACACAAGGACACACACACCCACAGACCCAGGGAAAGCGAGGGACACAGGACAACGACACAAAGGAAACCTCAAAAACAAGAAATTAAACTGAGATCACAGGAAAACTCTGCAGCAATAACAAGAATAATATTCAGGACTGACTAGTGAAACTTAAATCATAATAGCACAGAAATACTCAAACAAAATAAACTCAAAAGCTTAGTCCAAGTCCCAGAACCTTGACAATATCAGGAATCTGTATGCTCCCAGCTAAAGCCAGAAGGCAATTTACAACATTCAGAGTGAGAAAACTATGAATCCATTTAAATCAGTGATAGATAGAAATGTTCAAATTCTGAAGATTAAAAAAACAAGAAAAAACATCAGAGAACATTTTTTATTAGAGCATCAAAGCTCAGCTCAAGTCACATTGTACAAATACGCAAATATTGTGTAATGTTTTTAAATGGTTTGGTGTAACTACAAATTACAGTGTGAAAATATTATAGCTGAAAAAAATTGAAAAAACAAAAACTGAAGCAGCATTCTTTACTTAAACCAAAATAAAAAAGTATATGAACTATTTTTAATCAAAATAAAATTTAGAATTAAAATGAAAGAAACACAAATAAATATATAAAATTAATAGGAACAAAATCTAATTGTAATGTTTCAACCAACTGTTGCCAAGTCCTTGTTCATAGGGGGTCATGTGATTCAGTGCATCTTCAATCTGGAGAATTTTCACTGGCAGATTTGTTTACTTATTTCAATATCTTGTATTAAGTGAAAAAATCTGCCAATTGAGCAACTGAAAATTCTCCAGATCCAATATGCACTGTCTAAAAACAAGTTCCTTTATCTCACTGAAATGTTACTCTGCAGCTGATTGTGTCTTATTTCAAGTGATGTACGGTGGCCCCGAGAGGCCAAACGGACTGCAACTTAAGAAAACACCAGCAATAAGAAAAATGCTGCAAAAGCACACAAAACACAAAATAGGAAAAATGACAACGGAAAAGGGAAAAAACTAAACAGAAATAGGAAGAACGAAAACTGAAATAGAAAAAAAACAGATTTCCAAAAGCACAAGGGAAGTGTTTCTGGGGAGACAATAACCCGACGGACCAGTTGCAGGAACCCAAAACATGGTAGGTGTGTTTTTATCATGATTCATATAATACTGATGACGGTTTTTCTGGCTAATAGTTAGGCTAACAAACTTACCTCTCATCTTTTCTTTCCTAACAAAACCGATAGATCCACCACTTCTTTGAAGTGTCTTCTGTCTATTTTGGTTCCTGCAACTGGTCCGCCGGGTTATTGTCTCCCCAGAAACACTTCCCTTGTGCTTTTGGAAATCTGTTTTTTCCTATTTCTGTTTTGTTTTTTCCTAGTGGGGCGATCGTGGCTCAAGAGTTGGGAGTTCGCCTTGTAATCGGAAGTTTACCGGTTTGAGCCCCGGCTTGGACAGTCTCGGTCGTTGTGTCCTTGGGCAAGACACTTCACCCGTTGCCTACTGTTGGTGGTCAGAGGGCCCGGTGGCGCCAGTGTCCGGCAGCCTCGCCTCTGTCAGTGCGCCCCAGGGTGGCTGTGGCTACAATGTAGCTTACCATCACCAGTGTGTGTGAATGGGTGAATAACTGGATATGTAAAGCGCTTTAGGGTCCTTAGGGACCAGAAAAGCGCTATATAAATACAGGCCATTTACCATTTTTCCGTTGTAACTGTATGTTTTTGATCTAAGGACATAGCCCAGAGGCGGTCAAAGATGAAGATCATGTGACCTCACAAATCAAATCCAGCAAAATAAGGGCTAGTCATTTTTATAGAACTATATAATGAAATAATAAAATGACAAAATTTTATTTCCAAATGAGAGTGTTTTCATCCTTCAGATATTTTGGTGCCATTTGGAAAATACCACATGCTTTGTACATTTCTAATTTCTCAATAAAATTAAACACTTCAGTTCTAACAAACGGTCATCATCAGATACATATCCATCAATAAAGCTAGTTTTGCTTTGTAGAAGACTTGTGATACCACTGCATCGATACCATGACTACATACTGAAGCAAAATAAAATCACAAATGCATGAAATGTACACACAGGTGCTGCATACAGATGTCTGACCATGCACTAATTTACAACAAGTGCAGCAGAATGTGATCATTACCTGTGCCTAATTTATTCACTGGTGTTTTTAACATATGTATTTGAAACACTGAGGTGACAGCAGCAGCTGGAGGAAAGTCATACAGAGAGCGGAGTGAAGAACTTCTTAGGACAGTCAGCTTTGTGGATTTAGTCTCTCAGACTGCTCAGAGCCATCGTCAGGAGCTGGAAGATCAAAAGCATACAGTTTACACATAATTTAGCCTTTTCAAGGGTGTAATTTATAGTGATTATTGAATACATGGCCCTTGCTTCCCAGCTATGAAAGTGAGAGGGAGATCAGTGCTGTTCAAGTGATCAGATCATGTGTAACAAAAAAGAACAAGTCTGTACTTTGTTTTCAATTAAATAATGCATATTATATCTCTAATAAATGTTCTACATTACTTACAGGATGCAGAACATTTGGCTGAAACAAACTAAAATAAACCATATGTGTTGTAATTTGTTTTTAATTTGTTGTTTCTTGATTATGCAATTATTTTGTGTCAATCTCCTTTTAAATTTGATTATTTTCTTCTCACCTCATCATTCTACTGCCCTATAATCATTTTACTTGACATGAATTTGAACTAAACTTTAGATTTCTCACATTTTTTATTTATGTAGGTCAAAAATGTCACAGCTGTGATGATGGTGAAAGCTAGAACAATCACTGCAGCACCGATGAAGGTTCCCATGTCAGTGGGCTTTTCTGTTGAACAAAATATGACAACACTTATAATACTGAACAAAAAATGTGTGCAGTTACTAAAGAATAAGTGGAGAGAAAATCAAGGACCTGATAGTTGATGAGTCTGACATCTCTGAATGTCACACAAAGCCATCAAAACAGCATTACTTAAGCATTAGTTACGCGTCTTGTACACTCTAAAGTAGTGATACACCATAATGCAAATGGTACTTCATTACTTTAACCCAGTATGAGATCCCATTTTTACGCCAGACTTATGCAACACTTGTAAAGACTTGTCTTTATTGATCGATAAGAATGGCATTTAGGAATTAAATTTGACAACTAAGCTGTTTAGTTAACAACTTCATAATATCAAACTGCAGTTTTCAAACCCTGCAGGATCCAGTCTTACCCCAGTTGGTCCTGATCGCTGTTTTGTCCAGTTTTGTGATGATGTACTCGTTCACACCAGAGAACTGAAACACACAATCGTACCTCTGCCAGTCTTCAGGTGTGACTGATGAAAGTTTCAAATCAACACTCAACTGGAAGGTCCCATCATTGTTGGGGAGGATCTCTCCGGGATCCACACCTTCATGGATCTCCTCTCCATCTTTCCTCCAGAACATCACGGCTCTGTCAGGATAAAAACCTGTAGCATGGCAGCTGATGGCAGAGGAGGGAGTCTTCTGGAGGAGAGACACTGAGGGAAGAACTGGAGAGAGACTGGCAGTTGTCACATTCTTTTTTTGAATTTCATTTTACTTTTAAAGCAAGAAATCCATATTAATTTTCTGTTCTATTATGTTTCATCAGATTCTGTAATTCTACCTGCAGTCTGCAGAAAGCTCCTGCCATACTGCAAATACTCCTTTAAAAACTCAGGGCACAGATGGCCTAAAAAGGTTTTGTTTAATTTTAATCGATCTTTTTGAGCATCCCATCTCAGTTTGGTGAGGACAGCCTGTGGTTTTGGAGTGATCCATGTCAGTGTCTGCAGGTCCAATGCTAGAAAGTCTTCTCCATCATAACTGTACAGATTGAACCCATTAATCTCACCAGTCTCATCATTCCACTCACAGCCATTCATCCTCTGCATGATATGAACACCTGAAAAGAGAGAAAGTAACAGTAACTGTGGTAAAGCAGTAAGATGTCAGCACAGCATAGTGAAACTGCACCTTTGGGACAAATCAACATTACAAAAGTAACAAGTGAAACAAATCAGTACCTTCAGTTTGGTTGAAACGTTGCCTCAAAGTCTCAATGGTAGCCTTGAAGAATTGATGACTGTCATTAGATTGGAAACTATACCACTCCAGGTGCCAAGGATGATCTTCAAAGAATTTAATCCAGTCTTTCTTTAGCTCTGCTCCTCTTACACTGTTGAAGTCACCTATCTGAACTTCATCAACAAGTGCACCAGCCGAAAACTCTGGGATACTCTGGGATACTCTGGACTTCAGAGGTTTGAGTGGAGAAAAACTTCAGGGAGTGTTTTACTGTAAAATTGGCAGGACAAAATCAGATGACATTTGTATTATATACTTTCTGTACCATTTAAGAAGGTTAAATAAAAACTAAAACTTGGTTTAGATTCATCATTTTAATTAATGAAATTAACACCTTTAAATCTCAATCTTGAGAGAGAGAATGGCCATTCAACAGGGCACTGATAGTAGTGTCTGAAGATGAACAGCACAGTCAATTTTAAATACAGTCAAGCAGATGTAACCAGATGTACCCTTGACCTTCTCCAGAAAAGGAGAGATGTTATAACCTTATCTCCTATTACAGTTTTTGCCCCTTGTCTCTTCCACCCATCCTCAAGGACACAGAACAAAAGACTTCACACCTGTTGAATTTGCCCCGACTGGGTGACACCAACTTTCTCAGAGTTGTAACTGTGTGTGTGCAATAAAGTTAAAGCTGAATGCTCCTTCATATGTGCACCTTTTAAATGACCCAAAAGTGATATTGCTAAAACATGTAATGAACACATAAAAGAGAAGAAACATTTTCATCACATAGTGTAAGTTAAAAAGATAAAACAGAAAATAAAATATCAAGTAACCTGCTTTTAGAATAAGTTAACTTTTTTTTATTGTAAATAAGCTAACTGTGTGTATAATGTTCTGTACTGATTTAATAACACTCTCTAGTGCTTTCCTTTCAGCTACAGTCCAGTTTGTGAAAAACACAAGGATGTCACAAGAGAGGATACTTTGAACAAAACATCTGTAAAAGCATAGCCACAGCTGCTGATCTAAAATTTCTCTTCTATATGCTTAAATAACTCCCTGTGTCTTTTTGACAAGTTAGGTGTTGTTAGTAGTCCATGTCAGGTGTAAAATGGCGACAGCTCATAGCAAAACTAAAAGACCAAGTCTCTTACAATGCAATTTGCTGTAAGTCAAGAGAAATATTTTTAAATAAAACTTAAATACACTTTAAATAAAATATCTTACCTGGAGATGCAGCATGAGAATAGAGCAGTAATATAAGCACACACTTCATCTGTTTTTCCATTTTCACATTCATTAAAACAAGAAAAACAACAGACAAAAAACAACTGCAAGTGGTTGCATGACTTGTTCAAGTTCTGTTTTCTGTTAGGCTGGGGCGAACTTGTCTGAGTCAGAAAAAATTAAACATTAAACCGACTGTGTGCCTCCAACAGTCTCTCTGTTTTTCCCATGGCATGCACACTGGATTCCACCTGAAAGCATAACAAGGACACAAGACAGGACACAAACTCTGGTTTCAGATACTTTAGAGAGATTTATTTTTTTTATAAATACTACTTCTGCTGCTTCAATTGAGTTGCAAAAGTCATCTTGGTTAATAAGAAAAAGAACTAAAACTGCAAAAATATAAAACATTATTATTTAGTAAAACTACATCCCCTATCTACTGCAGGTTTCAGGCAACTGAGTTACAAGTACTTATGCAAATAAATAATTTAATATGTTTTATTTCTTATAATTATAGCATCAAACTTGAAACCTGCACTGAAATTAGACTGTTTAAATGGAGCTACTTTAGATGAACAACTTAATGATAGAATTATGAGGACACACATTTGCGTTTTGGGGGATTTTTGTGGAAGTGGTTGCTATTAGTCTAAAATGAAGGCAGGCAGGTTACACAAGTCCAAGACCTTTTAATGCCAATGTGAATTTAAAGGATGCAAACTGCATGTATACAATTTTTTTTGTGTCATTAAATGTGTAATTCAAAGTCAGATTGATATTATGATTGAATGATTAAAAACAAAACCTAAAGTCCCAAGGGTCCCAATCGGGCTCTGCCACACTTCTTGGCTGTTAAGGGTCCGCTGAGTCCACCAGTGGGAGCCAGGCCAACAAAGTCCTTCGTGGTCTCCTCGCCACACCGCTCCAGCTTCCACTAAGCACAGGAGAGCAGCAGCAGTCACCCTTCTTAATTTACCGAGGCGTCTTTAAGAATTTTAACCACTTGAGAGTTACCACGCGAGGGCAGAGCTCCAAACTCTGCCTGCTGCTGCTCCGTGTCTTAAGTGTTTAGCTGGCGTCTCGCTACCACTGTGGAAGAAGTCTGCCGTCAACTGAACGAGAGCCGTCTCTCTCTTTTCCTGTGGCCGTGCCATGCCGGTAATTGCCGCTCTACATCTCTCACTGCTGTGGCTGCGCCTGCCACCACGCTACTCTGTGGCTCTCTCCTCCTTCCCTGCATCCAGCTGCGATTCCTTTTTCTGACCTGCCAAACTCTCTTATTGGCCTCTGGCTACCAACAAGGGAGGCCTGATTAATTGGTGTTCTCTGTGTCCTCCATGTGTATCTAATTAGTTATGGAAAGCAGGGGGGAGGAGTCTCTCCGGAAGATTCCCAATAAATACAGTAAAAACATGCAAAAAAAGGGAAAATGCTCTCAACATCAAACACAATAAAGCATGCAACAACTAGGCAAGAAAAATCCTTCTTCCCCGGATGACGTGCAACTCAGCGACTCAACTACCTGCTTACGTTCCAATTACTCCTTTCTCCATGGACTCATAGACCCTTGGACTTTTTCGCCCCTTGATTACAAGTAAGCATCCTGGCTAATTCTCACTCTCTGGACACTGGACAATCTCTCAACATCATTCCCTCAAAAGATCATCCAGGACTGCACCTCCTCTGTGACCCTAACAGTTTCCACCTTCCCCATTTTGCTTCCTCCTCACATCATATAACCCTCTGTGTAAGTAAAAATCAAAGGTAAAATTCTCTATGGTCCTCATTTGGGTTCTGCTCGTTGAGTACATTGTTATTACTAGTTTTGCTGGTTTGTGAGATTTGAAGATGGAAATGGAAATAATACATGAAAATAATATTGTAATCAAGAAAGAGGTCAATTTTGACAAAAAAAGTCTTTTATCCGCCTCTCTGTGAATCGCTACCTTATCTTGGTGGAGGGGCTTTGTGTGTCCCAGGGATCCCAGGGGCTATGTTGCCTGGGGGTGTTTGCCCCCTGGTAGGGTCTCCCATGACAAATTGGTCCTGGGTGAGGGACCAGACAACGAGCGCCCTGGAGCCAGGCCTGGGGAGGGTGCTTGAGGGTGAGCATCTGGTGGTTGGGCCTTAGTCCATAAGGCCCGGCCGGGCACAGCCCGAAAAGGGGACATGGGCTAATACTCCCGCAGGCCCATCACCTGCACAAGGCATTGTAGGGGTTGGGTGAGTTGTGTGACGGGCGGCGGCCAGGAGCCTGAGTTAGTGTGTGAGGTTGAGAGGTACAAGCTAGATATAGTCGGGCTCACCTCTAAGCATGGCTTGGGCTCTACAACCAGTCTCCTGGAGAGGGGCTGGACTCTGTCTCAGTCTGGAGTTGCCCCTAGTGAGAGGCGGCGGGCTGGGGTGGTTATTCTAATATCCCCTCGGCTTGCTGCCTGTATGTTGGGGTTCTTCCCGGTGGATGAGAGGGTTTGTTTCCTGCGCCTTAGGGTCGGGAACGGGTCCGGGTGTGTTCCAACTACAGGGGAATCACACTGCTGAGCCTCCCTAGGAAAGTCTATGCCGGGGTGCTGGAAAGGAGAATTTGTCCGCTAGTCGAACCTCAGATAAAGGAGGAACAATGCGGTTTTCCTCCTGGTCGCGGAATACTGGAACAGCTCTTTATCCTCTCAAGGATACTTGAGAGCGCATGGGAGTTTGCCCAACCAGTCTACATGTGTTTTGTGGACTTGGAGAAGGCATTCGACTGTGTTCCTCGGGGTGTCCTGTGGATTTCTAGGCTGGTGTCCTGAAATTTTTCCATGCATCCCTGTTGCTACACACCAGAATACGATTAATAGGTCATTAGCAAGCCTATAGTACTTGACTGCTTGCTGAGGTGGCAATTCAGCCATTTGATTTATGTTACAGCAGATCATGCAGCCAAATTCGTCATGCTGAATGATGTTACAGGCAGCATAATGTTTTCCACAGTTTCTCAAGACCCTTTCACATCTGTCACACACGCTCAGAGTGAACCTCTTCTTATACATGAAATGCACAGGGCACCAATGTCAATGTCGACATGTCAATTTTGGACTAATTGTGCATGCAAATTCATTTTTAACATCCCTCATCAAATCATCTAGAAAAGTCAGAGACTCATAAGATATCATGGAGATACAAACAGAATGTATTCAGCTGTTTGGCTACTTGTCATATTTCCGAGTACAAGTGAGATTTTTTTAAAGTTAGCATAGTTAACGGAGAATAATCTTCTCAAGTAAATTAAAAATTTTTTGGTGCAGACCTAGTTAATGTTTTGAGGATGACATCCTGCCAGTGAACACAGCCTGAAGTGTGGCAAATACTGTTTCAATTTGACTGCAGTAATTCATTAACAAACTAGTTAATAATGAACTCATTACTCATTACTTAGTTACAGTAGACATGGGGTCAATGCGGGGCGACCATGGTTCAGGGGTTGCAAAGCTCATCTAGTAACAGGAAGGTTGCCGGTTCGATTCCCAGCTCTGTCTGTCTTGGTCGTTGTGCCCTTGGGCAAAATAAAACTTACCTCACTTGATTTTGTGCTTAATTTATTCAGCACAATGTTTCCAATGATTAGGATCACAGAGGAACACGATGGAATTTGGTGCCTTTGTCAAAATGTTCAGTGTCTACATTGTAACTGCAGTTGTTTTAGTTAAATTGTATGTTTTCTATTCCCCTGCTTCTCTATTATTTTTCTGTTTCTTTTGCTTCTTTTGTTTGTATCCTGTTGCATATCTCTTCAACAACCTGGCAGATCACGACGAGAAAACATGTTGTGATTGTCTAAACCTATGAAGAAGTTTAAGTAACTTCTGAATGTCACGTGTAGAAGTATAATAAATAATGTGGCTTCCACCACAGAGGTGTAGAAATACGTTTTTAATTCTGTATATTTTGCAGATCTACAAAACTTCATTTTTTTGACTTAGCAGTGCAGAAATTGTTATGTCGAGTTATTTGTTCCATCACAATCAGATGAAGAGCTGCTGTTGTTTTTGGCTTACATAAGTGACAGACTGACATGCTAACGCTACCAAATACATCGCCTTGTTGTCAGAGGTAACAAATTAGCAACAATAAGTAAAGTATTGAAAAAAAAAGCAGATGTGAATTATATAACAAAAATAGTTTTATTAAATATACATGTGGACATGATATTTGTGTTTTGACACTAAGGCAATTTCACTGGCTGGTTTATTCATAACTGGAGACCATTTTGGAGTAAATTCAGCAGATTTGGCTCTACAATGTAATTGAAGATTTTTCGACTGCTTAAGAGTTAAACTGGTTTTTGATTTCCAAGAATAAGAGTTTCACCTCTGAGTTTTCCCCTTCCTGGTATCAAGAGAAGACTTCCAAGCATTAGCAGGCTAGTAACCATGACAACTGAAGCAGGTATAACATGGACAAAACACAGGTAAGATATTTATATTAATATTTTTAAAATATTAATAAAAATGATATGTACAAACAAATTTAGACATATATGTACATATGTTAAAAGAAGGAAGAAGGAAAATGTTTCTTCAACAATAGTGTGAATGAATACTGTTGTATATTCTGTTTGCGATAGTTAAAGGGAAAAGAAAGCAAATGAAATATAAAGAATAAAAGTTAGAGTAGATTAACAATTCCAGAAACACTGCTCAAGTATATCTGATATAGTCTGCAGGAAGTTGGGCCAATGAAGCAAGTAAATCAGCAACTAAATGTTCTCATTGCACAACTGATGTTTTCAATTTTGTTTCTTGAATCAGTTGTAAGACTTCAGACCCAAAAAGAGGAACTGAGCACACATCTGCTTTTGCCTGCTGATGGACTGATAGAAGAGGAGTCTTCATCACACATCTTACTGATTTTCTTTAGAAAAAAATAATGATTAGATGATGGAGGTCAGCTATGTGGATCAGCCCTGACACCACACCCTGAACCAGCTACTCCACCTCTCCCCTGCAGCTGAGACACAAAAGACACCCCAGTACATACCCCCATCGTCCTACTTAGGTTGAGGAGGCATCCCTGTTCCTCAAGCCTTTGGAGCACCTTGAATTAAAAAGGCTGGAGAGTTCTGTGCTGCTGCCTCCCACCAAGCCGCCTGATTTCCTCGTCAAGCTGAGGAGAAACAGACAAGGGAACCACAACAACATCAGGCGCTGTAACCAGGGGAGAAGGTAGAGACCCATCATCATGGGGAACGGGAGATCCTTTGCTAAAAAGTTGATGACTTGGTGTCCCTTACCCAGCATCAGGGGGCTTGAAGAGAGAGCAGCTTAATTATCCTGTGTGAGACGTGGCTACCATAGTAACTCTGGACAAACACATAAACATGGACAGTTTTTATCTACTTCAGGCTGACACAACAACGACAGCGGGAAGAATAGACAAGCGGGTCTGGCTGTATTTATGAATGATAATACAACTCTGTACACCTGCATATCAAAGAGATTCTCTGTGATAAGGATATTGAGCTGCTAGCATGACGCAGCTGAATAAAAAAAGCACAAAAGTAAAACGCTGACTGTAGCTGCCTCTGAAAAACATTTGGTTTGTCTTTCAGCATCGTGTACTTGGTTATAAGATGTCGTCTGAGATGTGAAAGTTTCATGCATTCAATACTGACAAGATCACTGCATAATAATTTAATATATTTTTAATAATATATATTAATATTAAAAGTATATAAATGTTATGTTATTTAATCTTAAAAAGATCATGAAGACTTCCTGCGTACCACTAGAGGGAGCCCATGTATCGCTACAGTTTGAGAATGACTGATCAAGATAAAATGTCAAAATCTTGCATGTTTGTTAAAACGGGAAAAGGAAAAAAATGTAAAATTGAAAGACATGATTAGTTTCTTATATTCACTTAGTGCACTGAAATGTAAAGAGCAACATTACCTCTGGGAAATCAAATATAAAAATTACTTAAAACTAACTATAATACAAACTAAAAGAAGTTTTTCCAGTGGAAAAAGTCATGACAAAAGGATTGCTAAATGATACAGTGCATTGTCCACAGTGGATGTATCTCAGTGTCATTTTTGTTTGTTGAGATTCCATCAGTGATTATGGTGCATTAGTTGACATCTCTCTGGTGTCTGTATTTGAATTTCTCTTTTGAATCACAGCATCAGTGTATGTCCACCAGGAAGAAGGATAAAATCAATACAGCAGGTGTTAACAGATTTTTAGAAATATAAAAGTGCATAAAAAATTAGCAGTGTGATAAAAAGCTGTTGTTATCAGCATGTCACAAGAATATTTTTCAGTAAACAGTGACTTGCTCATGTTACCAACTTGGCTCAGCATTGGCAACAAAAAAAAAGACTCTACAGACACAGCTTAGCTTGCTCAATTAGTTTATGTTACAAAGAATTCAATAACGGTGGCCTGAGTAAAGATAACCGTTCGTGGAGAAATGCCCTGCACTGTAAACTGTAAACAAATGCACAACACATTGTAAGAAGATGCCTGTAAGAAACAAGATTTCCAAGGTTAGCAAACAGCCTCTAAAAGAAAAAAACCCATTAATACCCTAAACCAGCGCTGCAGGTACCAAAACAGCGCCACCAGGCCATCACACACAATTTTATACACCGAACAGTAATTTAAGACAAGCCTGTTAATCTCTTACACTTAGACTCATTTACAACCTTATGTTTTATGTTTTTATTCTTGATGCAGAACCATGGGGGGATGTGTTTTTGCTAATTAGCGCTGATGCTCATTTAGCAATCACAATATTGAATCTTTATCAATGTAAATGCTGATTAAGCAGTTACATGTACAGTCTTCTTGTCCAAATCTTTGTCTATCTACTATGAATGCTTAATTAGTAATTACATTGCTTATTCCACATACAGAAACTCTTTTGGTATTACAATATTTTAGAATAAGTGGCCCCCTTACCTTCATTTTTCATATCTATTATTTTGTATGTATTATATTATCTATTATTAAAAAAAGTATGCTCTTATGATTATTCTTTTGTAATATAAGTGATTAAAGACTGAAATCCCCTTAACTTCTTCAGTATACTTTAATTTAGAGACAAGATTATAATTTTAAATGGCTCCCAAGACTTTGAACTAACAAGATTGTATTCAGGATTTTCACCCTACATACTTTTGCCAATTTCAAGGCAGGGAATGTATCCTTCTTTTCAGCATCTCTTATGATTTTGTTTTCTTCAGTTTCATTTTAGATTTCACGCTTTTTATCCAGTCAGTTTCAGTGTTTTTAATGGGTGTGTATTCCATGCTGCTGGGGGTCAGAGTGAAGACATCAACTGTCAAAGTGGATATGCTTAAAGATTCATCTGAAGATTTTACTTCAAGTAATTCTAATTAGATCCTCTCTGACTGGATGAGTATTGAAATCATTTGATGTGAGTGAACTGGATTCAACTTATCTAAACCAATTTAATCTGTCTGTTGTTGCTATTGTCATCATGCAGTATAGGAAAACAAGGAATCACATTTTCAAAGTCCTCAAAACAGTTACTGGAGCTAAAAACAATCATATCATTTTTATAGTGAAGAGTCAAACAACTTTAAATCACACAGTAAGCACAATTACAGTAACCACCTTTTCATGACATTTTTGAGTCTTTGGATACAAACTTTTTGCAGGACAGCAAGTTAATCCATGTCGGCAGTTTCAACAAGTTAAAGTAAGATTTAAGCAGTAGAGATCAACAGTAACTGTGGTGTAAATGATAACCCTGTGACTGTGACTGTTATTTTCATTTTCATTTTAACAGACTTGTTAAAATGAAAATGGTGGGGTCAGCTGGTGACCGTTAAATGATTTGAAGTTGATCTTTTCTGACTCGATGATTAGAACTGAAACCTAGAACTGAACTTTACAGGTATACTTAAAAAACGTATATTAAGGTTATGCTAAAAGTTATCATTTCAAAACTCTTTCAGTTAAATTCAACTTTGATGTGATTACTTCCCTCTCTGTGAGTTTCTCTCTCTTTGAAAGAAACACACATCGAGCAGCTCAGAGTGAACTTTGTTTTTCACTTCAACTTTATTAATAAAAAGAGCCTTATAGCATAGAAGCATTTTTACAGCACAAAAAAGGAAATATAGTTTTGGAGAGTAAATAACAGATAATACAGAGTGTTAAAGGAATAAAATGCAGTTAAGCTGTGTTATCATGATAAAGGAATTATAGCATTTTTTTATATTGTTATTAATATTGAAAATATTGTTTTTTGACTGCTTTGTTTGTTTTAGGTAAAAGTTAAAAAAAAAAAGTAAAATTATGGAACTACACATACACATTTATAATACTCTTGAAATAACCATATGTATCAAAGGAGTTTGGCCGATGAATCATATCCGGCCATTTGACCTTAGAACTGAAGAAGCTTCTCGGATGAGAGGTGAAACGTCTTCAAGCAACTTAAAGAAGTCCAGACGCTTTTCTTTGCAAACTACTTCGACTACAATGACCTGGATGACTGAGAACCTTCACAGACATACCATATGTATCACATATTCCATATGTAATCACATAACATCGCAATCTGGTGTTCTAGTACACGTTTCAGCACATAGTGCCCAGCTGTCAAAGAGTTCTTCTGGTTTATGTGTGAAAGACATAGAGAAAGAAGAAAAATGTCATCAAAACTGAATAGGAAGTGTTTCTAAGTGTTATTATTTATTTATTAGATGAAAAGATTATTTGTGTAGTGAATTACTTATTATGCAAAAGATTTGATAAAGGGGGGAAATACATAAACATTTCAGAAGAGGTTACAAACCTAAATGTAAATGAACCAAGATAAATTATGTTTTTGAAGAGATTCTATATCAATCTTTGAGCTTCATTTGAGGCATATTTTTTGCAGTGTATGGCATTGAAATAAACAACAAATAAAAAACAAAAAGCTTCTATAAGATGTTATTATGTTACCTGCTGGGAATTTCAATGATCAGTGCATATAACATGTAAAACGTCAAGCTGTGGAAGAACTTAAACAGCCAGACTAAAGTCTTACAGAGAGTGGAGCACAGAACAGCTTGAGTGTCGGTCACGTTTGTGGATTTAGTCTCTCAGACTGTTCAGAGACATTGTCAGGAGCTGTAAGAACAAAAAGATAAAAGTAAATTTTTTTATAATGTACAGTGAATGTTGATTTCTGTTAGTAAACACGCTCCAACTCTCTAGATAAACATGCAACAAAGAGTCAGGCAAGCAGAAATATTAATAGGGAAGTCACATTCATCAAGCAACCATGTATACAACAGCATAAAATACAATAACACAATAAAAACAAGCGTTCCTGTGATTTTTAATGTTTTGAGAGAGTAGTGATGAGATTTTAAGCGTGATTTACGTTCTAAATGCGAGCAGTAATATGTTCTACGCTGTTCCACATGAGCAAACTCTTTTCCTCAAATGTAGTTCACAGGTAGAGAGTTCAAATGTTCGTCTTCTGCACAGCTATGAAGATCAGCTGCTCTGTAATTATCTATTACACTGATGCTTCTCACATCATCAGTTTACTGTCATATAATAATTTCACTTTGGCTCTGAGATTTATTTCAGACTGAGTGTTTCAGTTTAATGTGAAATTTATCAGTATTGATTAAAACACAAATTCAAAAATTAAAATCAACATTTCTCCAACAGATCTCTCACCTTTCTTTCTTTTGTAAGTGAAAAACACCACAGCTGCCCCAGCTGCAACAGCTGCAATGAGGACGATCGCTAGAACAACCACTGTAGCTCTGATGTCAGTGGGCTTCTCTGTTGAACAAAACATGGAGACACTTTATTGTACAGAGGACAAATGAATGAGATTACTAAAGAACAAGTGAGGAACGACTCAGTAAGGACCTGATAGTAGATGCAGCTGACATCTCTGATTAAAACAAGAGGCGACACAAAACAATTAATACTCAGTTAATACGCCAACATTAGACATTCGTCTTGTGAAAACTGAAGATAAAAAACACTACATATAGTATTTCATTACGTTTTGCTTACTTCAGTTCTCTGCTATTTATGTTCCCTTTTCAGTGAAGCATCTTACTGATTTGTTATTAATTAGTTCTTGAGCAGCTGCTAAAAGTATTGTTTGATTGGATTGGTGAATGTAAATGTGGCAAAGGTCAGCTTATCCAACATCGCCTCAAGGAACTTAATAATTTAATGTAAAACCTTTATACCATTATAAAAACATTATAACATATGATAGTATATGTAATTCTATTTGTGAAAAACATAACTGTAAAGTTGTTAAAGATGGTTCAGTCAGTCAAGAGGAAAAGAGAAAGACCACAGAGAGGATTCATGGATGTAGTAAAAGAGTACATGCAGAGGGTTGGTGTGACAGAGTGGTCACCTTTTTGAAATAAATAACTACTCTGTAAAAATGATTCATAACCACTGCAGGATCCAGTCTTACCCCAGTTGGTCCTGATCGCTGCTTTGTCCAGTTTGGTGACAATGTACTCGTTCACGCCAAAGAGCTGAAACACACAGTCGTACGTCTGCCAGTCTTCAGGTGTGACTGAAAGTTTCAAATCAACACTCATCTGGAAGGTCCCATCATTGTTGGGAAGGCTCTCTGTGTGATGCACACCTTCATGGATCTCCTCTCCATCTTTCCTCCAGAACATCACGGCTCTGTCAGGGTAGAAACCTGTAGCGTGGCAGCCGACTGGAGAGGAGGACGACTTCTGGAGGAGAGACACTGAAGGTAGGACTGAAAAGAGATAGGAAGTTGCTACATTGTCTTTAAATTGCAACACAAATTTTCTATTTTTTTCTACATCAGATTCTGTAATTCTACCTGCTGTCTGCAAAAAGCTCCTCCCATACTGCAAATACTTCTTTAAAAGCTCAGGACATTTATGGATGAAAAGTTCTTTATTGTGTTCTAATCGAGTTTTTTCAGTATCCCATCTGAGTTTGGTGATGACAGCCTGTGGTTTTGCAGTGATCCATGTCAGCTTCTGCAGGTCCAATGCTATAAAATCTTCTCCATCATAACCGTACTGAATGAACCAAGTAACCTCTCCAGTGTCATCATCCCATTCACAGCCATTCATACTCTGCAAAATATGAACACCTGTAAAAAGACATAGTGACAATAACTGCAGGAAACCAGTAAGATGTCAGCATCACAGACACAAAAACAGAGGGACATACAGTTACTGGCCCAAAAATCAGTCTATTAACTTGTGGACACTGTGGAAGGTTCACATTTTTTCTATGCTTCTTTCACTGTTCTTATTTGTTATTTTCCCATTTTTCTAAGTAAAGTAGCAGATCTTATTATCATACACTGCAATCTAATTTAAAAAAAAAAAAAACCTTTGTTTTCTATTTTAAACCAAATCAGGATAAATTAAAAGTATTTTCAGCAGTAACAGGTCAGACAAATCCATACCTCCAGTTTGGTTGAAACGTTGCCTTAAACTCCAAATGTAATGTTTGAAAACCTCATTGGTGTGCAAAGATTGATCAGCGTACCACTGCAGGTGCTGAGGATCATCGTTCATGAGCTTTTTAATCCATTCTGTTTTGGGTTCTGCTCTTTTTGTGCTGCTATCATAGTAACCTCCCTGAACTCCATCAACAAGGGCAACAGCCACAAACTCAGGGATGCTCTGGACTCCAGTTGTTTGAGTGAAGAAATACTGCAAGGAGTGTTTTACTGTAACAATGATGAGACTTTGAATTAGATGGCTTTACTGTTATATAGACGCATTTCTTTAACTACTCTCAGCATTATATTTAAAGATTTACATATTTTGTCATTAACTTCTAAAAAAATCCTTTCCAAAATAAAAGTTTAACTGATATCACAGATAATATGCTAATTCTGTTTGATTTACATCTTCAATGAAACCTGAATGCACTTGTCACTTAGAACTAAAGAGAAATTAACATTCTCAACAGAGAGACTGAGAAAAAACTGCTTTCTCAGCAGCATCTCAAACTAACCAGTTACTGTATTGTTGGTGGAGCCTAAAGTAACTCTCTCTAAAATAATTTATATCCAGTTCATGGAAATGTACATGTGTAGCTGTACAAATTATCCATCCATCCAAATATCTAGTAAAGTTTAAATGGGCACCTGGGATAGGCTCCAGTTCAAATGCTACCCTAAACTGGATAAAGAGAAGAAAATGGATGGGTGGGAAAACAGCAGTGCTCTGACTGGAATTGTACAAACCACAAGTCAACATTTTACCTGTCAGCTGTTTAAGACCTTCAGATAGTTTTGGAAATATACACATAGATGACATTTTCAGTATATTGTAACATTGTGGCATCATAAAGTACAAAATAAGCAAATGTGTCTTATCATTCCATTCAAACTGGCTGCTGAAGGCTTGCACTTACCCTCATATTAACTTATTTCATTAAGAATTGATTGTTTATTAAGTAACCAGGTTAGCATGATTTCCACACAAACAATATCCTTCAATCTTCAGGGTACATTCTCTAAACCCTATTTTTTTAGAAGGGTCCTTGAACGTTTTGACCTTAAGAGAACCTTTTGGGAACATTATCTTATTATCTTAAAAGCCCCCAAACATTCAATTTCTGTAAGGTTAGCTAGACAACTTAGCTATTTGTGGAGTAGGTTAATGATATGAGTGAAGGTGCCCCCCCACCTTCTTCAAATCAAACAACGTCAAACATTTGTGCTAAGTTTGTGCTGCAAAATGTTTTCTTTGTGCTGTTTTTGTTTTAAAGATATTAATAAAAGTTTTTTAGAGGTCAGCCAAGGTCAACCAGCCCCCAACATTAATGAAAACAGATAAAATGGGTGTTAATCGACTCTTCTAGGTTTCTGCTGGTTTGTGATGAACTAGCTATTGTTTTGAAGTTACTGTATTAAACTTGAGAGCTTCAAAAGGTTCTAAGTATGTAACTTGACAGTTCAGTGTATTCAGTTTTTCTAACAGGAAGCATGCCTACATTGTTCTGATAGTTTTGTATTTTGCAAATATTTTTTTTCTCTGACAGAATGCATAATATATTTTAACTATTATAAGTGAACCTATTTTTTTTTTTTACTTTTAAAAAGTGTGATCATGATAAATATGCATACTGGTTTATGTTTCACAGCCTTTTTACTGTAAAGAAAGGGGCTGGTTGGCCTTGGGTGACCTATGTCTATGTGCTGTTATCTCCATCTGCTTCTGCTCATAATCATCACAAGGCCTGAGACCAGTCAGCTAAAACTTTCATTGAAACAGCCAATTTTGACTTATACAACTCAGAAAACCTTGGACAACAACATCAGTAGCGTCAGAATAACTTTTAATATTTACATTTATTTTACATTCTGTGGGAAAACAGGAAATAATAGACCTTTATCATTGCAGGCATTTTGATTTTTATCTCAGTTCCTTTAACTATCCCAGTACTCTCACTTACTCGGCAAACTCTCCTGTTCCTGTGTTTATATGTTTAAAACAAACACACAAGCACACACACACACACACACACACATTTCCACCACTCACAAAGACAACAGAAAACCTACTTTCTGTTCTTCAGCCTGTGTGGAAGTGAAAGAGTGGGGTTTATTTTGATTCCGGAGAGAGCGTTTTCCCTGTTGTTTTGTTGGCCATGGCCACAAGTAGCCTGTGTTACTGTTCTTAATAAACAGCCGGTAAAAGGAATATCGATTGTCTCTGTTTTCTGTAGGAGGAATGCTACAATATACACAAATAATAATGACAGAGAAAGGAGGGTCCGCCCTCTGAATATGTAATCATGGATTCGGATTACACCTGTTAGCTACTCAAACTGCCCACTCAAGCGCAATTTGAGTGGGCGTTGAGGAATGATCCACAAACTACAGCCTATTCTGAGGACAAGAAAACTGATATATTATTATTATTATTTACAAAAGAAAAAGTATAAAGCATGTATTTAAAGACTGGCGGTCCCAGTTAGCTGCTGAAAACGGCTTGTATAATATTCAGAGGATATGACATTATTTTTTTTATCAACATATGAATGTGAAATAGTGATGTTAAACATGTTTGCGCAACTAAAGTTCCCAGTGTAGCGACTGCCAGAGTTGCTACCGAGGACCAACCGGGCATTACAATGAAACTATTGGCGACTGTCAAACCCTTGAGTCGCCGAGCAGCTGAATATGGGATTAATGTTGATGCGCACGCTCTCTAAACGTAAGACAAACTTTCAATTTAGCCTCCTAAGACCCGAACTCTTCCAAGACATGCATTTTTAATTTCTCTTTGATATTTGGGCATATTGGGGCCCGATGAATGTAAAAACAAAGAATTTCCAGTTTTGTTTTTTTTTGTTTTTTTTTTACCTTTTTTTTGTTTTTAAGAAAAATGAGAGCCACAAATGATGATATTCATTTAAAATTTTGATAGAACAGTAGCAGTATAATGTCCTCGTAAGTGGATATCAGGCCCACGTAGAGCAAAATTGAGTATTTTGGTCAAAATAACCAAAAATGTGATGTCCACATATGTGGATGTGGACATCACATATGTCCTAGGAGGTTAAGACGCCTTTATTTGTTATGAAAATCCTTAAAATCCATCCAAAAACAACAGTAATCGAAATAACCAGGGTTGAGCGGTCAGTAAAAGTCGACTTCCCCCATCACCCACTCATTCAGAAAAAATCCCTCGGGAAGCAAACAGGAAGCAATCAATACTACTAACACTATCACCACGTGGCCCAACCATAAGATATCAAAGAATCCTGGCTGCTCTTTTTATTATTAACAATATATAGCAATAAAACATTAAAATTACAGCGAGAGAGAGAGAGAGAGAGAGAGAGAGAGAGAGAGAGAGAGAGAGACGGATCCGTTTAAATTTAATCTATATTGCTCATCGTTCATCTGACCTCTATTCCGTCTGAAACAGTGTCAACATTGGTCCGTCGACATCGTTATTTACTTTTTTTTTTCTTTTCAAAAGTTGATTTGTGGTCTGTGATTTATAGAAGCAAATGTAAAACAGACAACTGTTGACGGTCTCACTCTCTACTCTCATTACTGAAGACAGACCTGGTGCAAGTATCCAAAGAAAATATGAAGAATGTGGACGTAATCTTACCTGATGATGAAAAGTGACACAAGAAAAGCAACAATAATAACCTTCCCATTGTAACTTTATTTGGATTATAGGACCAAAGCAGTGGGCTATTGTTCTAATTTAGCTCAGGGTTTCATTTACGTGACAGAGGTAGCGTTGATTTATGATATCAAAGTGCATGTGAAACATCACATCCTATCCTGGAGACTGCGGTCAAGAGCCGCCCACAACTCCGCTTACAAAACACTATTAAAATGAAAGCTTTATGTTAAAGTATCAAAACTATTTTTTTCATTAGCTTTATTACTTTGCAGGTAGTTTTTTTTTGTACTTGATTTTGACTTATCAAAATAATAATACCCGAGTAGATACAACCCCGATTTAAAACAAATGCTTTCTTAAACCTGATAAAGGTCTATTATTTCCTGTTTTAAAACATAATGCAGATATACAGGGAGTGCAGAATTATTAGGCAAATGAGTATTTTGTACACATCATCCTCTTCATGCATGTTGTCTTACTCCAAGCTGTATAGGCTCGAAAGCCTACTACCAATTAACCATATTAGGTGATGTGCATCTCTGTAATGAGAAGGGGTGTGGTCTAATGACATCAACACCCTATATCAGGTGTGCATAATTATTAGGCAACTTCCTTTCCTTTGGCAAAATGGGTCAAAAGAAGGACTTGACAGGCTCAGAAAAGTCAAAAATAGTGAGATATCTTGCAGAGGGATGCAGCAGTCTTAAAATTGCAAAGCTCCTGAAGCGTGATCATCGAACAATCAAGCGTTTCATTCAAAATAGTCAACAGGGTCGCAAGAAGCGTGTGGAAAAACCAAGGCGCAAAATAACTGTCCATGAACTGAGAAAAGTCAAGCGTGCAGCTGCCAAGATGCCACTTGCCACCAGTTTGGCCATATTTCAGAGCTGCAACATCACTGGAGTGCCCAAAAGCACAAGGTGTGCAATACTCAGAGACATGGCCAAGGTAAGAAAGGCTGAAAGACGACCACCACTGAACAAGACACACAAGCTGAAACGTCAAGACTGGGCCAAGAAATATCTCAAGACTGATTTTTCTAAGGTTTTATGGACTGATGAAATGAGAGTGAGTCTTGATGGGCCAGATGGATGGGCCCGTGGCTGGATTGGTAAAGGGCAGAGAGCTCCAGTCCGACTCAGACGCCAGCAAGGTGGAGGTGGAGTACTGGTTTGGGCTGGTATCATCAAAGATGAGCTTGTGGGGCCTTTTCGGGTTGAGGATGGAGTCAAGCTCAACTCCCAGTCCTACTGCCAGTTTCTGGAAGACACCTTCTTCAAGCAGTGGTACAGGAAGAAGTCTGCATCCTTCAAGAAAAACATGATTTTCATGCAGGACAATGCTCCATCACACGCGTCCAAGTACTCCACAGCGTGGCTGGCAAGAAAGGGTATAAAAGAAGAAAAACTAATGACATGGCCTCCTTGTTCACCTGATCTGAACCCCATTGAGAACCTGTGGTCCATCATCAAATGTGAGATTTACAAGGAGGGAAAACAGTACACCTCTCTGAACAGTGTCTGGGAGGCTGTGGTTGCTGCTGCACGCAATGTTGATGGTGAACAGATCAAAACACTGACAGAATCCATGGATGGCAGGCTTTTGAGTGTCCTTGCAAAGAAAGGTGGCTATATTGGTCGCTGATTTGTTTTTGTTTTGTTTTTGAATGTCAGAAATGTATATTTGTGAATGTGGAGATGTTATATTGGTTTCACTGGTAAAAATAAATAATTGAAATGGGTATATATTTGTTTTTTGTTAAGTTGCCTAATAATTATGCACAGTAATAGTCACCTGCACACACAGATATCCCCCTAAAATAGCTAAAACTAAAAACAAACTAAAAACTACTTCCAAAAACATTCAGCTTTGATATTAATGAGTTTTTTGGGTTCATTGAGAACATGGTTGTTGTTCAATAATAAAATTATTCCTCAAAAATACAACTTGCCTAATAATTCTGCACTCCCTGTATATTATACTCAAAATAGAAGAACATTAAATATGTTAAATGCATATTTAACAGACATTTTTGTCTTTTATGAAGTATATTAGTTTTAAATGTAATTGCAGCTACATTGAATCATACAGCCCATTGAGAAATTCACTTAAGCAACACATGATTATTTTTTAATTTTTTAATTATTTACTTAGTTTGTATGATGTAAACATTGATCTTATTAAGTCTGATTAAAATATGACATCAATTTAAGATGAAGGTTTGCACATATGTACTCTGAGTTACCCAGAAGAAGAATGCACTGAGAATTTAATGTGAACTATCAGGGGTTAATTTTAATGAATTGGGAAATGCAACAATAACACAACAATGACAAGAAAATTGTGACCAACTACTGGAAGAATCTGGTGATTTTCTTTCTCTTTTTTTATTGAGGATACAGACTATGGACAATCAAAGGACAGTATAAAACAGAAGTGAAAAATCCTGTTCCTGTTCTAAGTAGCTTTGGAGACCTGCAGCTCTTTACTCATCCATGTCATAGATGCAGATATTAAAGATAGAAGACATGATCATGTCCTGTACGATCTTCAGTCTACTGTTATACAGTCATTTCACTGTAGCTCTGAGACTTAGACTTATTTCAAACTGTGTGTGTTTGGACCTATGCTAAATTCCTCAGTATGGATTAAAACAGAAACTAAATAAACTAAATACAGTGTTTCCCCATTTGAGATTTCACGACTTCCTTAATTTTGAAATAAACAAATGCCACACCTGCAATGTGAGGAACAAATCAGAAAGCACCTGATAGTTGATGGACATGCATCTGTGATTACAATCACATAACCTTAACGTTAAAGTTCCATAAATGCATACCTTTGACTAACAACAAAGTTATAAATGTGTTTGGGGTTTTTTCCACGTTATATCAGTTGCACGGAAGTAGCTGTCAACGCAAGTAATCCGGGCGCTGCAGCTTTAAGCGGCTGCGCGCGCTCCCGCGGAGGGCAATCACTTTCTGGCAGACACGGTGACGCACTGGGCAACTGTCGCCGATATCAAAAACCGCCACTGATACCAAGTACGTTACCTTCTTGTCCTGCGCCATCCACAACTTACTCACATACTCAAGTAATGTTACTCGAGTATTACTATTTGAGTTGTATTATACTTGATTAGTTGGGAGAAGTATCGAGACAAGTTCTGAAAAATGCACCGACTTCCCAGATAAACAGATGTCACCATTGGAAGTCACCAAGAAACTGCAGTAATGATTATTCACTTCATTGCGGCGTTCTCCCTCTTAAGTCATGTAGTATCTCCAGGTAAGCTCGTATTTTATGTAATTTTTTAAAACTGTCTCTTGGAATTGAAACTGTGAGTTTTACACGGAGAGGACATCTAACTACTTTCACTTTCATTTGTGGTAATTACAAAAATCGTCGGCGTAAACTGCAAAATTTTAAATACCTGCATACACAAATACTTGTTATTTCCTAGAATTAAAAACATTTATGCAATGACAATAATATTGATATATCTTGTTAAGGTTCAATGTTGAGAGAAGAATCCATAAATAACCACAGATCCAGTCCGGTGTGCAATTAGACAGTATTTTAATAAACACATGTGTGAGTCCGACCGCTGTGCAGATTTCAGCGTCGAACTGAACTTACAATCATTAGACAAGGTTTTATAGGGTTGAGACAACAAAGCCCCCTCTTTTGCAAAACAGACAATAGTACAGCTTACGTCAATCCAAACCACAAAATGTTCCATGAACTTTAACATAGTCTAAAACAGAACATCTTCTTCGGGTCAACGCCAGGTGCTTCCCCTCAGCTCGTCTTCGCTGTCGCTCATCTGTTGCACTTCCTCTAAGTACGTCGGCACACTTCTGCACTTCTGCCCTACCAAAATAGATCCACCATGGTGTGTATGTGTGTGTGCGTGCACGTGCGAGGGCGCGTGCATGCTGTGTACTGCGTACGTGTCATGACCTCTCACTATTTGTGTCTGTATGTATATGTCTCGCCCTTAAATGCTCTCACATCTCACCCGTTACACTTCTGACCTTCACGTGACCAGGAGCCACAGCTCTTTAATAAGCTCAAATGCAATCATGTATAAAAGATTAAAATCATTTTCATAACACAGGTTTTCCTTCTCAGATCTGCCAATATGTTTGCTCCTCCTAATATAGTCTAAAAGTAACCCCAAGCAAAGCAATTTGAACTTTCCCCTATCAGTGATCCCTCTAACTAAGTGTGTGTGTTAATCAACGATACATGCATAATAACACCCTGCTCTTTGGCTTGCACTTAAACTCTGGCTTCAGTTTCACTTCTGCAAAAACATGCTCTGCAGACGCGTTTCGTTTCCTGTCTCATTTTGGCACAGAGTGTATTTTCCTGTCTCTGCCCTCTACACAGAAACCCTGAGATCATAGAAGTATTAAAAACATTTACAACTATAGATTCAACTCAACCGTTTAAAGTGGTTCTTCTTGGACCTTGTAATAAAGACTAATATGATACCAATATGTTTGAACATCTGAATGCATCTAGGAAAGCAACATCACTATTAACATGAAACGGTAATGATGATTATCAAAATAGCAGCAAATAATAGCAGGAAAATATTTCTCCCCTTCACAATCTTTAATTCACACACTAGAATGGTTCTCAGGAGAAAACAAAACTGACGCTTTATACATTTATAGTAAAGTTAAAAACAAGCTTTTCGTATCAGAATCATCTTTCACTGAGCACAGCAATAAGTGACTAATGCCACTTCGAGATGAGATCAGACGAGAACGGGAGACATAATTTTGTTTTAGCAGAATATTCTTGTGTGTGTGTGTGTGTGTGTGTGTGTGTGTGTGTGTGTGTGTGTGTGTGTGTGTGTTCCTGATTTCTTGAACGAGGAAATATATTGAAATTACTTTTAGATATTTAAAATAAATACTATTCTTAAAACAGGAGAAATATTGCAGTCTTGTTTTTCTTAAGCAAAATGGAAATAAACATATAAAACAACCTCAAATCTATATTATTTTTATTTATTTATTTCATGCAGTGAAACACTCCCTGAAGTTGATTTTCATTGAATCATCTGGAGTCCAAGACTTTGTGGGTGTCCTGTGGGCTGATGAAACTGAGCTGGTGCACTGCAATACCAACCTTAACAAAGCAGAACCAAAACCAAACTGGCTTAAAGAATTCATGAAAAGCAATCAAGAACACAACGACTTGTACACTCAAGAGTGTCTTCATAGTCAACATTTTTTTAAAGACACATTAAATGTATTGAGAAGGAGTTGCAGCCAAACTGAAGGTATTGTTGTAAAGCTAAAATGTTCAGAAGCTTTTGCTTTGCCCAAGCAGAACAAGCTTGGTTTGATATCTTCTTTCTTTCTTCCTTCTGTCCCTCAGGTGTTCACACCCTTCAGAGAATGTATGGATGTGAATGGGACAATGAGACTGAAGAGGTCAAAGGTTTTGATCGATATGGTTATGATGGAGAAGACCTTATGGAATTTAACCAGGAGACACAGACATGGCTCATTTCAACTCCTTGTGCTAGCATTGTCAAACACAAGTTAGACAATCAGCAAATTAGAATAGCAGATATTAACCATTACCTCACAAATGTGTGTTCTAAATGGCTAAAAAAGTATCTGGACTATGGAAAATATTTTCTACAACGAACAGGTAAGTTTCCATCACATAACGCTGTTTTGGGGAAACAATATCTACAGGGCCTATTCCTTTCATTTCAAATGAAAGGAATAAAGGAATATATATGCAAAACACAAAGCTGTTCTCTATTAAGGTATAATGCCTTATTTCGTTCTCTTTAGACTGGCCCTCAGTGTCTCTCCTCCAGAAGACTCCCTCCTCTCCAGTCAGCTGCCACGCTACAGGTTTCTATCCTGACCGAGCCGTCATGTTCTGGAGGAAAGATGGAAAAAAACTTTATCAATTGACGGACCGTGAACAGATATACCCTAATCAGGACAGGACGTTCCAAATTAATGTAGTCCTAAAACTTTCATCAGTCACTGTCACAACCCGGCTCATAGGAAGTGACAAACAAATGGGAGACCACACACAGGCTTCTAAAGGCTGTAAAACATATTTAATGAAAATAAGGTAAAGTAACTTAAACACAATGTAAAGGACATAACAGCCATAACTGAAACTTCCAAACGAACAAGACGGGAGCCAGAGACAGAGCCAGTCAGAGCAAGAGAGACCCAGCTGGTTCAGTCAAAGTGTCTTTTATATGCACTGGGACTGGCCTACTCAGGTGTGCTGCATCTGTAATTGGGTCAGCTCCACCTACCTGCAAAAACAGGTAAAAGCAAAAGCAAAACACAAGGCCAGCCCACTGGCCGTCACATCACACCTGAGGATTGGTCAAGGTATGACTGTGTGTTTCAGCTTTCTGCTGTCAAAGAAGACATCATCATCAAACTGGACCAAAAAGTGATCAAGAGTAACAGAGGTAAGAGTGAACCCAAAATAATGGATTTAGTGTGTGTGTTCAGGACCAGATCTTGGGAAAGTAATAACTTTAAACCTAAGAAATCTACATGCTTCATGTTTTCATTATAAATCCTTGGCAAAGACGTAGACCAGCAGACAAATACAAAAGCATTTTTTTGTGTGGTAGTGTGGATGTAATAACTGTTATACATCTATACAGATACACAACTTTGGATTGATGGATGTCTTGTCTTTCCAGATTATTTAATCTGTACAAGTCCCGAAGAGAACAATGATTATTACCTCAAAGTTTTTGTGGGGTTTTTTTTTTGTTCTGCTCATCACAGTCCTTGTTTTCATCGTGTACAAGATTACAGGTGATGTGTATATGTATATGGTATTTTCATTAAACGATTATAAAATTTTATTGATTCAGTTTACCACCCAAAAACAGTTCATCTAAATCCAAAGCATTAATGATGTTGTGAAAGAAAAGTTAAAAGAACAAACATATATTAAAATATTAAAGAGAGTTAGATTTAATTTGTTGTTCAGTTGTTGGTTTAACTTTTTATATCTAAGGTTTAAAATCATGGTTTGAGTTTGTTTGCCATCTACAATCATTTATAGAATTTTCATCAGTTTAAAATACCCCAAATTAAAATTATTTCAACAGAAAAACTTTAATGATGAATCAGATATGAATCAATCAAACCTGTGGTGACTATCTGCAGTATAACATAAATTTGATGTCAAGACTTATGTCATTATATATTTTTGAAGACTGGATATGGTGATTAACACTTTGTTTGTTTGTTTGTTTGTTTCTGCCTGCGATTCCAGTTGACGAAAGCAATCAAAAGAGTAAGCATGAGTTACATTCATTTGAAATAAAAACTGAGTTAGATAATTTGTTGAGTAAAAACCTTATTTTTCCAGAAGACTTGGAGACTTTGAAGTACTCCCCCATCGCTGCACTGGTTCTTGCTCTCATCCTTTGTTGTTTAACTGGAGTTCACTTTTATAAAACAAATACTGGTAAGCAAACAAAACATTTAACTCAAATCTTCACATTATATACATTATATAAATACAACCTCAGGTCAGTGCAAAAATTAAAAAGAGACCTCAAAATAATACAGAGGAAACCCCTAAAATCTGTCGACAACCTATGAATAAGCATTTGGTGGCATTGGGAAGAAAAAAACACATTTTTGACATGAAGAACCAAACTCAGGAAGGAGCAGTTATCTGCTGCAACCAGTTGAGGGTGGGGACAAACAGAGGGAAACGGGCCAGAAGACACATTATGGAAGAGAGCCAGAGTTTTATCAACAGTTCTGCTGTTTTACTCTTTTTAATGAGAAGAGACTATCTCCTGGTAATCCTTTAAAACTACTTGTTCGGTCTTTTTCTAATTGTTTTGTTATCAGCTTTAACATTAGAATGGTAACTGAGGCCTGTAAAGTAAAAAATCTAGCTCTTGGTTTGTTTGTTTTTGTGTGAACATGGCACAGCGTCATGATCCTGGGTTTTCAACCAGCGTTTTCCATTCTTACAATTTCTGTCTGTTCTCTGTTTTAACTAATTTAGGCTTGGTTTAATATTATGCTTTTGCTCAGGCTGTTTTCTCCTTTGTGTTTGTTTCTAGTTCCCCTTAGAGTGACAATTTGTGTTTTGATCTCTATTCTTAATACCATGATTAGCTGGGTTGTGTTCTTGACTTCTGGTTTGTATTAATTCCTTATTACAGTTATCAGCAGTTCTCTGTTCCCATTGTCAAGTCATCGTCATCCCTGTTTGTGTTTCAGTTTTTTGTTATTTCCCATTTTATTTTTTTAGTCTTTGTCCCCTGTGTGCTGTTTAATTTTTCCATGTCTTGTCCTCCTTAATTGTTGTCAGCTGTTTTCCCACCTATTGGCCATCTGCTTGTTGTCCTATGGCTCTATTTATTCTCTCTATCTCCAACTGTTCATTGTGGTTTTGTACTGTTTGTCGGTCCTTGCATTGCTCCATGCTATTTTTTGGATTATTGAACTTACGTTTCCTACAGCATTATCTGTTTGCTGCCACAACTACAATATAAGTTAGTTTCAGTTAAGTTAATGGTTTTCCTTGTCTGCATCTGGGTCTACTCCACAACCTTACACACCATTTGCCCTTCTAGTGAATCTGCTAGAACGTCCACACATTGCAAAGCTTGGCAATGGTTTCCAACAATACAGTGAATGAACAGAATAAAATGATTGACAATGAATGTTCCAGACCAGCAATCTGAAAAAATTGTTCTGCTTTGATAGGTGTTCACACTTACTTATAATCAGTTAATCACATGTATTTAATTAGCAGCATCTGGCTGTTACTTACTATCTTAACTCCTATTAAAGCAGTAAGGGTGTACTTAGATTTTCACAGGACTGCTTCTGCATTTTTGTTAAATAATGACATGGTATAATAATGTATGTCATGTATTGTTGCCTACCTGATGTTTACATTATATTCTGATATGTAGTCTTATAAGGGTTATGTTGACAGAAGTTATACTTTTGTTTAACTATAATTGAACATAATGTTGTTCAGGCTGGATTGTCATTTCCTGTATATTTCAGTACTTTGACACAACAAGGGAAAAGTGTTAAGATTACAATCAAAGTGGAAACAGTATTAGAATAAATGTTTTTATAAACCTCTAAGTGTGGTAGGAGAGAGTTCAACAAGGGGACAGAGACATTAATTTTTTGTGTTTCAGATTTCTCCGTAATTCTTCGATCTGGTAAGTAAAGCATATTCTGTTATTCTTTCTTATGTGATCTATGCTATTAAGGTGAAGATTTTTAAAAGTCTTTGTGATAACCATTCGTTCTTCTGGTAGATTATGCGTTGAAATGGAGAGAGCCATTACCTGGAATACAATGGGGACCCTGAAACAGGACGTAATTATAAGACCTTGACTTTACATTATTGAAGCATTAATGCATTTGTTTTTTTATTTACTGTTGATTGATGTGCACCCTATTTTTTCGCTGACTTGTTGAATGGACATTATATGGCTCACTACTTGAATGCAAACACAAGGCTGTGTTTGTATATTATTTCAGTGCAAACTGTGTTTTGAATTTATCTTTGTACTGTGGATTCATAACTGTGTAGACTCACAAATTATCACGGTTAGCACTGGCCAACCGTGGGGATGTGAGGAAGAAGGACCCAAATGCTGGACTCTTTATGATAAACAGTGCATTTATTTACAGTGGTGTAAATAATCCACAGAATAATAAGTCCCCGTGTGTTCCCTTGACTCCCTTGTCGTGTCTTCCACCCACAAGTCCGTGCTCTTCCACTCCTGTGTGTCCCGCCACCCCGTGCTCACTGCTCTTGTCTTCCACGCTCCTTCCTGGATAAAATAACAAAGAAGCAACCATCAGGATACTCAACCACTGCAGGCATGCACTCACTTAACTTGCCTCACAAAGACCACTGACGTGGAGTCTCACACAACAATCCCGCGCCGAGGAGCGCTCGGCCACACTCTTAAGTAGCTCCCCGATGAGGCTTCATTAGCTGCAGGTGTGTGTGATCATCCGCTTCAGGCGTGGCCAGCCTCCAGATGGGACACACCTACCAGGCCTGCCTGAAACCCAGTGCTCAGCCACACTCACAGACACACCCACTTGCCTATACATACAAGCATGGAGAACACAAGAATAGCAGCACAGTGCAGCAAACATACATCATATATCAGTCCATAACTGCTCATGGACCCTGGATCACTCAGATCCAGGTCCCTGACACAAATAAAACTATGGGGATGTTTGAGTAGTAAGTAATGTTAGAGCAGAAATGGAAATGGGTTTATGGCTGTCATTTCTTCAAAGCTTGATTTGTTTAAAAAAAAAAAAAAAGTTTTCATCCTAAGTCTACGAGATGGCAGCAGAGACTCTGTAAATCTCCCTTTAGGGCTCACAGCAGATTTTTGTCAGTGCGACTTGTCATACAGTCCCGATCAAAAGTTTAAAGACCAGTTGAAAAATGGCAAAAAAAATCATATTTTGCATGGTTGGATCTTCACAAGGTTCCAAGTCGAGCTTCAACACGCAACAAGAAGAAATGAGACAAAACATTTTTTGAGCATGCAATTTATCGAAACCAACACTTAAACTGAAACAGGCTGTTTTACAGCTGATCAGAAGTTTAGGACCACACCTGCAAAAAAACCCATAAACTCCCCAAAACAGAAATCAAAGTTCCAAACATGAACTCAATAATGAGTAGCTCCACCGTTATTGTTAATCACTTCAAAATTCATTGAGGCATACTTGATGTAAGCGTTTCCATGAGGTGAGTGGGAACATTTCCCGAAGTGGTGAAGACGGCCACACGAAGGCAATCTACTGTCTGGAACTGTTGTGTCTGGATATGTTCTAGCCTTTTTAAAGGTATAATACAAAGTGATTATCTTTTTGTGTTTACAAACACTGCCCCGCTCAACAAGTGAGCAGTGTCGGTCAAACCAGTTAGAAGATAAATATAGAGAAGCAGCATTAGCAAAAAGCCATGAATAATACATAATTATCAGAAATGACATGAAGTGACAAAGTAAATATAACATTTTTTTTAATCTGTCTAACTTATAAACTTTTTATGTTTGATCTATATTATATATGTGGGATGGGATTTATGGGATTTGGACAGCTGCATTCAAAAAGAACATATTTCTTCTTCACATACTAAATGCCAAATTCTATAACCTGTTTGTGTGTTTTGATTTTTGAGCTGGCTGTATATATTTTTAAAAAGTGCAAATTTGGGAGTATGGATTAAAACACAAATTCAAAAAATAAACTCTGCATTTCCACAACTGAGATCTCACCTTTCCTCTTTGGTAACGACTGCCACAGCTGCCACGGCTGCCACGATTACCACAACTGCAATGGAAACGATAACTAGAACAACGATTGCAGCTCCAATGTCAGTGGGATTCTCTGTTGAATAGAATATGGAAGGACTTTAATAATAAATTTGTGCTGTTACTTAAAAATAAGTGAAGAACAAATCAGTAAGGACCTGGTAGTTGATGCATCTTATATCTCTGATTGAAATAATAAGATTTATCAGTTCCACAGTTGGTACCTCATTACTTTTTGCTCACTTCAGTTATCTATCATGTGTCCCCTCTTCAGTGAACCATCTTACTGAGTTGTTAGTAGTAGAGATTTGATTGGTAAATGTGGTAAAATTGGTAAAAGGTCAACCTATCCAATATTGTCTCAAGCAACTTACACCATTATAGAAAGAAATCATCAATCAATTAATACTCTGTGTGAAAGCACTTTGCAAAACTGAGCAGAAAAAAGAAAAGTTGACAGGAAGAAACAGAATCAGGGCCATGACATGCTCATCTGCCAGAGCAAGCTGGGAGAAAGTTTCGAGTGAAAAGGTGATCATGGAGACACAGCAAGCAACATAACACATAACACAGGAAGAGATAATTGGGCGGTCAGGTCTTCAGACCTGGAACATGAAGTCACAGAGTCAGAGACAAATGCATAAAGGAGAGTAATTTGTGTTTGCTGTCTTTTGTACACAAGACAAAAAGTTTATTCCATTCATTTCAAGGGTTTTGATGTTAATATTATTATACTATTATAACAACTTGTATTGATGAATGATTACAGTGCTTGGTGAGAATCTTGTTGTCCTCTTCTAAATAAATAATTCTAGTGATTATGTGGAACTACTGAGTGCCAACTCAGTATGATGCTTTACGTTAATACTGTAGTATTAATAACTACCGTGTAAAAATGCTCCAGTCTTACTCATATTGGTCCTGATCACTACTCGGTCCAGTTTGGTGATGATGTCATTGTTCACACTATAGAACTGAAACACACAGTGGTACCTCTCCCAGTCTTCAGGTGTGACTGATGAAACACTGAGATCAACACTTGTCTGAAAGGTCCCATCATTGTTGGGAAGGATCTCTCCCAGATCCACACCTTCATGAATCTCCTCTTCATCTTTCCTCCAGAACATCAGGGCTCTGTCAGGATAGAAACCTGTAGCGTGGCAGCTGACTGGAGAGGAGGAGAAGACTTCTGAAGGAGAGACACTGAAGGAAGAACTGGAGAGAGACAGGCAGTTGTTAGATTGTCGTTTGAATTTGACTCCCTTTAAAAAGCCATACATTTTCTCTTTTACAACCAGTGGCGGTCCTAGCCAAACAGGCTAGGACCGCCACTGAACTGAATTTCACAAGAGAAACATACGCACACACAGATATGAAGAGAGAGAGAGTATGCATTGTATGCAAACGGCTACCAAACAGCCATCATAATTCGTCATACAGTGAGAACAGGACAAATCAACAATTGACAATGATTAATTAATATTAAAATCTGTAACATTGTTTCAGGATGACCTGCCATTATCCAATGACACATCTGCTTACCTGTATATTTTGCTCATTTCTCCTCCTCTTCTTTTCTCTTTTTTTCTAAACTGAGCACCTGATGGCTTTGAACCCAGGATTCAAATCATGAACACATAATGGGCTTGGATTTACAACATTATGAATGAAATGTGCTCTATTTGGAAGCAGCAGGTCTCCCTCTCCTTTCCACGGGTTGTGTGTGAGATTTTTTTTGTTATTGATCCCTTTACCCCGAGTCCTAAAGTGTATATTTATTTTCTTACTTTTCTTATATTTATTGTTTGTTTACTTGCACTGCTGTAAATGGAGCCTCGTCTCGTCTCTCTATATACTGGACTGTATGTAGCGGAGATGACAATAAAGTTTACTTTGAATTCAGCAGCAAGCAGGCACACCAAGGAAAAACAAATTATTGCAAATTATAAGTCTGTATCATAATGTCTGCTGTTTTCGTGTTTGTTGGTTTGTTTTAATTTTCTTTTATTTTGCGAGTTGGTTATTAGATGCTGCTCCAGCCAGCCAGAGAATCCCCCGCCCTCTCCTCCCTGTGCAGCAAGCAGCAGGCGCACCTCGCAAACGGAGGGCGCCCTTACTCCCAGCAAATAAGTGATAGAAAACCGATCGGTGCCTATGCCATCCCCAGTATGCGCTGGCATGACGTCGCGCAGCATGAGTACGAGTAATTTTTTTTTTCTTTTTTTTTTTTGGGCCGATGCCCGTTATGCCACCCCCACCACGATGCCGCCCCGGGCAACCGCCCGTATCTAAGACCGCTACTGTTTACAACTTCACATGAGATTCTGTAATTTTACCTGCTGTCTGCAAAAACTTTCTCCTGTAGTGGACATACTTCTTTAAAAGCCCAGGGCATTCATGCATGTAAAGGTTTTTATTGTAATTTAATGTAGGATTTTCAGCATCCCATCTCAGTTTGGTGATGATAGCCTGTGGTTTTTTGGAGCGATCCATGTCAGTGTCTGTAGGTCCGATGATAGAAAGTCTTCTCCATCATATCCATACTGCTTGAACCCATTAATCTTTTCAGTCTCATCATCCCATTCACATCCAATCATCCTTTGCAAAATATGAACACGTCTAAAGAGACACGGTGACAAAAACCACGGGAAATTAGTGAGATGTCAGCAGAGCTCATAGCCGATATCAGATCTTTGTCATCTGATACAGACACAAAAAAGAGGATCTCCTGTTACTCACATAAAAACCAGCCTATCAACTTAAGGACAGTGTCGAAGTGTCACTTCTTTCTGCTTTTATTCACTGTTCTTATTTTCTTTTCACTTGTCTTCATAAGCAGTAAATCTCATTACTATCTATTGCATTGTATGCAGTAGATAGTAATATGTATACATATATATATATATATAAGACTTATATATATGTATACATATACAGTGGGATGCAAAAGTTTGGGCATCCCACTGTAGATAGTTTAGTAGATCCGCCTTTTGCAGAACTTACAGCCTCTAAACGCTTCCTGTTGGTTCCAATGAGAGTCTGGATTGTGGTTGAAGGTATTTTGGACCATTCCTCTTTACAAAACATCTCTAGTTCATTCAGGTCTGATGGCTTCTGAGCATGGACAGCTCTCTTTAACTCACACCACAGATTTTCAATAATATTCAGGTCTGGGGACTGAGATGGCCGTTCCAGAACGTTGTACTTGTTTCTCTGCATGAATGCCTTAGTGGATTTTGAGCAGTGTCGTTGTCTTGTTGAAAGATCCAGCCCCAGCGCAGCTTCAGCTTTGTCACTGATTCCTGGACATTGGTCTCCAGAATCTGCTGATACTCAGTGGAAACCATGTGTCCCTCAACTTTGACACTATTCCCAGTCCCTGCACTGGCCACACAGCCCCACAGCATAATGGAACCACCACCATATTTTACTGTAGGTAGCAGGTGTTTTTCTTGGAATGCTGTGTTCTTTTTCCTCCATGCATAATGCCCATTCTTATGCCCAAATAACTCAATAACTTTATTTTCATCAGTCCACAGCACCTTATTCCAGAATGAAGCTGGCTTGTCCAAATGTGCTTTAGCAAACCTCAAGCGGCTCTGTTTGTGCTGTGGGCGGAGAAAAGGCTTCCTCTGCATCACTCTCGCATACAGCATCTCCTTGTGTAAAGTGCGCCGAATGGTAGAACGATGCACTGTGATTCCATCTGCTGCAAGATGATGTTGTAGGTCTTTGGTGCTGGTCTGTGGGTTGACTCTGACTGTTTTCACCATTCGTCACTTCTGTCTATGCAAGATTTTTCTTGGTCTGCCACTTTGAGCCTTAACTTGAACTGAGCCTGTGGTCTTCCATTTTCTCAATATGTTCCTAACTGTGGAAACAGACAGCTTAAATCTTTGAGACAGCTTCCTGTATCCCTCCCCTAAACCATGATGGTGGACAATCTTTGTCTTCAGGTCATTTGAGAGTTGTTTTGAGACCCCCATGTTGCTACTCTTCAGAGAAAATTAAAAGAGGGGGAAAAGTTACAATTGACCCCCTTAAATACTCTTTCTCATTATTGGATTCACCTGTGTATGTAGGTCAGGGGTCACTGAGCTCACCAAGCCAATTTGAGTTCCAATAATTAGTTCTAAAGGTTTTGGAATCAATTAAATGACAACAGTGCCCAAATTTATGCACCTGCCTGATTTTGTTTAAACAATTATTGCACACTTTCTGTAAATCCAATAAACTTCATTTCACTTGTCAAATATCACTGTGTGTATCTCCTATATGATACATTTAACTGACATTTTTTATTGTAACAACCAACGATTTATACAGGAAAATAATGACTTTTAACAAGGTTGCCAAAACTTTTGCACCCCACTGTATATGGTGGCTGAGCAACAAGCCTTTATATCCAAAATTACAGGAAATCCCTTCCTTGTAGAAAGCACTTTGTGTCATCAAAACAGAGTGAGCCATTGATGCAGTACTTTTGTGTCATGGTACTAGGTGTTCCTTGTTTTCACTTCCTTTTTAATTAAAAAAATTATTTTTCTTGATTATTATTATTATTATTATTATTATTCTCTAACTTGGTCCTCATGCATGTGACCTAAAACTCAATGTCAGTATTCTGTAGTGTATATGTTGGAGAGAGGAGGCAGGTGAGGCTCTTGCTCTGACACGTTGTCTGTTTCACCTTTGATTTGACCAAGTATTGCAACCCTGTGACAGCCCAGCCCTGTCAGTATTGGCTGTTGGGTCTGCTTTTTGCTAATCCTTTTCAGGCACTTCTCAGGTGCTTCTCTCATCTAATAAAGGAATTTACTTCACCTGCTTGGTAGACAATATTAGCTGGCTTCATTTTTGCCAGACGGCTTTGGTTGGTTTTCATTAGCTTTGATATGCAGGTTATAGCTCAGTGCTTGGTCATATTTTGTTCACATTTTCTCAGATTATGAGTAATAAATTGGCTAAGTGAAAAATGTTAGTGTCGCTCTGTTCTTTGTTATGCTCTGAATGAGCCGAGCATAACACCCCATATTCTGTGTCCTTTGGTAGATTCTGATTTTATAATGATATATAATAATAAGCTTTATTTATAAAGCATACTTAAAAACCAAGGGTATCCCAAGGTGCTTAACATGTAACATAGAAGATAAAGGGAAGATAACAGAAATAGGACCAAAGCAAGTACTAGGTATGCAAGCAGATAACTGTCACTGATACATAGAAGAAGCAGCAGATACAGAACAAACAAGGAATTAAATGAGCATAAAAGTGCATAATGTAAAAACACAAGTGAAATGTTAACTAGAGGAAAAGCCAAGATTCAATAAGTGGGTCTTTAGTCGTGATTTAAACAGTGCAATAGAATCAGAGAGGGAGGTTATTCCACAGCACCAGGTCAGCCAGAGCAAACGCAGGGTCACCCAGAGACTTCAGCCGAGATCTAGGTTGCGTCAGAAGTAGTTGAGTAGCAGACTTAAGTGTTGTAGAAGGAATATGTGGCCTGAGAAGTTCACTAAGATAACTCGGCGCTAATTTATTAATAGTTTTGAACGTAAGGAGTAATATTTTAAATTGAATACGGCAATTTATGGGCAGCCAGTGCACGCCAGCTAGAACAGGAATAATAGAGCAGAATTTCCTGGAACCGGTCAGGAGGTGGGACACTGCATTTTGGACTGTTTGCAGTCTAAGGAGAAGAGAAGAGGGAAGACCTAAGTACAGGGAATTACAATAATCCAACCTGGAGGTCGCAAAAACATGAATAATAAGGGTGGGTTTTGATAATCGATTTATCGATTAAAATCGATTCTGGCTTGGATAACGTGATATCGATTCATTAAAATCCTGAATCCATTTTTTAATATTAATTTATCTTGCCCGAAACTCCAGAATCTCAGATGAAACCTCACAACATTTCAACAACCACCAAACAGCTAAAACAGTAAATGAGAGCAGGTACACGGATTCTGCACAAAGATGTGAGCACAAAGTGCGGACCCGCGGATCAGAATCAGTGAGATGTCGCCTTTCTCACCCGAAGGCACGGACATGGTCGGGGCTGAAAGCCGCCAGCTCGCTGATTCTGATGCTTCGGCGGGTCCGCGCTTTGTGTTTACGTCCTTTTTGCACTGATTCTAAAGCTGTTAGTTTTATCTCTCTCCAAACAATATTGACCGAACCAGCAGCAAAAGAAGATCCAAACTACGCTTCACATAAATATCGTCATGAATTCCCTCTTACTTTTGCTGTTTTGCTTCCACCACACTTCATGCACAGCTCTTTCTCTCTCTCTTGCGCTATACTTCAAGAACAGTTTCCCGTCTAAAAATCTGTTTTCTGCATTATTGGCTTGCACGCACAAGTCTACCGTTGTTTACAGCGCTGTCGGCCGCTGTTTTTTTTTTCCTTTTACTTACTTCCGAAAAGAAAGCCTCATTTCTGCTGTTCAATAGGCTTCTGAACAAATGTAAACTTTTTAAAATTATGCAAAATGCAAAACGCTTAGCCGTGTCTCTAATAAAACCGCTGTAACGTCAGAGGTAAAGTTCATATGTTGATTAATGGTTTTCTTTCGTTTTTGATGTACTGCAGAATATTTTTTATAAAATCCCAGGCCAGGAAAATCACCTTCATGTTTTTCTGTGTTATATCTTCAGCTACTTTGACACAAAGGCATCTGCTGTGATGCTCACACCTTTGATAAAGTCGCGAGTGTCAGCTTCCTTTTTATAGATACAAAAATATGTAAATGTACTGATCTGAATTATAATATTTCTGGCTGTCTCAGGCAAAATTTTCCAGACTTAAATCGAATTGAATCGAATCGAATCGAAGTAAATCGAATCGTGGATGGAATCGATTCGGGACCTTGTGAATCGGAATCGAATCGATTGTAGAAATCAGTGATGATACCCAGCCCTAATATATATATATATATATATATATATATATATATATATATATATATATATCCTGAAAAAATAATCAGTGGGAAAAATTGCAAACTGGTGAAATTGGTGCAAGGCACTATTTCCATTGAAAAGAATGGACATTCAAAGTTTGATTTTTTTTTTTTTTTCAAAAGAGCCATGGCTTGAAAAGTAAACACTGAATACTGCAGTAATAAAGGCCCTGAAGTTGAAAAGTGGCAGAAAAATAAGCTACTGAAACTTTACCAGTGTTGGCTTAAAAGAAAGGATGGTACATATTTGACGAGGTAAACATGTTGTTCCCACATCATAACTAGAAAACTGTTCAATCGTACAGTCTGTTCCTGAGAACCAGGCCTTCTTTGAAAGGCTGTTCCTTTTGAGCTCCATAACCAGTTTCTATAATACGTCAAAGGTATACTTCAGTTCCAGTGGGTAGGTGAGGTTCAAAGTGTACATTAGTCCAAACAGCATTGCAGCTGCTAGGGTATAGTTATCCAAATCCTGCAAGACTCTCTGGCCTTCAAGGACTATCCTGATGGCATCCTCAGGGATGCCACTGGCATCTCTTGACTTTATGATGTAGATTCCCATGGTTGTTTCCCTATTAGATTGTTGGATAATGGCTTCATCTGTGGCCTGGAAAACGCAAAGTTCCAAAATTTAATTCAACAGAACACTGGTCAAAAAACCTTATACCAAATTTTATTTTAATCTGTGTCACAATACCAAAAAAAATGTTAACATTAACACATTAGGTGAACAAAAATGGATTCATTACAGCATGTGATTTGAGTCCTCAGAATGCTCAAAAAGGTAATGCATTTCTGAAGTGAAATCTCCATGCAAAGAAGCAGAATATTGTCAGAGCATGGAGAGGTGTCCAACTATGAACTCAACACATGGTCCTAATGCATGTAAAAGAAAAAAACGCACCTATGGTAAATTTTGAAAATCCCAGGTGATTTGCAACATCATTCTGGCATAGAGTGACAAGCAGCATTTTGTTAAAATCATTATTATTTTCCTGTCTCTCTATAAATCAGTTAAAATAATTTGTTGGGTTTTTTGTGTGTTTAACATAGTGTAAGCTGTTGAACTTCTCTGCCAGAAGTTGTCATAATTTATGTTATCAGTACATTACATTCACTGCCCTAGAACATGAAATAAAGCCCCACGTCATGCACTTTCTCTTCTAATGAGTACTGCAGGCCCTTCATAGGTGTCATGCACCAAATAAAGTGACTTTAGTGAAGACACCCCCCCCCACACACACACACACACAGCCCACCCCCACCGCAAACTAGCTTGTTTAACTGTAAAACATTTTAGTTACAACCAGTTAACTAAATGGACACAAGTTTGTTATTCTGCATTCACTGAGAAAAAACAAGCGAAAGTGACTGGGCACTAACTAAAAAAATGTTAATGCACATAATATTGTCCCGCAGCTTAAGCTAGCATTATCTTTAGTTAACTTAAGGAATGACTTGTTTTTTTCATTATATTGCTCAACAGCAGTTCATGAGAAAACTTCCCCATCTAACGGATGTTCTCTTTGTTTCCCCTCAAAAATTTAGTTTTAAGTTTACCTCGACAAAGTAAAGCTCAGCGCCAAAGGTAAACAAAGCGAAGAAAAAAAAAAATGGCAGACCACCACACTGAATTTTCCCTCGCAGAACACACCCTGGGGGGGTGGAGTTTCAAAAGAAAACATAACTATTTTCTATTATTTTAATATGACTGGTTTTCAAAGACTGAACATCCTTCTTAAACAAGTGAAAGGCGTGAGATTTAATTATGTTTAGACCAAAAATATAAATGATTCATGTTGGATATATGTACTGCATTTTTACTAATTTAACAACCTCATCATTGCATTAGCTTTATGCTATAGCATTACGCTTACATTAGCTTGAAGCTCAAGGTCGTCATTTTATTTAATTTCTTTTTCTGGGCTCACAAACAGGACACACAGCATTTAGATAACCGTTACACTGAATCTTGGGTCTGTGTTGAGTCTTCCAGCTGCTGACTACAGAAGCTAGATTAACCTTTCAGCATGTTTATAGCGGCTGTGGCTATGTGCTGGAAATGTTACCGTGTGTGAGCAGTCACATTGGCAGCAGACATGTTTCAACAAGCTACTCTTATCCCGGCCCTACATTAGCTTGTTTAATGGTTAAGACACTGCAGGTACCACCACTTACTACAGACACAGATTCAAGTTTGTAATAGTCTGTTAATTTAGACTGAAATAATATACAAACAATATTAACTCACATTATATATGATAATTACTAATTTGCTTATCACATATATATATATATATGTATGTATATGTATATATATATATATATACATATACATATATATATTTAGACTTCTCTCAGTTCCTTAAATTCGATTCAATTGTCTAAGCTACACAAAAGCGACACATTTGATTCTAAGGACAAAAAATGTCAGTTTTTCCTTTATGTTATGACTTTATTCTGCACTACGTGCTTTCGATTTATATGTTCGTCCTACTTGATAGCGCTACTTGCTTTTACTATTCATAGCATCTTGGACAATTCCACAGTTTTTCATTTCAAAGGTATCTTGCTACTAAAGTGTGTGTGTGTGTGTGTGTGTGTGTGCGCGCGCGCGCGCGTGCGCGTGTGTGTATACATGTTCAGACATCTTTGTGAGGACAAAAAGTTGGCATGCTTGTGGGGACCAGCAGTCACTTATGGGGACAAAATGCCCTTCCGCATGAAGTTGAAGTTGAGGCTCAAAATGTGGTTTTCGTGTCAGGGTCACAATTAGGTTGTGGTTAGGTTTAGGCTGAGGGTTAGGATTAGGCATTCATTTTTGATGGTGAAGGTTAGGGTAAGCTGCTAGAGAAAGCATTATGTCAATAAGATGTCCTCACTAAGATATGAAAACAAGTTTGTGTTTGTGTGATGTGTCTAACTTATCTTCTCTCAGAAGCCCATCTGCATTATAAACTAATGAATGATGCTAACCTTTCAGAGCTTCAAAGATATCTTTCTTGCAGCAGGAACTAAAGCAAAACTGGACTTTGCAGCACACAGCAGATTCTGGAAATGATTGTGCACTCTGAGAGAGAAAACTGCTCCCCAGCCTCCTCTGAGGACTCCTCCATGTCAGTCACAGAGGTAGAAAGACACCAGCTAGATTTCAGCTGTCTGAAGATGGATGAAGGAGCGACAGGATGGACTTGTCCATCTCCAGATTTTGGTGTCCCACACAAGACTATACTATGTCCCAGCACTCTGAGGTTTGATCCTGGGATACTACACAGTGTGCCACTATGCCATGAGTAAACTGAAGTCCGGCTTTGCAGATCCCTCTCATCAGTAAATATAAGATATATTTTTTGTCATATGGGTCAAATTCATTAAGATTTTAATGCTTAAAGAAAATCATTTTCCTTTAAGACCAAAGACTTATATGACCCAATTAGCAGGAAAATAAGTAAGTAAGTAAATAAAGGTTTATTTATATAGCACTTTTCACAGACATATGTCACAAAGTGCCTTTTGGAATAAAAATGTCTTTAGCTGATTTTTAAAGGTCACCACCGAGTCCAAATTATAATGGGTCCAAAAATTAACGTCAACATATACAAAGTTGTTGGTTATGACTTAGCAGTAGCTGGTAGTGGAATGGATACTGTCTATAAAGACCTCGAAAAATAATAAGGGGAATTTGTTCCATCTTTTTATAACTTGAGCATTGTTTATTAGTAAATATTTACAGTACAAACAAACAAAAAAGAATTCCAACAAACTGAAAGCAAAACAAACAAACAAACAAAAACAGATTAAAAACAAAAAATAAAAAATAAAAAATAAAAATTATGAAACACTATTGATGGAGTCAGTCTGATCTGATTTAGTTTCATCAGTTTGGGAGTGCTGTTGGTAAATGGTCCATGTCCTCTGGTCAGCAAGCAGATACCTTGAAATAACCACAGGATGCTATAAAATAATAATAATGATTAAAAAAAATCTATACACACGTTAACTTGTAGCCAGTGTAGTTCAACAGCTCCTGCAGTGACATATTCTGGTCTCTCACTGTTTTGCAATTTTCAGGTAGAAGCTGCAGTGTATAAGTGTCTGAGTGAAGCCAGCATAAAGTCATTTACAGCAGTCAAGGTGAGAAAAAGATGATTGAATGTAAATCAGTGACAGACAGAAATGATAAAGATGTCCTTTTCTTAATGAAACAAAACAACATTTATTTTGACAACAAACTAAGCTTACTTTTAATTTTGAGACAAATAATTAAAATTGATGAAGGAAAGATCTATAACCGTGTGTCATCTGCATACCACTGGTGAGATATACTGTATTTTGAACGATCTTGCTGATAGCAGTGCACCAGGTTCCTATTTGACAGGTATGAGCATAATACATATAGAACATGTTTAACTTTTTTGAAAACAACTGAATACTCACACGCCAGACAGAAATACCAGAAATTAAAGAACTGTTATCAATAAAAATAGAATAGAATAGAATAGAATAGCTTTTTATTGTCACTGTTACAAGAACAGTGAAAGGCAGTTTGGCATCTCTCCATGTGTGTGAAGTACACAATAGCGTAAGTATTTACACAATGACCAATTTACATTTACACAAGAAAGATATGTACAAGTTATACATACACCTGCAAACATACACGCACATACATACATATATGTATATATACATATTTGCATCCGTACATGCATACACACACATATTTCCACATACACGCTTACATCTATATACATACACATACATGCCATCTAACTAGCAGGTGCATTGAGAGGTGCAGTGTGATCAGTGATATTGCACATTGAGTGTGTGGCGGGGGATGATATTGCACATTGAGTGGGGGTGGGGGTGCTGTTGGAACTATACTAAATAATGTTATAATAAATAAAGTTTAAAGTGGTAAGGGTGTTGTTTGCATTGAAGTATAAACAGAAATACGATTTATAAATAAGGTGTAATGTCCATGAGTGTTGGCAGTGCAGTTATCCTCCAATCAGGGTGGAGGTAGGGCATGTTTGACAGCCTGTGGGTAAAAACTTCTGTTGAGTCTGTTTGTCTTCGACCTGATGGACCTGTAGCGTTTACCAGAGGGAAGGGGGGAAAAAAGTGAGTGTCCAGGGTGCGAGGGGTCTTTAATGATGATGCTGGCTTTCTGCTGAAGTCTGCCAGTATAGATGTCTCTGAGGGGAGTTAGTGAAGTGCCGATTGCCCGCTCTGCTGCCCTCACCACCCGCTGCAGTTTCCTCTTGTCCTCCGCAGTGCAGCAGTTGAACCAGAGTGTGCAGCAGTAAGTCAGAAGGCTCTCAATGGTGGAGCGGTAGAAGTTTACTAGCAGTCTTTGGGGTAATTGAGCCTGACGTAGTTTCCTGAGGAAGTACAGCCTTTGTTGTGCTTTCCCTACCTGGTGGGAGATGTTTGTGGACCAGGTAAGGTCGGCCGAGATGTGGACTCCGAGAAACTTGAAGCTTTCTACCCTTTCTACCTCCTTCCCATCAATGTAGAGGGTAGAGTGCTCAGATCGCTTTGTTCTTCTGAAGTCGATTACCATCTCCTTGGTCTTGGCTGTGTTCAGATGCAGGTTGTTGTCGTCACACCATTGCTTCAGATGCTGAACCTCCTCTCTGTAGGCTGAATCATTGTTGTTGTCGATCAGTCCTATGATGGTGGTGTCATCAGCAAATTTTATAATGGTGTTACTGGTGTGGATAGTTGAACAGTCATGGGTGAAAAGTGAGTATAGGAAATAATGAAATGATCAACAATCTTGTTCTTCTCTGCTTGTTACTTGTGTATGTGTTGGTGTGTATATTTGTCTATAGGGTGCTGTGTTTGTTGACGGGGTCTCTGGATTCAGTCTCTCTGAGAGTCCATAGATGTTGCCCAAAGCTGTAAAGTTCAAAACACACTGTTACTCACACTGCTGTTGGAGTTGCTTTTATATGCAACACCATTAATACAGAATAAATAAGAAAAATAGTTTACTTACTTTGTTCCCTTTTTCTTTCTGGAAATAGAAAGGGAAGAAATATTTCAGAATGCCAGAGAAATTCTGTTTTGCAGTTTGTATCAGAGTATTAGCTCAGCTCATCTGAATATCTCACCTCTCTTCTTTTTGCAAACATAAAATCCAATGATGACGAAAACAACAGAAACAACCACAGCAGGAATGATCATCATGTATGAGGACCTCTCTGCTCAGTCAAAACAAACAAACCAGATAAAATGTGTATAAGAAGCAGGTTAGAGTAGAAGTACATCCATCCATCCTGTAGTATTATTCTAGTTCGAATATAAATCCCATAATGGTGAGGGGAAGTAAATACAGCATAATCTCTCAGACTCATATACCATGACATATTTTAGTTAAGCAGAGCGGACACACTAAACTTATGTGGCTGACTTTTAAAACCTTTACAGGAGCTCTGTGTATTATGTTCCCTGACTGTTGAAATTTTAAATTTATTTAGATTCTGCTTGAAGCCCAAACAAAAAGAGAATAAAACATTCAAACACCACAATATCAAGAATCCACAGTACAAGCAAAACAAAATGAATCAAATGATTTTCTCTCACCCTTTGTATTGCTTTCAACCCAGTTGGTTCTGATCACTGTTTCTTTCAGGCTGGTGATGATGTTTTCTTCACCATCAGAGAGATGAAACACACACTCATATCTGCTCCAGTCTTCAGGTGTTACTGATGCAACATTCAGATTAACACTCATCTGGAAGGTCCCATCATCGTTGGGGAGGATCTCTCCAGGATTCACACCTTCATGGAGCTCCTCTCCATCTTTCCTCCAGAACATCACGGCTCTGTCAGGATAGAAACCTGTAGCGTGGCAGCTGACTGGAGAGGAGGGAGTCTTCTGGAGGAGAGACACTGAGGGAAGAACTGGAAGAAGGAAAGGAATTCAACCAAAACCTAATATTCAAAACAGAGTCGTTAGAGCCAAACAATCATCATGTTAAGTCATGTCAAGTTTATCTGTGTAGCACTGTTCAGACAGAATGTAATTCAGAGTTCTTTAGAGAGGGGAGGATAAATACAAGAGACATTTAAAACATCTAATGTATACGATGATATAACACATACAGCTTTTCATCACCAGCTTTCAGCAGCTGCATGAGGCTACAATATGACATCTTTTAAACTAAAAATAACCCGAAACACTCTGAGATATAGTAATGAAATTGTGAACACAAGAATACTTAATACTTAATGAAAAATCACGAGTTTCAGTTCATGTCAATAATAATCTTTCAACCACAAACATAATAAATATTATCTTAATCCATCCACCAATTTAAATATCACCAGAAGCCAAATTCACCACCAGGTGGAGCTAAAAGGGAAGCTGCAAAATGGCTCATCCACTGTTTGGAAACCACTGATGAACTACAGCATCACTGAATTAAAATCTATCACTGAACAAGTTGACCTGCTGACGGTAAATTTTACTCACAAAAACATTAAATTACTGTATAAAAGTTCTCAGTCAAAAGTCAAAAGGAGGTTATTAAATGGTACTGTTGAAACTTCCTGTTTCATTTTGACTTTTCTTGAGACATTTCACTAATTTCCTCATGTTGTTAGTCCTCTTGTCTGTTATTCAGAAATCAGTCGCAGTACATCATGCTGGAGGATGTCTCAGTTCCTAAAATGCATATGAACAAGAAAGGAGGCTGGAAGAGGAGCTATAATCAAAATGACCACGGTGAGAGATGGGCTCTTCTTTTTTTGTTTCAATTATTTAAGATGATCAGACTTTCTGCCCTTCACTGACTCTGTGTGTGATTGAAGGTATGATATCTTGTCACATTGCAGAGAGGCCCTAAATATGTATATAAGATGTTTTTGATCCAAAACCTAAAACTGCAGTTATCAGGAAAACGTCATATCAGTTTTCATACATTCTAAATCATTAAATTTCAAATCTACTTAAACGTTTTTGCCATTTTCTATTTCAATGATAACTATTTTTCAAAAGATAATACAAAGTAAAACAAACACTACTGCATCAGGTCATGTGATTTTACCTGTTCTCTGCAGAGAGCTGTTGCCACTGTCCACATACATCTTCAGCCACTCTGGACAAATCTTAGTGAGGATTTTTTCACGGTCTTTCATTCTGGTTGTGTCAGCATCCCAACTCTGTTTGATAATGTCAGCCTCTGGTTTCAGTGCGATCCACGTCAGCGTCTTCAGATCCAATTTAAGAAAGTCTTCTCCATCATATCCGTACTGTAAAAGTCCCGTAACCTCTCCGGTGTTTTCATCCCATTCACAGCCTTCTATCATCTGTAAAATGTGGACGGCTGAGGCGAGAGAGAAAACAGAGATTGCAGCGAACATCTGAAACTCAGAGGCTATAAACTCTAAGAAGCACAATAAAGACATAATGCAAGACATAAAACAGAGATATGATCTATAATTTTTAAAGGTAAAATCTTAACATTGTTAATACAAGACTAAAATTGAGAACAATTATTTTTATGAATTATGTTATTCTTTTTAGGGCACACTAGTGAGGTTTGATGATTACAAAAATAAAATAACTAATTATGCTAACAATCTTTACATTAATCAGTGATGTTTATGCATATACATGATTTATGATGATTTGGCAAAACAAATAACAGAAAACACTGCACCTCTGCTTTGGTTTAACTGCTGCTTCAAACTAGAAATCCATAATCTGAACAGATTTGGCCGATCCACAAAACAATAATCAGTGAGCGACTCCAACATCTGAGGGTTGGTATCTAATATTTTCTTCGCCCAGTCCTGTCTTGCTTCCAGTATCTTGTTGCTGCTGTCACAGTAGTAAGCCATCTGAATGCCATCAATTACTGGGAAACCCACAAACTCTGATATGTTTGGGTTTCCAGAGGAACCAGTGTCAAAACTAACCAATGAATGTTTCACTGTGGGACAAAAATGTTTATAACAAGTAAATAAAGCATATAAACATTAATCGGAAATACAATTAATTCAGTATGATTCAGTTAAAATATGATCATAAAGTTTTAGAAAAAGTGACATAAGACTCTACAAGATCAATCAATTATGAAGTACAATGATATGTGTTTTGAGTACTTACAAATGTGTGTACCCAAACCTGAACAAATAATGATGATTAACGCATTTATAAGTTTAGCTTCATAAATCTGATCGCTGACACTTTCAAAAGCCTCCCTGTGAATAAGAATGTTTATGAATATTCGTGGCATTCTTTTTGCTAACTTACAGAGCATTAAATGCCAGTGCACAGATCACCTGATTATATCACCTGATTTATTTGGGAGGGATAACAAATGTAAGATGCGTTCATGTGCTAATGGATACTGGATGTCCACCAGATTCCTGCGTTTCTTGGTTTTACAAAAAAAAAAAAAAAGACTCTCATCAGCTCTCAACTAGATCACATTAACCTTAACGGTGATGTCTGTTCTCTCATCTGAGCACTGACTCGTTTACCAGCTCAAGAATGTCCCCCATGTTGCAGAAGCTTTTTTAAAACATATATTAATTTCCATATGCTTTTCATATGCTCCATATGTGCAGTGCATCCATCCATCCATCCATCCTCATCCGCTTTATCCGAAGTCGGGTCGCGGGGGCAGCAGCCTAAGCAGAGAAGCCCAGACCTCCCTCTCCCCAGCCACCTCCTCCAGCTCATCCGGGGGAACACCAAGGCGTTCCCAGGCCAGCCGAGAGATATAATCTCTCCAGCGCGTCCTGGGTCTGCCCCGGGGCCTCCTCCCGGTGGGACATGCCCGGAACACCTCACCCAGGAGGCGCCCAGGGGGCATCCTTGTCAGATGCCCGAACCACCTCAACTGGCTCCTTTCGATGTGGAGGAGCAGCGGCTCTACTCTGAGCCCCTCCCGGATGGCCGAACTTCTCACCCTATCTCTAAGGGAGAGGCCAGCCACCCTTCGGAGGAAGCTCATTTCTGCCGCTTGTATCCGCGATCTCGTTCTTTCGGTCACTACCCACAGCTCGTGGCCATAGGTGAGGGTCGGGACGTAGATCGACCGGTAAATTGAGAGCTTCGCTTTTACACTCAGCTCCCTCTTCACCACGACGGACCGGTGCAGCGTCCGCATCACTGCAGCCGCAGCACCAATCCGTCTGTCGATCTCCGGCTCCCTTCTCCCATCACTCGCGAACAAGACCCCGAGATACTTGAACTCCTCCACTTGGGGCAGGAACTCATCCCCGACCCGGAGTGGGCACTCCACCCTTTTCCGGCTGAGAACCATGGCCTCAGATTTGGAGGTGCTGATCCTCATTCCTGCTGCTTCACACTCGGCTGCGAACCGTTCCAGTGCGAGCTGGAGGCCCCCACCCGATGAAGCCATCAGAACCACATCATCCGCAAAAAGCAGAGATGAGATTCTGAGGCCACCGAAGTGGAAGCCCTCCGCCACTTGGCTGCGCCTAGAAATCCTGTCCATAAAAATTATGAACAGAATCGGTGATAAAGGGCAGCCCTGGCGGAGCCCATCACCCACCGGAAACAAGTCCGACTTATTGCCGGCAATGCGAACCAAACTCTTACAACGGTTGTATAGGGATCGAATGGCCCGTAGCAGTGGGCCAGACACCCCATACTCCCGCAACACCTCCCACAGGACACCCCGAGGGACACGGTCGAATGCCTTCTCCAAGTCCACAAAACACATGTAGACTGGTTGGGCAAACTCCCATGCACCCTCAAGTATCCTCGAGAGGATAAAGAGCTGGTCCAGTGTTCCGCGACCAGGACGAAAACCGCATTGTTCCTCCTGTATCCGAGGTTCGACTAACGGACGAACTCTCCTTTCCAGCACCCTGGCATAGACTTTCCCAGGGAGGCTGAGGAGTGTGATCCCCCTGTAGTTGGAACACACCCTCCGGTCTCCCCTCTTAAAGATGGGGACCACCACCCCGGTCTGCCAGTCCAGGGGTACTGCCCCTGATCTCCACGCAACATTGTAGAGGCGTGTCAACCAGGACAGCCCTACAACGTCCAGAGCCTTCAGGAACTCGGGGCGGACCTCATCAACACCAGGGGCTCTGCCACCGAGGAGTTGTTTAACTGCCTCAGTGACCTCGACCCCAGAAATTGGCGGGTCATTCCCCTCATCCCCAGACTCTGCTTCCTCCTCGGAAGACGTGTCAGTGGGATTAAGGAGGTCCTCGAAGTATTCCTTCCACCGCCTGACAATTTTCTCAGTCGACGTCAGCAGCGCACCGCCAGCACTATACACAGTGCAGGTAGAGCACCGCTTTCCCCTCCTGAGACGCCTGACGGTTTGCCAGAATCTCTTCGAGGCAGTCCGAAAGTCTTTTTCCATGGCCTCTCCGAACTCCTCCCACACCCGAGTTTTTGCTTCAGCCACTGCCCGAGCCGCATTCCGCTTGGCCTGTCGATACCTGTCAGCTGCCTCTGGAGTCCCACAGGCTAACCAAGCCCGATAGGACTCCTTCTTCAGCCTGGTGGCTCCCTTCACCTCTGGTGTCCACCATTTGGTTCGGGGATTACCACCACGGCAGGCACCAACCACCTTGCGGCCGCAGCTCAATGCAGCAGCTTCGGCAATGGAGACGCTGAACATGGTCCATTCGGACCCAATGTCCCCCGTCTCCCTCGGAATGTTGTTGAAGCTCTGCCGGAGGTGTGCGTTGAAGATCTCGCGGACTGGGGCCTCTGCTAGACGTTCCCAGCACACCCTCACTACGCGTTTAGGTGCACCGGGTCTGTCCAGCGTCCTCCCCCGCCACCTGATCCAACTCACCACCAGGTGGTGATCAGTTGACAGCTCAGCCCCTCTCTTTACCCGAGTGTCCAGAACATATGGTCGCAAGTCTGGTGATACGATTACAAAATCGATCATCGACCTGCGGCCTAGAGCATCCTGGTGCCACGTGCACTTATGGACACTCTTATGTTCGAACAAGGTGTTCGTTATGGCCAAACTGTGATTTGCACAGAAGTCCAATAACAAAACACCACTCGGGTTCAGATCAGGGAGGCCGTTCCTCCCAATCACGCCCCTCCAGGTCTCGCTGTCGTTACCCACGTGAGCATTGAAGTCTCCCAGTAGGACAACAGAGTCTCCAGGTGGGGCACCTTCCAGCACCCCCCCAGGGACTCTAAGAAGGCTGGGTACTCTGAACTGCCACTCGGCGCATAAGCGCAGATGACAGTCAGGACCCGTTCCCCGACCCTGAGGCGCAGGGAACAAACCCTCTCATCCACTGGGAAAAACCCCAACGTACCGGCAGCAAGCCGGGGGGATATTAGAATACCCACCCCAGCCCGCCGCCTCTCACCAGGGGCAACTCCAGACTGAGACAGAGTCCAGCCCCTCTCCAGGAGACTAGTTCCAGAGCCCAAGCCATGCGTAGAGGTGAGCCCGACTATATCTAGCCGGTACTTCTCAACCTCACGCACTAACTCAGGCTCCTTCCCCACCAGAGAGGTGACATTCCATGTCCCTATTGCCAGTCTTGGCAGCCGGGGATCGGTCCGCCAGGGCCTCCGCTCCTGGCCGCCGCCCGACACACATGCAGTGCATCTAATTAGTAAATGTACCTGATCTAGTTGAAGGGGTGACGACTTATTGTAATTATATAGAAAATAAAACATTGATTCTCTTTGTCTTGATGCTTGCTTAAAAAAACTGGTCAGAAAATCCCAGAGAGTTGATTCTGTTCGTCTGGACGTAGCGTTCTCAGAGAGAAACGTTTCATCACTCATCCAGGTGACTTCCCCGCTCTCAGCTGACTGCAGGTTTCCCCAACCTTAAAAGCAGCATAACAACCTTTGATTCTGACCTTTTACTAGTCACAGAGTTTGGGAATGGCTGCAATCATTTATCTGTGAGCATGACAGTTTGAAAAAATAATTGTTAGGCAATTATTCGAGTTTCGGTTGTTATGCAACTTTACTATTTATAAGGTTGGGGAAATCTGGAGTCAGCTGAGACTGAAGAAGTCACTTGGATGAGTGATGAAACGTTTCTCCCACTGAAAACACTACGTCCAGATGAACAGAATCAACTGTTTTATTTGAAACAAACCCCGCCCCCCCCCAAAACCCCAAAACAAATATAAAAATACAGACAAAGACCAAATATTCCAAATGTCTACAACATTCACATTTATAAAGAATTTTTTGTGTTCATATTCCTTTGTATGTGGACTGGAGCACACATTTATGAGTACTGAAAACTGCACACAAATCCTTGTACTCATTTATAAATCTTAGTTAACACTTGTTTATGACATCATACACATTTGTAACCCTGCTGAGACAAATTTAACACTTTACAAATAGGACAATGAAAGGAGGAACTACTTCCCAAACTGTCATTTCTCATTATACAACTTCGACCACTGCAACTTAACAATACTTTACACATACTATACACAGAGTGCTTCTTACATTTCTTCAGAGCCCCACTGGTAAGCATAAGGAGAAGTAAATAAAATGACAACTCATTAAAAAAGCTGTAATGATAATGTAAACTATTATTATTCAAAGTATGATCTTACCTGGACATACCACATTAGAGCAGAGGAGTAATATATACACAGTCTTCATGTTGCTTTTGTTTTGCTGTGTTTATCATGAGACTTTGTTTTTTCTTGCCTTCAAACTGTGGTAGAGCCAGCCCTCACAGGAAACTACCTGATTTCAAAATAAAAGCAGCCTTCTGGTGATTGTGATTTTGGGATTAAAACCAAATCATTTAGATTGTAATAAATTATAACCTATTAAAAAATACATAACAATATACAGCACCTTAAAAATAATACATTTAATTTGTTCAAGTTACAAATGAATTTGTTTCCACCGACTAATTTCACTTCAGAGTAACAGCATACATATTCAAAATGTCACTCAATATTAAGCACTTCATAATTGCATAGATTAACTATTTTTCCTCTGCATTCGTAGTCATTTTACATAGAAACTTTCTGCTTCCACATAACAATTTTGCTTCAGTTTTGCTCAGTATCAAGTTAGTCTAGTTTCAAAACAAAGCCCTCTGATAGACACTACTCAGGATGACAGTGTCTTGGCCCCAGTATTACTTCTGAGGACCCCTTGAGTCAATTTGGACCAAAATATGTCCTTTGTGATTCAAGTTAAACAAATGTGTAGAAGTGTTTTCTTTCATCTGCTCTTTTTCTTCTTGAACTTTTTTCCAGCGATAAAATTCCTGAAAATGTGTTTGATAAAATTGCTGTTATCTCAAATACTCTTTAAGCTGAAGTGCATTCAGTTATTTTGAAACTGGATCAGAGCAAAATGAAATGACATGCCTTCAACAAATGTATCTTTGAACATATGAAGCAAAAGTAAAAGTCAAAATCTAAAAACAGAAACAGGTTTTTGATCGCAGGGGAACATGTGAGAGAGGTGGTGAGATGAAGAAAGAAAAGATTAAGAATGCTTAAAGACTCGTTTTGGGTGTTTGGGTGGAGCCATGAAACTCTAAACTGGCTTTTGCACTTCAGAGTTTTTCAGATCTGTGTGACTGAGACAGTGTGTGTTGCAGGCAGCATGTCAGGAAGAACCGGTAACACCGAAACTGAAATGTTCCCGTAACATGTTAGAGTGAGTATTCTATTCATTTGAGCACTTATATTGTAAGTGTTTAAATATTCATCACTCAACGAGTACAGGGACTCGTTGAGTGATGAATAGCTTTTATATGACCTCTTGAAAACATTTTCAGTATTTAATTTGACATTATTGGAGGAATGATCATCTTCATGTTGCCGAAAAGCTCCTGGTATAGTGGAGGACCACAGCAGGAACACAGCATTTTACCAAATGTAGTATACCAAATAAAACTTTTTTTAGACGCCACAAAACAAATCACATAGTTAATATTTAATAAGTACTAGAGAAAAGAATGTGAAACACTAGAATAGTAGTAATTACGGTTCTTTTAGTCATATTGCCCTTCAGCTTCTGACGCTATGGCATAGTTGTTTGGGAATTTCTAAGCTGTTAAAAAAGTCAACTTAATCATTGTAAACTTCTCCATCTATCCATTCTCTTCCACTTATCCAACTAATGGTCACAGGAGGACCTGAGGACTGGATCACACTGTAAAACAGTGAGACAGACAACCATTCACACCTATGGGCAATTTAGAATCATCGACTAACTGTATGTCTTTGGACTAGGAGCTGGTCAGATCACCCAGAGAGATTCCACACAAACACACAAAGGCCCCAGATCAGTGGACTTCAACCCAGGACCTTCTTGCTGTGAGGCGACAGCGCTAACCACTGCACCACAGTGCTGCAAACTTCTGAGTCAGAATCTCCCTGGTCTCCTGTAGTTTAAAGAGATAGAGTTTGCAAAATATACTTGAATATGAACAGTACAAATGAACATCTACACAGAAATGCACTTTTCATAACCTTCCTGTGAAATCATATATTATTGTATTACTGTTTAAATTGCATTTTCGTGTTAAAAGTGGAATGAAATGTAAGCACTCTGTAATCTCTTGAATTGTTAAATTTCAAGTCTATGTGTTTTTTAGGTATATGCTTATAGGTCAGTAAACTAAAGCTAACACAGTCTGATTCAGCAGTCGTTGAGAAGTTATTTTCAAGTGGGATCTTTATAAACCCTTCCTAGATTATGTTATGTTACTGTGACAGCAACGTGAACTCAAGGGAGCCCAGGCAAGACTGGTTAAGAGAATTAAAGCCTGATGAGTGACATCACTGTATACATAAAGAGCAGGTCTTCAAAGATGATATTAACAGCTTCAAGCGGCACTTAAACCAAACTGGAGGTACTAATTATATGTATATTTCCACTAATTTTTTTTTTTTTTCTGTGTTGGGAACTCTTTATGACATCAGCTTAGTAGATCAGATGGATCCTGCATATCCCTCTGACATACTTTACACTATATAAACTCTGGCCTCATTTCATCTCTTGTACTAACTTCTATTTGATTTCTGATATTATTTGTGTGTATTCACATTAAAGTTCACCTATTTGAGTAACAGGTTTGAATAAAGAAAATTGGTGGTGGAATAATATTCAGATAGTTCCTAATAGTTGTCATGATCAATGGGACTTTGGCTCCCCCTGCTGGTCAAATCAAGTACCACATTACAGGTTTGTTTTAAATGGAGCCATGACATCTTGATGCATGCTCATCCAGCTAAGTAAATCCCAAAAGGTTGATTCTGTTCATCTGGACGTATCATTTTCAGTGGGAGAAATGTTTTGTCACTCATTCATAGCCATAGGATGAAAAAGTCACTTGGATGAGTGACGAAACGTTTCTACTACTGAAAACGCTACGTCCAGATGAACAGAATCAACCTTTTGGGATAGAGGCATGCTGTTTAAAGGAGGGATAGAGAGGATATTTAAGAAGGTGTGGACCACAGAGAAATCCTGTCCAACCATGATAAGACCGTCCAGATGATAAACAATCAGAATCTTTATGTGCTTCAGTTCTCTGTTGTAGAGAGCAACACTGTCAACACAATGGGCAAGTTAGTGGGAAAAAAAAAACACTACAAACTGCAAGATAATTTCACGAGTTTGCTATTAAAGGAAAAGACAGGAAAACTTGGAGCAATGAGCACAAGGAAACAGGCAGGCTGGCAGCTGAGCAGCCAGCTCTTCAGAGACGATGGAGCATGAGTTACCATAAATTAAAATTTAAGTTATTATCTAATAACACACTTAGAGGCTGGCCTTGGGCAGACTAAATATAATTGAGTTGGTAACTTTTATAAAGTTAGGTAAATTTTGTCAAATTTATGGTTTTGTCTGACAAAAAGTGTGAAATTCAACGAGATTTATCTTTAATGTCACATGTGTGGAAAAAACAAAAGTCTAAAATATTGTTTATTAAAATGTTGAAGAGTTTCATACACAACTGGCCACTTCATTAAGTTGAGTGTTGAACACAACACAACTGAAACCAGTGATACTTCATCCTGTCATATTGTATTGTTTAAGACATTTACTATTTAACTCTGTGCATAATCTGATATAAATGACCATAATGCAACATCTTTATCAGATATAAAAGGAATTTTAATGTTGTAGTTTATTTTTCCATTTTTTCCAATTTTTCCATCCCCTTTTGGAAAAGGACTGCTGCTGTCTACCCAAATGAATGTGACTGGAGTTTGTTTTAGAAGTTAGATTTTATGCTATTTATGCCTTTTTTGCTGCTCTTTTTAAAAACTCATTCTTTTGACTGTATTTATTCTTTTTAAACTGTATTTATTTTTTTTAAACTGTATTGCTTATTGGACTCTAGAGGCTGGTGAGAAACAGTATTTTGTTTCAGGCTGGGTAACACCATACGAAATGACAATAAACTTCTTCTTGAGTCTTAGTTTAGTAAAAAAAATCACCATCATTAATGTGATCAAAGCTTGTTATTTTTAAGCCTATCCAATAGTTTTGTGGAACCTCAGTGTCTGTGGAAGGTTTGCTGGTATGGCAGTAGTTTTCTGTGCTGTATATTTACTGATTTTATCTTTGACTACTTATATCAAAAAAGCAGCCAGTACAGAACCAGTCTGGCATACATTAACAATACAAAACACACACATTAACTAACACTGAGATTCTATCTGTGCTTTGGTTACTTTACATGTTTTGTTTACTGCCAATTTCTCAATGGCAAATGTAAATATCAACACTTCACCGAGTTCTTTTGACTCCTCAGAGGCAAAATTTCTGTGTAAGTTTTTCCCTGAAAAAATGGGCAGATGTGATTAAAATTTTTGGTCTTAATAGGGCCCCCAGAGTGCGAGAGCCCAAGGAGGACCATCAGAGGGGCAACCGTGCCACCCTCCTGGGAGGAGCTGAGGAGAGCCCCAGACGAGGGGTCACCCAGCAGCCACAGAGCAGAGGCCAGAGGGGGCTGCAGTGGCTTGCCCGCGGGCTCTGCTGGCAGCCAGCTGTGCCAAAGTGGACCAAGCCTCACCCCCATTGAAGCATTAATGCATTTTTTTTAATTTAATGTTTATTGATTTACACAGTGATATTGTTTTGCTGACTTGTTGAATGGACATTTTATGGCTCACTACTTGAATGCAAACACAAGGCTGGTTTGTATATTATTTTATTGCAAACTGTGTTTTGAATTTTTCTTTGTACTGTGGATTCATAACTCCATTGCACTCACAAATAAAACTATGGGGATGTTTGAGTAGTGAGTAATGTTAGAGTAGAATGCAAATGGGTTTATGGCTTCAAATTATGAAGCCGTAAAATATCATTTATTATACTACTATTTTCCCCATTAGCTGCAAACAACTTTAAAATAATTTTGTTGTTCTTGAAGTCTTAATATGATCCTGAAACATCAATTTTTATTAGACAAAGCCTTTCTTTTAATTTTGTTTTCAGATGTATTCTGTACTTGTTCTCAGTCTGTTAAGTACCACAGAACCCGCAGCTGAAAGAATTTTTAAAAAGGAGTCTTACAGTTTCATTCATAATATTGTGAGTCCAAGCCCATTATGTATTTTTAATTATTTTTCCTGGGTTGTTTGAAATCCCAGGGGGGAAAAAAACCTATACAAGGTGTAGGCCTGTTAGTTTATGTTGTGGGTGTTGATACTTGAGTGCAAAATTACTGATGGAAGATGGACAAGAAACAGTCAAAGCCACCAGGTCCTCGGTTTAGAAAAAACCAGAAAAGGAAAGGAGAAACAAGCAAAAGATACAGGTAAGCAGATGTGTCTTAGTAGGGACTGGGAAAACTTCTGTTTACCTTTGTTAGCCACTTGGGTAACACAGTTGAAGGTGTGGGGAGCAGAGGGTGGCAAAGCTTCTGCTCTTTGTATTTGTTTATTTTACAAGAAATCTACAGTAAAGTAAAGTGTTTGTTTATGAAATTTTATTAGATGCAACTGTTTTTGCTTGCTGCCCAACTTCAGGAATAAAGGAAATTTTGGCATCATCAATAGTAGATCAGTTTCCATGTTTAAAGGACTGCCATGGCACAGGATATGTAAGTTTCTACATTTCAGTGGATACACACAACATCAACAATTAAAAATCCTGAATACTGGGCAGTTTTTCAATCAGTATACTGAGTGTCATTGTGATTATAAAAAATAATGTGCTCAATTTCCATATCTTTAAAAAAAAGTATGCACATTATATGTCACTCTTCCAAGTGACTTCTTCAGTCATATGCACATTATAGATGCATGAATAATAACATTTGTTGTAAATCTATTACGAAGTTGGCAAAAAGGTTTGTACAACCTTGTGACAGTATAAAGTGTGTGAAACATGATACTCGATCTTGGCTTCGTCCATCTCCTAACAACTAATTGCAAGCATTCACAGCCACAGACTGGTGTGCTTCGTTGTTGTTTTGTCCTCTCTAAGCAAATGTCAAGCATACTGTTCAAGCTTACTGCTTGTCAGAAGATAATTATGTTTTGATCAGCTACATGAAATGTATTCTTTATATTTATCAGTTAAGCATATTTTGCCTTGACCTTTTGCCTAGTAACCTGTGTGCTAAACTTCTGCAGATACTAACCGCATCCTGTTGTTCTGAACATTTAGATGTAGAAGAAAACCAAGCTCAGCGCTTTTACGAGAACATACAGATGTAGAAAAGGGGAAGTCCCGCTACTGGAGTGATGTTATCTATGTACAACAGACACACACACACACACACACAACACAGACAATCTTGTATAAATAAAGGTCGCAGACAGTCGTGGGACGCAGTTCGTGCGTTCCATGACTGCCCCTCGCGAGTGAAAAACTTCTGCAGTGATGTGTTTTCTGACTCAGCCGTCTCAGCTGAAGAACGGCAGGGTGATTTAAAGAAATCCTCTGTCATTTAAATTGGTCCTTCGAGCCTAGAGATGGAAAAAGCAGACACGTTTCTGTGACTCCAATAAGGTCTGACTTCTGCATCCTGACGCCGTGGGTAAACCAGCACCGAAGTCTGTCGACAGCCCTCTCCAGGTAGAGGTGAAAGACCTGGGACGTAAGAAAAATTCGGGTCCAGGCCGGTGGAATAATTCTGGTTCACAACGTTGGGATCCAGAAGACCAGAACAACCAGCAAAAGACAGCTGAGGGTGAGAAAACACTGTCTGGTCTTAAACCGCCGGAAGGGTTTAGAAGAATGCGCAAAATAGGTTGCTGTAGCCGGAATTACTTCGTGAAATGCGCAAAATAGGTTGCTGTAGCCGGAATTACTTCGTGAAATGCGCAAAATAGGTTGCTGTAGCCGGAATTACTTCGTGAAATGCGCAAAATAGGTTGCTGTAGCCGGAATTACTTCGTGAAATGCGCAAAATAGGGTTGCTGTAGCCGGAAATACTTCGTGATACGCGTAAAATAAGGTTAGAAGTAACCGGAATTACTTCAAAAAACATGTGAAATAGGTTGAGTTCGCCGGAAGGAACTAAGTTTAGGTTGGTTTTAGAAGTGGCCGTGAAATACTTCGTGACAAATTAGCGCGCAAATGTCTATCTGTGTGTATGTATATGTGTTTTGTGTATGTGTTTTGGAAGTAAGTTGATTTTACAGCACAATACGCTGCTGAACTACTTCCATTGTTTTTATTGTTTTCTTTGCTGAGGCTCATGTACTGGAAGGCCGTATCAGTAAACCACTCTGAAGTCAAGCGTGCCAGTGACGGCCCAGCAAAATCCTTGAGGATGGAGAATAAACAAACAAAATTAACACCTGATGAGCAATGTTTAGAAAAACAACAAACCAGAGTAGGACTAATCCAAAAGAAAGACAGAGGAATGCATAGTGGAACAGCAAGAGGTAGAGGTAGGCCTATACACACACCAAAACATGGCTTTAACACTGCATGCTGGAGATGTGGAAAAGAGGGACATTTTGTACGTGAGTGTAAGACACAGAGACACACACCACACAGTGACTCTAGCACTGCATGCTGGAGATGTGGAAAAGAGACACATTTTGTACGTGACTGTAAGAAACAAAGAAGCAGTTCAGACGAGGACGAACATAATAATCCCTGATCAAGTAAAAGATTAGAGATCAAAGTTTAAAAAGGGCTGGATACAGACCCAACTGAATACAAGAGGAATAAAGTGGAATAAACAAAAAGTTAAATTAAATTAGAGCTTATCTTTAGGGTATTCAAACTAATAATAGGAAGGATAACAACCTGTAAATTGGTACAAATGAAACAAATTGGGAAGACAACCATGCATGAAACCAGATAATTCACACGAAAATATGTCAAATAAGAAAAAGAGAGATGCATAGGGTATATTAAGGCTGTGTCATTGGTCAGCCAAGGAAAAGCAAATGTCTCCAGCTTGGGAAGGTGTGAAGCTGCAGATTCACGCAGACCCGTGATGGATACATAATAAAATATGAACTAATATAAATTAATATAATATTGTATATTAATAGTAAAGTAGTGTATTGTAATATGCTATTGCTGTTATAAAAAAGGAAAAACAATACAATGATAACATTAATAATGACATACTATTAAATAATAAGAGGCACCTCAGTCAGTTATGATGTGAGGTGGATAATTGTTAAAAGTAGTCTGATTCAGGCTTAAGGTTTGCTCAAATTTAGTACAATAACATATGAGATGAAGAAAATAAGGAAAATACCTAATCTAATCAAACCTGTCATCCTGGATGAGACTTTGTTGAGATAACTTTGTTGAGATGAAGAGCAAACCTATACTAAAAGCAAAATACTCCTAGGAGAGCATATTTTGAGTGATTTTAACTGTGTGAATGCTGTCAGTATTTGATTTGAGTGACTCTGCGTGATTTGTGCCAAATAAGTAAATAGGTAATAATAACACTAAGGAGGTTTTTAGTAGAGTGAGTGAAAAAGATGAGGTTTGGAAGAAAAGGCAGTGTGTGTGAGATGATTCATGATGTCTGAAAGAGGTTAGAATATTTAAAAGTGTGCATGAAATAAAGGTGTATTGTTTGTAGATTAAGATTTAGTAGAATTAAAAAGGGTCTGTAGACTATAAATACAAAGAAAAAACAAAAGAGTTAGATTAGTTTGAAGAAACAGGAAATATGTCTCTGTGTGCCTGCTGTGTGAGAGGAAGTGGTGGTTGTGAGAGGAACTTTGCATGCCCATAAAAGGGAAACTCACTGTGACAAGTGTGCACCCAGAGAAGAGAGACAGGCGAGTTAAACTCTTGGTAGATGAAGCAAATGGAGGTTTTAAGAAAAAGAAATGAAAAGAAGATTAATTGTATGCTTTAGCGTGTTAATACAGGTGGACTTCTCTCAACCTGGAACTTTGAGTACAGCGACAAAAAAGGATAGAGTAACAATTGGGAAAAACAGGCCACTTTTTGGCTAAAATTTATAGCTTGACCTGCCAATTGGTCCTTCGACCCTGAGAAGAAGCTCAAAGGCCAGTTAATCTCTTGATGAAGACCAACAGAACATTGTGGACTTGGAGACTTAACAGCAGTCAAAAGACAGTGCAAAATGAAACATAAGACTGACTGACGACCCCAGCAGTAGCATGTAAGAAAGCACGTGATGCAACATGTACTGTGAATTACAGGCTGGGCAGTTGAACAGTGGGATAAAGAACTGTGGAAGAGCACTGGACACTGAGTGTCATATTTGTCATGCGGGGACTTAACCTAAAGGAAAAGACTGTAAAGAAGAAGACAACAGCTGAGTTGAGCCTGTGTTTGCTGGAGATTTGAAGGCCACACAGGACACTGTGAAGAAGAAGGACCAGTGTCAGGTGAAGCCGCACGAGTTTGACTGCGAGGATACAGGGTATGATTGGGTTGAAATTGAGGCTGAACTCATGATTGTTTAGAGATGTCCACCATGTCACAAACGAAAGAAGGTAAAAATAATGACAGAAATAATTGACAACTATATTAATGAATAGACAACACATACACAAATTGTTATATGTGAAATTATTTTTGGAAAGAGTCAGGAGTGAGAAAGAGTCGGCGATAAGATGCTTAAATTAAACCTTATTGTAACATACACTTGCAATGAAGAAAGCAGCTTACACTCAATTAATATGAACGCAAAGCCTTGATGCCATAGGCATTTTGTTTTTGTTTTTGTTTGTTTGTTTTGTAAGTTTGGAAAACAAATTTGTGATCATACTTGTGGATCACAGTGACATATAATGATTAGGCGCATGATTTAACAATGACGAGTTTTAGAGCTGTGAGCTATGAGCTATAAGCAATGCAAAGTTTTTCCTAACTTAAAAGTTTGACATATGTAAGATGTATGAATTCTTTGAAAAATAGGAATTGCCTAAAATTCCTTAAGTCAAAATGTAGTGTTGCATCTACAAATAAGAAAGCAGAAGAAGCATTCAGTAAGCTGGTTTCAGTGATGTTTTTGTAGACGGTTTAGCGACTAAAAATAGCCTAGGACGAAACTGTGTAGGTTATGCAGTAACTACAGAAGATAGAGTCATAGAAGCGAAACCGCTAACATCCTCATACCTAACAGCAGTGACACATGCATGTGAATTGCACGTAGGCCAAGATATAAATATATACACTGACAGTCAGTATGTTTTTTCGGCAGCATCACTTTGAAGAATTTGGCAGTACAGGAGAAATGGTTAAAGTTTGGAGCACAAATAGAATATGATCTGATACTTAAAATTTTGAAACTCACAAGGCAATCATCCATTTCACACCATTCACATGGACTTTATTGAACTAAGTGAAAGTCAAGGCTCTAGTGATTATAGACGTATTTTCAAGATGGCCAGAGATTTATCCAGTGAAGAAAGCAGTATCCCTACTCTGATAAGATCAGATAATGGAACACATTTTGTCAATGATGTGATTAGTAAAGTCTCTGAAGCACTAGGATTCAGCATGACAAACCATTGTGCTTATCACCCACAAAGTGCAGGGTTAGTAGCGAGAACTAACGGCACCATAAAACAGAGACTCAGAAAATATATGGCAGAAACAGGAAGACCATGGCCTGAATGCATAGGCCTAGTAAAATGTGGATGAGATTAACACAAGGCTCTCAAAAACTTACACCTTTTGAGGTTGTTCATGGGAGACCTTTTCCACTACCAGTGAAAAGTGAACCCTTTAGAAAAATCCGTCAGAGAAACGACTCTGGCAGAATGGATGGCAAAACTACTAGAAGATAAGGATATTGTTTTGAACAGTAAACTGCCGTACGAGTCTTCTCCAGTCTCTTGCAGGTTGAAACCAGGCGATTGGATCCTATTACGGGTGCTCCAGAGGAAAAATTGGAGTATGCCCCGATGGGAGGGTCCACACCAAGTGTTATTGACAACACCCACAGCCTGTAAAATTGCAGAGAGACCCTCCTGGATACATCAGAGCCACTGCAAAAAGGTTGAGGTCCCAGGAAGCCCCATCACTAAGGAGGAAGCACATTAGGAAGGCCTCACCTACGTTTGGTTGCTTCGGGGGTGAGGGGGGGTAGTGCGATTGGGCCCCCATTGGGTAAGCCTGCACTCCACTCTCTATCCGATCAACTTTAGGGCAGCCAGGTGCAGGTGTGATGGACCTATGTGCAACAATGTGAAGGGGAAGCCTCCTGGTTACCTTGACTACAAAAGCTCACCCTTACAGGATCCCAGCTGATGCCAACAGCAGCCGAGCCACGAGGCGAAAAGAGAAGATGGACGTATGACAACTTACACCTAATGGACATGACACAAGATCACATACATCCTTGGATGAAAAATGCCTGATACGGATATGTGTTTAACAGAACTACAGAGAAAGACTGTTTCGTCTGCTCTCACATGCCGAGCATTAACAATGCACAGAAAACACTGTGGAACAAGTACACTGATTCTGATCTCTGATCACACTTTCAGAATGATTTTTGCAAAGTGCACAACAACATCATCGTCATTCTGATTCAGGAAGAAACGCTGAACTTAAACAGTCTGACCACATGACTTCAGATTTTAAAGAGATTGTTGATTGTCGTTGGACTTTTACTGATTTTATTTTATTTTTCTTTATTTGAGTTATTCCTTGTTTAAAAGCTGTAACTTCACAGATGATAAGTTTATCGTTCACAGCATATGCAAATGTACTGGAATCTATGAAAATGATGAAGACTTCTTTTTCTGTTTGTTTCATGAAGATGAAGTGTAACTAATGATGTAGTAACTGAAAATGTGAAAAACAAGTAGTTACTCACTGATAAATTGTACATTTCATTTCTCTGATAAACAGGGCCGGATGTCAGAAGATAATTATGTTTTGATCAGCTACATGAAATGTATTCTTTATATTTATCAGTTAAGCATATTTCTACACGACCTTTTGCCTAGTAACCTGTGTGCTAAACTTCTGCAGATACTAACCGCATCCTGTTGTTCTGAACATTTAGATGTAGAAGAAAACCAAGCTCAGCGCTTTTACGAGAACATACAGATGTAGAAAAGGGGAAGTCCCGCTACTGGAGTGATGTTATCTATGTACAACAGACACACACACACACACACAACACAGACAATCTTGTATAAATAAAGGTCGCAGACAGTCGTGGGACGCAGTTCGTGCGTTCCATGACTGCCCCTCGCGAGTGAAAAACTTCTGCAGTGATGTGTTTTCTGACTCAGCCGTCTCAGCTGAAGAACGGCAGGGTGATTTAAAGAAATCCTCTGTCACTGCTCCAGGATTACAGACAACTTGACATTAACCAAACAACTGCAAATAATCTTTTAAATCTTACTTTACTGACCCTTTACTTTTGTCTAGAAATTTCAGGATACGTGGTTCAGTCCTTGCAGAACTCATAGGCCAGCAACTGTAATTCTGGAGGAGTGTCTACACAAAAGGCTTTATTCTATCAGGAAGAAGAATTCAGCACCAAATGAACACCAAGAAAAGTTCCTCTTGCCTGGTACTAGAAGATAGATTTGTTTCTGCTTTTTGCAGCAATCTAAGGTCTGTTGATGGCTGCTTCAAAGCATTTTTTGTTTGTGATGCAGGTTACTCAAAGTCATGTGCACAGGTTTGGGAATTCCTTCACACTGTCATCTACCCCAGGAATAGATGAATCCCAGGACATGAAACAAATATGATCAAATTAACGAGGGTTCATTTAGCTATGATGGAAGCGTAAAATGTTGCTCATAAAGGTGCATGAAATGATCTGAGAGGGAGATTCCCTCTTGCCACTTTTCCAAAGTGTTGATGTATGTTAAGTGCTGAAAAAATTATTAATTCATCAGTTTTTTAAAGTTAAAAGTTTTTACATGTAATTTGTTCTGAAAACAGAGCCAACTTTACATAGCATGTCTTCATGTGTATTAACATGTACATGTACTCTAACCAAAGACTGATTTGAAGTGATGGATATAATATAGTGAATTATATACTTTATTTTTACTTGCATTTTACTATCTTTGATATATTTTGTATGAATTTAGCTGTCTATGTTCTATGTATCATATGGCAATAAAAATATTTTTTTGAGAAAATCTGTCTTGAATCTAGTTTTTGTATGCTGAATTTTATAGTAAGTAAAAATCTGAGCCCAAACGTTAATGGTAATATAACCATGTGAAGGGTTCTGAGTTTTTGACCTAACTTTTGGTAACCTCAGCTTTAAACATTGGTCAATTTAACCCAATGTTTGGATAGTTATCCTAACTCAGTGTGCTGTGTCAAACCAGTAACCCAACCCTGTTAAGTTGAAACAACCCAGCGTTGGCTTGGTCCATAATCGACCCAGCGTTGCATTACAAATTGGGTCATTTTTAACCCAGCATTTTTAGGGTGTATGTACAGGTATGTAAGGTGCATTTAAAACCCAGGAGGGCATGGAGCTACCTGCCAGAGAGCAGCAGGTAAGCGCATAGCCCCTCCTGATTGCCCTCAATGTATAAATGTCAAGAGATTTATTCTAAGACACTTCTTCAGCTGAGAAATCAGAGAGGAGAAACACATAGTTTTACTTGCAAGCAAGGGCAGTCACAGAGCACTCGCACGAGAGTGAGGGCTCAGGGACTCACGCTCTGCCACTGCCCTGGTCTTTATTTATACAAAGGTAATACAATAGTGAATATGTTTGTTCGTAGACAGAGGAATGTCAGTGTGTATGTGTGTGTGAGAGAGATTCTGAAGAAAGCGGCCCCTCCTCTTGTTAGGGAGTGGAGATAAGAGCGTTCAGCTCTCCTCTTCCTGGTAGGGAGTGAAACTGATTCTCAGCTCTTATTATCGCTGTGGGAACAAATTTATAAAACAGAACAAGTCTTGTAGTGAACAACAGTCTAAGTCATCAAAAGGTCAACATGCAGTATTCTATCATATGTAGACTTATATCATTAAAAGCTTATACTGACTACTAAGTACAATTTTCCATTGACAATACGTGTATTTAAAATTGAACGGCACCAGGGGTGAGGTTGTACACCCTATTGGTCTTCTGGATGCCGTGTATGTGTTATGAGAGTGTGAGTAATGTGAATGTCTAAGTTGTGGGATAAAATTGAGGCACAGGCAGCCAGAAGGGGACGGGGGTGGGGGGTTCCTCCCCTGCACCCTGGTGACCAGAGATGGGCAGTAATGCATAACATGTTACTGTAATCCGATTACTTTTTTCAAGTAACGAGTAAAGTAAGGGATTACTATTGCAAAAACAGTAATTAGATTACTGTTACTTTCCCGTAGGAACGCTACGTTACTGCGTTACTAAAACCGTGAGTTTTTTGTAGAGATGGACCGATGCGATATTACGTATCGGTATCGGTCCGATACTGACCTAAATTACTGGATTGGATATCGGCGAGAAATAAAAAATGTAATCCGATCCATTAAATATCAAAAAAGCACTTCACAAAACTTGCGACACGGCAAAACTCGGCTCATAACCGTAGCGCGTCGGAGCAGTATGCGTCACGTGATAGAGCGGCTGTGTGTATTTGTAGCCTCGCTAGCAAACAGGCATTTCATCTCCGTGGAAGTTATTCCAGAGAGAAGTAAAGCAAGTGTGTAAGTTCATCTCTGAATGTTTGTAAAGCGTTCCCATGTTAAGCTTAACAACCGATATATGGAGCGAGTGCCTCTCTCTCTCGCTCTCCTGCTGCTACTTCAATTGTGAAACTGCTTAATGATCAGCTGATCGGCTTTTCTGTCGCGAGTCCGTCTCTCTTCTTTGTTTTTGGCCCACTTTGCACCAGAAAGAGGAAACCAGCGGCTGAACAACAGCAGCAGGTTTAAGCTTGATAAGCTGTTGTTAGAATGTATTTTATATTAATTTCTGCACCAGGATCTTTTTCTACGCAGCTGACAGCTGGTAACTGTGCAGGGGCGGATCTAGCAAAGTTTAGCCAGGGGGGGCGATAGGGCATGAACAGGAAAAAGGGGGCACAAAGACATACTTTACTTTCTTATTCTCATTTAAACTATCTAGCTTTTAATAAATAATTATCTGAATCTTACACCCAAAGTTTTAATCTGATGTAAAATGTATAGAAGTCCATTACTGTATATAGTAACTGTTAAGTCTAATATACCCTAGTAAGCTATACTACTTTTTCCTTTGGGAAAGTACCATCTGTGAATTCTGCAATTCTGTTGAAGAAAGATGTTGAATCTATTTGATTATTCTTGAAAAATAATTTATTTCTGTGCATTTTGTTTCACCCTGCATCAAATTAAAGTTGATTACGTCGATTAAGCATCATGAGGTGGAGGATGGGGGTGGTTCCCTATTTTTTTTTCTTTTTGCTGGGAGTTTGCAACCCTATTAGTTAGGTTGCTTAATATTTCTGCTAAGTACTCTTTAAAATACCAGAATAGGGAGGATGGAGTAGGTTTAAGTTAGGTTTTAAGTTAGGTAAGGTTTATTAGATTGATCAGTGTTGCTGAACTATGAAATATTTTGGGCGCAGTGTATTTTTTACACACAGGTATAACAGAATAGCTTTAGTGTTGTTGTGTATTTAAACTTAAGTATGAACTTATACAAAATGCAGCAAGATATTAAAAAAAAAAGTTTTATTGATTAAAAAACACAATATCGGATTCATATCGGTATCGGCAGATATCCAAATTTATGATATCGGTATCGGTATCGGACATAAAAAAGTAGTATCGTGCCATCTCTAGTTTTTTGCGAGAATGTCTCATGAGAGTGACGTAAGCGAGTGCGACGTTCGTGAAAACAGCTGTGTGCAGATCAACAATGGATAATATATCAAGTGCGAGAGATAGTGATGTGTCGGTCGCGAACGAAACGGCTCTTAGAGCCGGATCTTTGAAGTGAACGACGCGAGCCGGCTCCTTATCGCGAGCTGTGTTTTGTTTTTTTTTCTCTCGCCCTTTTTTTCCGCTTCACTCCGCATACGAGCCTTGCCTTGCGCTGGGAAGAGGGGGGAGGGGCGGTAGTTACACTCTCAGTAGCACAGGAACAGAGCGGGAGGGAGAGAGAGAGAAAGAGAGCCAGAGACAACAACGTCACATTAGAAAGGTATAGTAATCATCCACAACTATTTTCAGTTGCAGATGATAAAGGATTCAGAAAGTTTATTCATGCAGGACTATATGACAGAGAATGTGCATCTTCTTTTTGTTTTCATATTTTAATTTATATTTAATTTTGTTGTGGTTTGCAGTGTTTTGTGATGTTTCACTTTAAATTTGTCTAAAAGGAAAAAGCTGAAAATTTAAATAAAAGTTGAAATGTGAATAGTTGGTTTTGGTATTATATGATTTATTTATTACATTTTATGTGGAGTGAATAAATAAACGTATATTTACAGTGGCCCCTAGAGACAAAGCAGCACATACAAACTCCAAAACACGTAAAAACTCCATAGCACGTACAAACCCCGAAGCACATACAAACTCCAAAACACATAAAAACTCAGAAGCATGTACAAACCCCGAAGCACGTACAAACCCCGAAGCACGTAAAAACTCCAAAACACGTAAAAACTCCAAAACACATACACAAGACAACAGAAGTGCTCCAGGATGCTAGGTGCAGTGTTGAGCTTTTGTTAACTAGTGGCTACACACGCCAGCAAGTACCAACGATGGTGTGGTAGTAACAGGTAAATTAACTTTTTTTTTTTTAATTATTTGAATATATGTCTTGATGCATTCTCAATCATCCAGGAAAGTAAATCTCCAAAAGTTGAATCTGTTCATCTGGACGTAGCGTTTTGTGGGAGAAACGTTTCGTCACTCATCCAAGTGACTTCTTCAGTCTCAGCTGACTGCAGGTTTCCCCAATCTTATAAACAGTACATTTGCATAATGACTGAAACCAGCCCACTGAAGGAACAATGGGCTGGGAGGTCAGTTCCTTAATCATAATTATGCAAATTCTCATGACCATTGATCAACAATCACTGACCAAAACCCACTGATCAAAGAACACTGATCAATGGCCATGAGTACCATTCACAGAGAGTTGGGGAATGGGTGCAATCACAGCATTGTAAGATGGCGAAAGATGTACCCTTAGGCCCCCTCCTCGATTCAGAGATGGTCTTTCCCTTTTCACGTAAATGGCCTCCTTGATTCCGCGCTCAAACCAGCGTTCTTCCCTGTCCAGGATGTGTACATCTTCATCATTGAGTGTCCACTGGCCTGTAGGTGTAAATAGACTGCAGAGTCCTGGCCTGACGAGGTAGCTCTTCTGTGTTGTGCCATCCACTTCGCCAGAGGTTGTTTGGTTTCACCAATCGGGGAAACCAAACAACCTCTGGCGACCTCTGGCGGTTTCCCCCGATCGGGGAAACCAAACAACCTCTGGCGTTCATCCTGGACATTGTTGATCAATGGTCATGAGAATTTGCATAATTATGATTAAGGAACTGACCTCCCAGCCCATTGTTCCTTCAGTGGGCTGGTTTCAGTCATTATGCAAATGTACTGTTTATAAGATTGGGGAAACCTGCAGTCAGCTGAGACTGAAGAAGTCACTTGGATGAGTGACGAAACGTTTCTCCCACAAAACGCTACGTCCAGACGCTAGTCTTTGAATTTATTTATTTTCTGCTGTGTTTTACTTGCATCTATTTGAAAGAATGAGTGTAAACACAAAAATATATTTTATTTTATGTGCTGGAATGTGCAGACAATAGGTTTAAATGTTAAACAAATTTCTTCCAGTCAGAGAATGTTGCATATAATTAAATTTTTGCTTGATGCATAAAGTTAAAAGATTAAAACTAATAAAACAAGTTTTAAAAAGAGATTTTTCCATTTGATTACATTTTATATGATGGAGTATGCAGAAAAAGTAGAACTGTGCTGAAAGATCTATCACTTTATTACCTATTCAGGTTGTAAATCGTGTTTTTAAAAAGTAACTAAGAAACTAAGTAATTAATTACTTTTGAAAATAAGTAATCAGCAAAGTAACAGGATTACTTTTGGGGGGGAAGTAATCAGTAATTAGTTACTGATTACTTTTTTCAAGTAACTTGACCAACACTGCTGGTGACACACCGTTACCCCAAGGCCCTGCATGTGTGGGTGATTGTGGTGGAGCGGGAAGAGGGAGTCAGCTGGAGATGGGGAGGGAAGTTGAAACAACCCAGCGTTGGCTTGGTCCATAATCGACCCAGCGTTGCGTTACAAATTGGGTCATTTTTAACCCAGCATTTTTAGGGTGTATGTACATAATATCACTGGTGTTGTAAATAAACCCCTATCTGATTGCAAATTTCAGAGTCTTACCTCAGCATCCTTGACAGTTAGCAGTAATGCAAATGTAATACATGATTTTTTTTCCCTGTTTCCAGGAAAATGTTGCTAATGTTAGGATAATTGAATCCACATAACAGAGAGATACACAAAGTCACTCCAAAGTGCAGCACGCTGATGTTTCTCCACTCTTATCTCTGCACATGTGTTTTGACAAATCCTTTTTAGGACATTGTTTGCTTGGTTGTTGGATTTATTGCATCTAAAACACACCAAACAAGCTTATTAGCATTCTTAATCTTCTTTTTCCATCACTTTTCTCTCAAAGCTTCCTGGTTAAAAAAAAAAAAAAACTACACAAAATGTTTCCATTTTAAGATTACTTTTGCGTTTGATTCATAGGTTAAAGGTGTTATTTGCTTTAACTGTGTCACTCATCACCCCCTCATCTGACACAGACTCTACACAGATCCATATTCAGGATAACTAAATAAATTGCAACTTAAAAAGTATCTCTCTGAACAACCAATTCTGATGTTTGAAATTTTGAGCATTTTAATGTCATAGCCACCTTCAAATGTTTATCAATAATCCAGCTTTGACAACAGCTTTTGGTTTGTGAAAACAAGGAACAAATGGTAAAGCAACCTCTTTAAGATTTCAGAAAAGTAACATTTTTCCTAGTTCATAAAATGTGGAAAATTAAAAATCTTGCAAATCTTTAAGGACATTTGCATTGTGTCCTGCACTGGATGCAGCTATATTAATTTTGTAAGACTGAAGAGTATGAAGCATGAACAAACTGCGAAAATGAAAACACAGAAAGAAGAAAACACAAAAAGAGACTACTGAACTGGAAGGAATTCAAACAGATCAGATTTCATCTTGCTCAATATGAGGAGTGACATGTAGTTTAAAAAAAAACTTAAACACTGTCGAGCAAACTACCATTTAGCTTCAGAAATTGTTTTGAATCTGGTTTCAGTTTAAACACTGTTTACTGTTGTGGTTATGTAGCTCGTATAGTTCCTGATGATGCTGTAGTGCTATTTTGACTTACAGTTGTTGCTGTTGTTGTTGTTGTGGTAGAAAAGAGATGTTGTATCATGAGTGAAGTTATGTACGGCCTACCTTGGAAGCACAGTGTTGGTCTTTTAATGTGTAATAAAAGAGGTTGCTCCTCATACCATCTCTGGCATGATGATAATCATCATATGAATACTCTGCTAGTGTGACCTTTCACAGTATAAGAAATATTTCTTACTGGATTTGTGTCTTTTTGGTCTAAAACTAGATTTAACGCATAACCCACGATACAAGTTATTAATCACCCATCAGTATGTGGGAGCAGAATTCCTCCCTTCTCAGAATCAATGCAGGCAAGAATAGGACTTTATTTTGATGAGCACACCATGCAGCTGGTCACATGCAAAGACATAGTGGGGTCATACCATTATCTGTAAGAAGAAGGGGGAGATGTTCCCAAGACAGCAACTGTAGCGGTACAGGCCAGGTACACAGAGAGAAGGCGGAGCCGGATTTAAATGCAAGTGTTTTGGGAAAAAGTGAAGAAACGAGTAAAAGCGTGAAATGAGAAGCACCTGGCTTCATTTTAATGATACTGGGTGTCCGAGTGTCTAAATGAGTCTCACAGGACTGAATATTTTTTTTTAATACATTTTTATTCATCTACAATCATAATATGCAAATAAACATATACATCCCAAAGCACTTCTCAATTGCATTTCTTGGTTACAAACAGCCATTAAACTTTCGTCTTATGTAAATTAATTTGTATACTTAATGGCTATTTTTTTTCATGGGCACCATCACCAGGGGAGCAGAGGAAAGGAAAAAATGGGGGAAAAAATCAAACATTATCCATTGTCCATTATATGAAGTAACGGATCTAGCATCTTTTCCTAAAAAACACACAACATCCGTATAAAAAAATGATTTAATGCTGTAGATCAACTTACCACAAAAGCATATAAACATCTAGAGAAATAATATGCAACAAACACAGCAGTACTATTAATTCAAAATGCTCCATGTTTCATATAAGTGAAGAAAAAAAATACTGACATTAATTTTCAGGTGCTGACACTTTTTGAATGAATATCGTTTCACTGCCTTTTATACTTTTTACTCAAAGGACCTGTCCTCTCAGCATAGCAGTAACAAACAGTACAACAGTCTGTAATTTGTGCTAGATTTGTATAGCGTAAGCTTCTTTTTTACATTATCTGCAAAATAAGGAAAAAAGTTAGACACTAAATATTATTTCATCTTTTCCAACACTACCTGCATTCCAAATGTTGTAGAGGTGTGGGGTTTAGTGCAAACTGTAAATGAAAAAAAGTTGCACAAAATAGTTTCCAAACACAGGAAAAGTATTTTCAGTGTCTTTATAATTAAATTTGAGATATACTAATTCTTATAAACCTTTTATAAACAAAAACAAAATAAATATTTGCAAATTTGCATAATAATTTCAAAATTGCAAATACACTTTGCAAAATACAGCATGTGCATCAAAATAAACTATTTGCAACAGTACAATTTAAGTTTTAAGTTTCCCAGGAACTATACAGAAAGGCATAAAGTCAGACATGACTTTCAGTACCACCAGTGAACCTTTTGAAAGGGCCTGTAGTGAAAAGAACTACATATCCCGCAAAAGTGACCTCACTTCCAGTTTTCAAAGGTAATGGATGTGATAGTTCCTGCTGACAACGTGATGACATTTATTCCAACTGTGAACAGCTGATCAGATCAGCAAAGCGTTTTCTTGGGTTATATTGTTTTTATTGTTGCATGGGCTTTTTACACAATTTTTGCAAAGCCATTAGTGGAAGGAAACGGCGACCTGGGACAAGTTGAATGCATGATATGTAACTACAACTTCTCCTTTTTCATATGCAAAAGATTTTTTTGCTCTAATTTATTTGGTCGCAATTCTGCCGGGACTTAAAAATAGTTGCACAAATGGGATCACAGCCACTCCCATTTAGAAGGGCTAAATAGCTCTGTGTTTTCTGTGAGATATGTATACCAACCCAAAATGATCACAGATCCATCCTGGCTACCCCACTAAAAATTTCCTGGCTGTGCCAAGGCTCATGGAGCCTTAGAATTTTCATCATTTTTCTTCACGTTTACACCACTTTTGGCTGCATGAATGACATAAAAAATTAAGCTAGTGCAAGTCACTTAAATGATTAAAAGTCTTTATAGAAAATCTGTCAAGTTTACATAAACAAACCAAAAGAGTTAAATTAGAAATAGAACACTATATAGACGGTGCTGTGATGGTCTCTTGATTGAGTCTCACAGAGACTTCAGTGCTGTTCTCAGGAGCTGTAAGGTCCACAGAAAAGAAGTGCAATATTAATAAATCATTGTTTCATATCCAGATTTTGCAGTGTTAAGTGCTTTACAATCAAACTTTCTATTAAATATGAAAGAAAAAAAGCATATGCTATGCTGCAAAAATAATATAACTGAGCCGTGCACTGCAGCTGCTCACTGACTGATGAACTCAGCTTCTTTGAATTGCTCACCTTTCTTCTTTTTGTAAATAACAAATCCAACGGCAGCAATGCAGATGAAAATAAGAAGAACAACCACTGTAGCAATGACTGGAGCTGTTGTGTCAGAGGGATTCTCTGCTCAGTAAAAAACACAGAAGATAAAATGTGGTGATTAAGCGGGTTAGAATAGAAGAAGTCCACCCTGTATTCATCTAGCTACTATAAAAACCACATACTAACAGCTCCCCAAATGTAAATAAGCCAAAAATAAATAACCAAGAGAGACACTTTGATGAATTTTGAAATATAGAAGTTCCAAAATCACTCTCAGAGTTACAGGGTCTAACAGTGAAATTTAATATTAACCCTAGTAACAGTTTGTATATGATGAACCGCGAAAACACATCCATTGAAAATTAAATTAAACTACAATTAAACTATAACAAGTTTCTTGTTTTTCTTCTCTGTTGTGATCTTCATTAGGTTTTCTTATAGTGATAACTTCAAGATTGGAGTCCAAAGAAAAAAACACAGGACAAATGATTCAACCCACAGTATCAGCAGACAAAATAAATCAAATGTGTTTCTCCCAACTTAATCATTACCAGTTCTCTCTGCCCAGTTGGATCTGATTACTGTTCTATCCGGTTTGGTGATGATGTTTTTAACACCAGAGAGCTGAAACACACAGTTGTATCTGCTCCAGTCTTCAGGTGTGACTGATGAAACATTCAACTCAACACTCATCTGGAAAGTCCCATTATGGTTGGGGATGATTTCTCCAAGATCCACACCTTCATGAATCTCCTGGCTCTGTCCGGATAGAAACCTGTAGAGTAGCAGCTAACTGGAGAGGAGGGAGTCTTCTGGAGGAGAGACACTGATGGAAGAACTGGAGAGAGGGAAGATTGGAAACAGGTGGAGTGAGAATGGATGGAAGTAAACATGAGAGAGGAAAAATGGGGGATGACAGAAAAGAAGAACAAAGATAAAGACATTTAATATGACAATATAAAAGAAAAATATATTTTAAAAGAGAAGCATCCACAGTGTATATATTAGATGAAAAATAACACAGTAGCAGTACAAAATATGTGTGACTGGAACTGAAGAACCAATTGGAAAAAAAGAAAAAATATCAATATGCAAATCAAAAATTCAAATTACTTTAGTCATTAGTGTTAGGGGCTGGGTCTGTGACCAGGCATTTTGTAATTTTCTTATATTATATTGAATATGTGCTTACTTCTTGTATGGCTATTATTAGTTAGGATTTAGTTAAGTTTCATTTTAATTTAGGTTTCCATATACAGCCCCTTCTGAAAGTCTGTTCTTGTCTCTATGTAGTATGTGTTTAGTTTTACTCTTCCCTGTTTCCCCATGTTTCCATTTTCCCTGATCACCTCCTGTGTGCTTTTAGTCTGTGTGTTTTTCACTCAGAGGAAATTTCTTTTTGTTTTATTGTTTGTGTTGTCTTGATCTTATTGTGTATTGGTGCGTACAGTACTGATTTTATTTGCATGGTTTTACCCTGATATTTATATTGCATGTTTTCGTGTTGTTGCATGATATTCTTGTAATTCACTGTGGACTGGGTGGACAATAGCAGGCACCTGTTGAGGTGTGGACATGCTCTGAAGCGACCAATTACCCACCAAACTGACTTGTTAAAGGAGAGGGTGAGCACAGAGACGGAAGGAAGGAACTCGTGAAAGCCAGCGTGGGAAAAGACGGACCTGCTGCCTGAGCATGGGGTTCGTCGGGTCATTTGGAGACGGACCACCTAGCGTAAAGCCGTGACCCAGTCCCGACAGCAAGAAGGGCGACAGTGAGAGACGATGCGTATAATCGATAGCAAGGCAGAGGTACACATGGACGACGCAACAGCAATTCTTCCCATTGTACAAAAATAAAGCCAAAATATCCCGCTTGTGGGAGTTGCACTTTTGTAGCCATAGTCTGCGCAGTAGTGACTTGAGGTGGAGCGACTTCATCAAGCTCCTCACGCCCCTGTACACTTTTGACATAGCCTGGCTTCTCAAGTTTATATGCTGATGGGTTAACCGCAACTGATGAAACATTCGTACATACAATCCCATCACTATTATGAAAAAGACACAGCTCATCATCTTATAGTCGTACAACATCTGAAATCACATGAATTTGTTTTCTATTATATTTACTGGCTTATTGATCCTATTATTAGTCAAGCACATTAGAGGGCGCTGCTATAAATAGTAGTTGTCATCTGAGCGTGTACATGTCGCTGCTGTCTCAGCCTAAATTGGAGGTACTTGTGTTGATTGGTGTTACTCATGTTGCAGAGATCACCAGAGATTCCTGAAGTCTCCATCACGGCTGGTATGTGTCTATTTGGTGCCATATGTATTTTATTTCACTCAGTGGTAAACCAGTGTTGTTTATAGGTCGTAGCGGCAGAAGCCTCCTATGAGCCACTTTGTTAATAAATCGAGTGATGCCGTTTGATTGGTACGTAACTATATTCACAATCTCTGCCTTTTATTGTCTTTTATAGTAAATACTCATAGTATGATGCATTGCAGGAAATGTGGGCCTCAGTGGGCAGCTGATAGCCTTACAGCAGGGCAGCTACTGCTTTTCCAAGCTATGCTGACAGAACTGCTGCTGCTTTGTCTTCTCTTTTGAGTTTCCTTTTTGTTTGTCTTTTCTTTCCGCGTTGCTGCCAGCTCCCTAGAAGTGGACATTTTAGAGAACAGTGGAGACATACATGCCAAATGTGGAAACTTGTTGATGTACATGTTAATGAGCTCTATAATTCAATTAGAGCAGTCGGATGGAAAACGATTTGGCATCATGCTGTGACGCCAGCTGCTCTAGATCCAATGTTTAATTTATTTTGATGTATATTTGTCTTTTTTAAAGTTTTGATTTGTAAACTTTTGTTTTGCTTTACACTACTGGAAGGTGAAAGCAAACGGCCCGAACGACTGAACCTGGGAGGGAGAGAACAGGCAGAGGAAGGTCCATCCTGTGAACAAGGCTGGTGAAGGCGAGCAGGAAAGGCAGAAGGAGGCTCAAACGCCGGTGGTCCGGGGGTAGTCCTGGGGGGAAAACCAGAGTCTGTCAACCCCATCGAAGGAGGGCGGCCACGGCGAGGGGCCTGGGCCGGCACTACATTACTGTCCGGAAGAACATGTGCAGGTTTAAGTCTGTCAGCACACATAGTCTCCCTTCGACTCCCAAAATCCAAAACAAAATGTTTCTGGCCCGGTTTGATAACCCTGAATGGGCCGTCATACAGCGGCCGCAGCGGTGTCCTGTGGGCATTGTGCCTGACAAAAACAAACTTAGCAGTCTCTAAAGTCTTTGGAACAAAAGTGTCAGGCACGCAATGGTGCACCGGACCAGGAACCCGAAGTGAATGCAAAAGTGGGTTGAGAGATAGCACCGCTGGATCGAAGCAGGGGGGAGGGTTCTCGGGCAAGAATTCTCCAGGCACGCGGAGGGGCTGACCAAACACAAGCTCAGCTGGGGAAGCGCCGAGATCCTCCTTAAGCGCAGAGCGCAGCCCAAGCAAAACCCACGGGAGGCGGTCAACCCAATTGCCATCCTTCAAGGAGGCGCGAAAAGCAGCTTTAAGCGACCGGTGGAACCGTTCACACATCCCATTAGCTTGTGGGTTGTATGCGGTATAAGGTAAAATCTTGTGACTGCGGCAGAGGACCCACCAGATCGACATGCACATGATCGAAACGTTTGCCAGGTATGAAGAACTGCTCCAGAGGCGCCTTGGTGTGATGTTCTTCCGGTTGAGTGAACGCTGGCGCGACTTGCTGCCGCTACTCACCGCTATCTCTGTCGCTCGGATTCCTGTCCTGTTCCTGTCTCTGCGGCCCACCGGTGTTTCTGTCCGGCTGTTCCTGTCCGTGATGTGGCCTCTCAGGATCTATGCACTGTCTGTGTGGGTCTGGATCTTTATGTCATCGATCTACCGACTGGGCACTGGGCTCCATCAGTATACAGCTGATGAGCTCCTCCGGCTCCGCTTCTCCCTGGCTGCCCCACCGCTGGCTGCTCTTCATCTCCACACGGACATTGCCTTCCTCCCTCGCCGAAAGTACGTCCATCGGGGCTCCCGTCGGTATTTCCATCAGGATAATTCCAAGCCAATTCAGTCCTTCTGGTCCACCTCTGGTCGCTCTCAACGGAACCCCGGCAGGTCCGTTGACCACAATGTTTTGGCTAACCTGCCTAGGTCGGTCAACACTCTTATCCAGTCTGACAGTACTTCCGTCAACTTTGGCCTACTTAATATCCGTTCGCTTACGAACAAAGGACATCTCATCCAGGATCTCCTAACAGACCGTAAGTTTGACTTTTTCTGCTTGACTGAGACATGGCAACAGCCCAATGACTTATTGCAACTCAATGACTCCACCCCCCTGGGGTTTGTTTACACCTGCCAACCTTACGAGTCCGGTCGTGGTGGTGGCCTCGCGGTAATTTATCGCGAGAACTGGAAAATCTCGCCACTGTCGGTCCCTACCTACAGCTCCTTTGAATCTGTTGTTTGTCAACTTTCAGGACCCACTCCAACTGTCATAGCTGTCATTTACCGCCCCCCAAAATTTTATTCTGTTTTTATAAGTGACTTTGCTGATCTGCTGACCAACCTAGCTACTGTTTCCCCTAATATAATATTGCTGGGTGACTTCAACGTCCACGTGGATAACTGTGATCATCCTCTTACCAAGGACCTTTTATCCTGCTTTGATAGCTTCAGCCTTAAACAATACATAAATTTCCCTACCCACACTAAGGGCCATACTTTGGACGTAGTCTGTTGTTCTGGACTTACCCCCTCCAACTGCACAGCTGACGAGCTGCTAATCTCGGATCATCTACTTCTGTCCTTTAATGTTCACATGACTTTCTCTATAATTAACAATCCTCGTATTATTTCTTTCCGGAATATCAAGAATATAAATCTTGATATCCTTTCTTCTGCTCTCTCTAGCTGCTTGTCTCCTAACAATTTGGCTATTCAAGACGATCTAGTATTTTATTATAATCATAGCCTTAGTAGTATTTTGAATTCTCTTGCTCCACAAAAAAACAGAACTGTACTCTTTTCTCGCTCTGCACCCTGGTACACACCTGAACTCTGACTATTGAAAGCTAAAGGTTGACAGCTTGAACGTCTTTATAAGAAAACTGGCCTTACTATTCATAAGGATATGTTTAATAACCATGTTCTGTTTTATCAGGAATGTATCAGTCAAACTAAATCTGCCTATTATTCTACCATTGTCTGTTCAAGTGAGAACTCCACCAAGACCCTATTCTCTTTATTCAACTCCTTTAACAGGCCACCTGATTCTCTGCCTGCTCATCTCTATTCATCTAACTTCTGCGACTCTCTAATGCTATTCTTCACTGACAAAATTCATAAAATACTCCTAGATTTGGTCCCTAATGCCCAATGTAGCTCCTCTGTCTTAATTCCACCCCCTTCTCACTTCCTCTCGGTTTTCCAACTTCCATCTTTAACTGATATTGCTGATCTCATCCACAAATCAAAGCCTTCTACCTGCCAGCTTGATCCTATACCCACTGTCCTTGTCAAAGCCTATCTACCCCCTCTCCTTCCCCTCATATCTGCTATTATTCACTCTTCACTCACCAGTGGAACTGTTCCTGCTTTTTTCAAAGTTGCCGCCATTACCCCAATCCTGAAAAGAAAACAGGTCTAGATCCCAACAACTTTAACAACTTTCGCCCTATCTCCAATCTACCATTCCTTTCAAAAATTCTGGAAAAAATTGTTGCTTCACAAATCCATCTACACCTAACTGATAATAACCTTTACGAACAGTTCCAGTCTGGTTTCCATCCTCTGCATAGCACCGAAACTGCTCTTATAAAGATAACAAACGATCTTCTTATGGCAGCTGATTCTGGTCTCCTCTCCATACTTATTCTCCTTGATCTGAGTGCAGCCTTTGACACCGTCTCTCATCCCATTCTTCTTTTCAGATTAGCTTCTATTGGTCTCTCTCATACTCCATTAACCTGGTTCAAATCATACCTGTCTGACCACACTCAGTTCATTCAGTTAAAATCCTTCACTTCTCAGCCTTCTCCTCTATCTACTGGGGTGCCCCAGGGATCTGTCCTTGGGCCCCTCCTTTTCATCATTTACCTTCTTCCACTCGGACACATTTTTCGTAAATATAACATTCAGTTCCACTGCTATGCCGATCACACCCAGCTTTACCTCTCTACCAAACCCGATTCTACTCTTCCTCCACCCTCCCTCACCCTCTGCTTAGCTGAACTCAATTCCTGGTTCTCCTCCAACTTCCTTAAACTCAACAGCAATAAATCTGAACTTCTCCTGGTCGGCACTAAACGATTACTATCCAGAATTAACGATTTCTCTCTCACTATCAATAACTCGTTGGTCCCTATCTCTCCCTCTGTGAAAAGCTTGGGTGTCATTCTCGATAGCACATTATCATTTAATTCACATATCAATAATGTCACACGTGCAGTATATTTTCAACTCCGTAATATCAATCGCATCCGCCCTTTCCTCACTCCTCATGCCACTACCATTCTCGTCCATAATCTTGTCATCTCTCGGATTGATTACTGTAATTCATTATTATTTGGTCCCACACAAAAATCTATTAACAAGCTCCAACGTGTCCAGAACTCTGCTGCCCGTATTATTACTAGGACTTCTGCTCCCGGTTAAATTTCGCATCCATTTTAAAATAATCCTTTATACATTTAAGGCTATTCATTCCCTCTCTCCACCATACCTCTCTGATTTAGTACAGATGAACCTCCCATCCCGGTGCCTCAGATCTTCATCTTCTCTTTCTCTCTCTGTTCCTTCCACCCGTCTGATTACAATGGGGGGCAGGGCTTTTAGTTGCTCTGCCCCTCGACTTTGGAATTCCTTACCCCCTGACCTCAGAAATATTAGTTCATTCCCTCTTTTTAAGTCCACTCTCAAAACTCATCTGTTTAAAATTGCTTATGTCTAAACCTCTGTAACTTTTATCTGTTATTCTTATTACTGTGTATATTTCCAGTTTTGTGTTTTTATTCATTGTACAGTGTCCTTGGGTGCTTTGAAAGGCACTATTTTTAAATAAAATGTATTATTATTATTATTATTATTTATGAACCTTCGCACGCTGGCAGGGAATGCACGCCGACGCCCATTCCTTAACAGATTTGCGAAGGCCTGGCCAAACAAATTTAGAGCTGACCAGTTGAACAGAGGCCCGGACCCCCGGATGAGAGAGAGCATTTACCGAGTCAAAAACTTGACTCGCCAGGAAACAGGAACCACTGGGCGAGGGCGGCCAGTGGAAACGTGGGTGGCTGTAGCTCAGGTGGCAGAGCAGGTCAGCCACTAACTAGAAGGTCGGTGGTTCGATCAGGCTGCTCCAGGCTGCATGCCAAATATCCTTGGGCAAGATACTAACCCCATGTTTGCCTACTGGTGGTGGTCAGAGGGCCCGGTGGCGCCAGTGTCCGGCAGCCTCGCCTCTGTCAGTGCGCCCCAGGGCACCTGTGGCTACAATGTAGCTTGCCGTCACCAGTGTGTGAATGTGTGTGTGTGAATGGGTGAATGACTGAATGAAGCGCTTTGGGGTCCTTAGGGACTGAGTAAAGCGCTATACAAATGCAGGCCATTTACCATTTACCATTAACGTCACAGACCAGGAAGGGACCACTGTCCTGCACGGGTCTGTCCTCCAGTATGAGGCCCGTCTGGGTGGATTTAAGCGCGAGGATGTCCAGGTCAAGGGTCTGATTGGCAGCCATGGCAGAGTAGTCAAGGAAAAAACAGTCAGCCACATGATTGGATTTACCATTTACCATTAACGTCACAGACCAGGAAGGGACCACTGTCCTGCACGGGTCTGTCCTCCAGTATGAGGCCCGTCTGGGTGGATTTAAGCGCGAGGATGTCCGGGTCAAGGGTCTGATTGGCAGCCATGGCAGAGTAGTCTATGCCGAGAAAGACGGAAGAAGCCAGCGCAAGGAAAAAACAGTCAGCCACATGATTGGATTTATCAGCCACGTGCCGAATGTCCGTGGTAAACTCAGAAATGGCTGCCAACTGGCGCTGCTGGCGTGCACTCCATGGATCAGAAACCTTGGACATGGCAAACGTCAAGGGTTTGTGGTCCACGTATGCGGTAAAGTGAAGACCCTCGAGAAAAAAACTGAAATGACGAGTCGCCAGGTGGAGCGCCAGTAGCTCCCTGTCAAAAACGCTGTAATTGCGTTCGCTGTCACGCAGCGTACGGCTGAAAAAGGTGAGCGGTTGCCAGACACCCAAGATTCGCTGTTCCACCGCTATGTCCAACGCATCGGTGGTCAACGAAATCGGCGCTGAGGGGGATGGGTGGGCCAGAAGGGCAGCATTAGCTAACGCTGACTTAGCATCAGAAAACGCTTGGATGCTTTCCGGAAACCAGTCAACTGAGTCCTTAGCCTTCTTACCTTTTAACGCCCCATAAAGGGGCTTCAGCAGATGTGCCGCTCTGGGGAGAAAACGGTTGTAAAAATTCACCATCCCCAAAAATTCCTGCAGTGCCTTAACGTTCGTGGGACGCGGAAATTCCGAAACAGCTCGGACTTTGTCAGGCAACGGAACCGCGCCCTCGGCGGAAATACGGTGCCCAAGGAATTCGAGAACCGGCAACCCAAACTGGCATTTGGACGGATTAATAATCAGTCCATGCTCCACCAAACGCTGAAAAACCTGACGCAGATGGAACATGTGCTGCTCCTTCAAGCTGCTGGCCACCAGTATATCATCGAGATATACAAAAACAAAGGGCAGCCCGCGCAAGACCGAGTCCATCCGCTGGAAGGTTTGGGCAGCACCTTTCAGGCCAAACGGCATGTGCAGAAACTCAAAAAGGTCAAAAGGTGTAATTACGGCGGTTTTGGGGACATCCTCCACGCGCACGGGAACCTGATGATATCCCCGTACCAAATCGATCTTCGAAAAAATCGAGGTCCCCGCAAGATGGGCGGAAAAATCTTGGATGTGGGGAATGGGATAACAATCGTTCTCTGTCACATTATTAAGACGGCGGAAATCCCCACAAGGTCGCCACCGACCATCAGATTTAGGCACCATGTGTAACGGAGAAGCCCGGGCACTATTTGAACGCTGCACAATGCCCAGACGCTCCATGGTGGCAAATTCTTCCCGAGCGACAGCCAATTTGGGAGGGTCGAGGCGGCGCGTGCGCGCGCCCGAACCCCGGGGGCCCTACAGTAGTTACGTAATGCTCCACCCCATGCTTCGTCACAGTGCTCGAGAAAGTGGGGACAGTGAGTGAGGGAAACTCAGAAAGCAAACACTGAAAAACGTCACCTGAATCTACTGAGCTAGCATGCACCACGGGCTGAGCACCCCGAGTCAAACAAGGTAATGAGGAAAATGATACAGCATCAATTAAACGTCTGTTAGCAACATCAACCAGCAGTCCGTGAGCACAAAGAAAATCAGCGCCTATTATAGGCACAGAGCTAGCAGCAACAACAAAGTTCCACTGAAAGTCACAGTCATGAAAGCAAACAGTCACCAACCTTTCACTGAAGGTTTTGATGGGAGAGCCATTAGCCGCTGTTAGCAATGGCCCGCAGCCCTCAGCTAGCCTGTCCGAGCCAGCCGGGGGAAGAAGGCTCTTCTGTGAACCGGAGTCCACCAGGAAACGCCTCCCCGAGCATGAGTCCTCTAAGAAAAGCAGCCTTTCCTTGTTGCCAGCGGTCGCAGCTGCTACCGAGAGCTGACATGCCCATTTCCCTAGGTCTGGAAACTGCAAGGCGGGAGACAGCGCCGTGCCTTCGCTCCAAAACGCTGGTGATAAAAGCAAAGCCCTTTTCCGCGGTACCGCCGTGCAGCGATTCTGGCCACCGTGGACGAGTCGGAGGGCCCCTGAAGCATCGGTGTGGGGGCGGGGGAAAACGAGTCCTGAACAATCGCCTGGACGCCGAAACTCCTGGTAGCCAGGAGGATGCCTCTTTCGCCAGGGAGCGGTAATCCTTCGTGGCCAATAGCGGGGAGTTGGCAAGGCCAGCACGCACTGGAGCCGGCAGCTGTCGGAGAAAGAGGTGGGTGAAGAGAAATCCTCTGTCGTCCGCGCCCAGCAAGGACAGCATGCTCTCCATGAGCTCGAGGGCGGTGCCGTCACCCAGGCCCGCGAGGGAAAGGAGTTTCTCAGCCCACTCAGCATCAGAGAGGAAGTAACGCCGCAGCAGCAGCGCCTTGAGGGCGGTGTACTTGCCTTGGGCTGGGGGTTCCCGGAGGAGAGTCATCACGCGGCGGGTTGACAGCAGGTCAAGTGAGGCCACCACATGGTGGTATTTAGTATCGTCGGCTGAAACTCCATGAAGAGCAAACTGAGCTTCTACGTGCACGAACCATGAAGGAAGATCGTCAAGCCAAAAATCCGTCAATTTAAGTGCCACAGCAAATGCAGCTATCGGCGGAGATGAAAGTCCGGCGGCAGCTGATGCTTCCAGGCCGGAGCTGGCTTCGTTGTCGAGCCTTAGCATGTTCGCTACAGGGGTCACCAATGTGGAGGTATGTAACAACGACAGGAGAGGTCTCAGTGTCTCACTCCAACTTTAGTAACTGACTCTCAGAACTTCACATACAGTAAGCGCCAAAATCTCCACCCCAGCACTTCCCTTCAACTTGGGTGTGAGTGGAGCCACCTGGTGGTCCGCCACAGTGTAATGTTATAAATACTTGGATAATCCTCAGAGGGTCCGGATTTTTACATAAAGATATTTTACTCAGTCCTGTAGAAAGTTATATATTTAAAAATATATGATCCTCTCTGGTTATTCTGGTATGAATGACTCTGCATTACTTTATGGTAAATAGCACACTATTGGCAAAAAACAGTGAAAGAATTCCAGATCAAAAATTTTTAGTTCAACGTACAAGTGATGACCTTTGACCTTCATCGGGTTTTATTTAATTGTAAGAGATTACATGTTCTCTTCATGCAGCCGCGTACATTCAGTGTTTAAAACAGAAACTGCAGGTCTGAAATCAGCAGGTTTCTGAAACACCCAACTGAGGTACTGTTAATGCTGATATATAGTGACACAGTTACATGGGTGATTAATCCTTTTGACTTTTTGTCTCTAACTTTATCAATAAAACAGCTGCAGCTTTCACTGACAGCACATGTGGTACTTTAACCTCTGTACTGTTTTCATGAGTTAATTTTGCAGTTAACATGTGAACATGTTGGATGATCTGTCTGCTGTCACTTGGGCTGCCACAAACGATTATTTTGATAGTCGACTAGTCACTGATTATTTTTGCAATTAGTCGACCAATCACATCATGCATCCATTGGACGTAAAACGTACAGCTTATTGCACCATCTGTTCTTATATAACTATCATTAGCTTACAGCTTGAAGTTAAGGTATGTGCTAACTAAAAATAAAGACATGATGATAGTCTTTAATCAAATTTGCAGATTGTCTCGGTGGAGCTTAATAAACTCGGCCATCTGCTCCTTGCTATCTAAAATATAACAGGACACTGGCGTAAATTTTAGACCATCTCACACTTCTGTTTAATCAGTTTTCTGTTTGTTTGTCTAGCAGTGTGAAAACTATAAGTTTTCAAACTATAAGTTTTCACACTTCTCAGTTTAATCTCAGCCAAACCGATTTCATTCAGGAACAAATAAAACACTAAAAAAGCCAAACAATAACTTTTTTAAGTTATCTAAGTGACATATATATCATGTTTAACCTGAGTAGCCAAAGACCACAGGGTCCGAAAACGATGTGCTGGGAGTTCACTGTTCTCGCCAGCTCTAGTGAACCTTGAACCCCTGGCTAGCTATCGAGCAGGTGGGTAACAGACGTCTCCGAAAAAGTCAGGGCACTTTTGCAAATATGTGATGTCTTGATAAGTCGAGCAGATATTTGAAGTTTACACAGCTACATTCTTGCCTGAAAATATGTTCAAAGTTTATTTTGTGACCCAGAAAGAGTAATAAGAGTAATATTAAAACTAAGTAGCTGCCGCCATTGTTAGAAACTGGAATTGGCTGGGCCGCGCTATGAATTCTGGGATAGCTTGGGCCACGAAGGATACACCTGACGCATCCTTTAAATCTGGGGGAAAAGAGGCCGCATTTGGATGAGTCTTTGAATTTGATGACCCTTCGTTGCCTCGCTGTGACATGATAGGCCACAAATGCGGCCACTGAAGGATACTGCCCCTAAATTTGGACAAAGCTACGATACCGGAGACTGCTTAATCCTCTTCTTTGGCACTTGGCGCAGCTGGCATCCTTGTACATGCAGTGCTGCCATCTTCTGTGTCAGTCTGTTATTACACTCTCAAATCCTACTACTTACTAAATTAGTCGTCGACGATTTTGAAAGTCAAATTGTGACTAGTCGACTAATCGTGGCAGCTCTAGCTATCACTGGGTGGTGCTGAGGTCTGAATCTGAGGGCAGCTCCTGTAATCACAAAGTGAACATAATCACCACAAACTGAAATATAAAATCTACCTCTCAAATCTAAAGTAAAGCTGACCCTTCCCTGTTCTCACACACTCAGGATCTACTCTTCTACTCTTACATTTTTTCAGTTGTACAATTCTGCTGACACCTGACATATGAGCAGTTTATTTAAAACTAAAAGGACAAAGCCTTATATACTATTTAAACAACATATATAAACAGATTTTCCAGTATAATGTTTACCTTTGAATTGTTGGCGCTTTGTTAAGTCAAGTCTCCAAAGATGAGATGATGGAGCAGGTTTCAGTCCTGGTTCCATCTGCTTCTGAACCATGGTCACCAAAATATGGAGGTATTATCAGCAGTGTTTAAGCTGCTGCCTGAGTACGGATATTATGAAATATTAATGCTTCAAATTATCTCTCTTAAAGGACGTAACCTGTACGGAGTACTGCACATTTAACTTTGTGAACATACCTATGGGCTCAAATTGTGGTCATAAATATTTCGTACTTTTTGTGAACGGAGTTTTGTAACCTTGTAAACCAAAATATCTGAAAATGTTATGTCTGTGCTTCTATAGATGAGAATTTGTGTGTGTGTGAAAAAGATTTGTGTTTGTAAAAAATATTTACACAAGTTACACATTTTTTTTTGTTAAGGTCCGTTTACAGATACAAAGCAAAAACCTACGTGTAAAACTCTGCACTCAAGTTCCCTACATGTGTGTGAGTTTCAACTTATGAGTGTGAATTTTGACCCATTTTTTCTTCCTTTCACTTGATTGGTCAATGTCATGTCAATCACAAATTTAACAATCCAGTCAGAGAATAGATGGGTTTGGCTGTCGGTGGGATGCTTTACTGAGCTTTAGGTCCTGGAAGGTTAAATGCCCTTTCACATGCCAGTGTTTTACTTCATCACCACAAAGGAAAACTGTTTGTGTCTCAGTTCGATTATTTTTTTGTACCACAGGTTTACATGCTTATACAGGGACCTCCTGAGCCTTTTCAACCTCGGGGTGGGGGGGGTGGGGGGGGGTGGTGGTGGAAATGACACACTCTTCACTAGACAGGATACTTACAAAGCTTTCTTCGTTATGAATGAGCGATACATGTTTTAATTAACTTTTCAAGATAATACCACACAAACTCTTGTAGAGGATACAAAGTCAAAGAAATACGTGCTTCGAAACGACAAGGAGCAGCACATAAAGCTGCTGCACAAAAAACGACAGAGTGCAGCGACCAGAGCAACAAAGTTTGGATCCTTCGCTCTGAGTTATCGGTGAGCGCAGCGCATGCTGCGTCCGTTGTGAAAGGGCCGTTATGCTGCACAGTGTAACTCACAGCAATTGTCCCGGGTTAGCCCTGACTTTGTGTTAAAGTAATACTGAAGTAATAATGGTATTTCTGACCACTGGCATACCACAACTTTATCCTTTCAACAGCTACCGAAACTTAAGGGACCTAGCTTGCATGAGTCTTATGGGATATTCGTATAGAGATCCTACAGCTTCAAACTGTATTACCCGTCTAGCACCTGAAGCTCAGTAAAGCACCCCACCGACAGCCAAACCCATCTATTCTCTGACGGGATTGTTAATATTGTGATTGACATGACATTGACCAATCAGCTGAAAGGAAGAAAAATTAGCTAGGTCCTGACACCTAGCTAACATCTCAGGGCCTAGCTAAGTTCGTTAGCTACGGATTAGCTTACAAACAGATTTAACTTATCGAAAAAGTGCGTCGGGGCCTCAGGTCCCCGGGTTGTCCAGTTTACTGAAAAACACCTTAGCGTGTCAGGATAAAACAGTCGGTCGTGGTTTTGTGACGTAAACGCTGGAGCTCCTCTCAGCGTCCCCGCTCTATCTGCCATTCCCGAATACAGATACGCAAGTTTCTCCGTAACTGCAGCTGCCAGTCAAAGCTGTTATGATGACATTGCACCCCAATTTAACAGCATAATAGTAGTAATTAGAATCAAACTTATAAGAAAGGAGACCCCTTAAACATAAATCAGCATGATGAGAACTACTTATAATGAAAGAAAGCATCTTTGGATCTATTTTTGCATCTATTTTAGTCTGACCCCAGTCCCATCTGCTCACATGGAGGAGGCGAGGTTTATAAACTATACTGCAGCCAGACACCAGGGGGCGATAGAGATGTTTTGGCTTCATTTTTGGGGAGCTGTTGCATCTTCAATGTTTTGTACATTGATCCTACCTCACAAACCATCCTACCGGTTGTTTCTGCTCATGTGCTGTGCATGCGCACAACACAAAATTAAATGGCAAACCATCCTATCTTTGTGAATATGAGCTACAAGTATATTTTGACGGGTAAAATTAAGTCCCAAACTGTCCTGCCTTTATGAATATGAGCTCTGATGGGTAAAGTTAAGTGGCAAACCATCCTACATATTTAAATTTATGCTGGGATTATTGTGTGACAGCAAAAATGTGTATAAACTATGTACGGTAGGATAGTTTGGAAAGGTCGCAGCAGCTGTGCCAACAACATTGCTGGCAGTGTCTGTCTGTTTCAGGCCGGTGCTACGAGGGAGGAAGTGAGAGCCCCAAGTGTTGAGTGCGGCTGGGCTGTGAGGCGACACGCCCATCAGAGAGAGACAGGGCTGAGACAGGAAGTTCCTCCTTGGCTTTCTTGCTGGCGTGGTCTCTATTTTGGAAGAGGAATTCCTCTCCTGTTTTTAAATATAATTAACATTTGCCAGAGTGTGGCAGGAGAGTGGCAGCACCAGACTGTGGGGGGGAATAGTGTATGAGAAACATTGTATTGTATTATTTCTTGAATAGTGTATACTTATTCCTGATGAGAGAGATTTTAGCATACAGAGAACATTTTTATTGCATAAGTGTCTTTTAAAATTGTGTTTAATTTCATTTTTTTTCTTCATTATCTGGAATAAGTGGTGTGTTTAAGACCTGCTAAGTCTCTGTGCACTGAACGCGTATTCACTTGCTCCTCTCCTCCTTGTATGCGAGAGAACTTTCTGGTGGGACATTTACACCTACCAGCTTTAGTGGCTACATGTTTACGTTCATTCCTCGTCAGGTCGTCTGTTGTGTTATATGCCATGTTTTCAGGCTGTCATGTTTCATGTCCCAGGTATTCATGTAACTCATGCCAGGTTTTTTGATGTTCAGTTCTAGTTTACCCAGTGTAGGTTAGCATTTAGTTTCTTATTGGTTCGCCTTGCCCTTTGTTTTATAATGTTTATATAGCCTTATTAAACAGCTCGCCTTTTAACATCAAGTTTTGTTCCACGTTCCTCTGTGTCTCACAATGCAGTCTGCTTCTGCTTACTGTGACAATTAGAGGCAAAGAGTAACAGTTTTTCAGCAGCTTCTGCTGAATGCTATAAAAAGGTATACATATACCAAGTTCAGTCGTAAAGCTTCTTTCATGTATGTTTGCATTACTGCCATTTGAGGCCACAGTTGGCTATTCACTGGAATCAGAATCAATACAGTACAGTACAATTCTACTGAAACCTATGTGGAGTCTATGTTTTCAGGGTGCGTCTGTGCATTTTAAGGGTGAAGCTTTTTTCTGGTTGTTTGCACATTGTGGATAAACCTTTTGTCTGAAGAGAGATACCAGTGTGATTTGGCCAGGTTAAAAGAGAGTAACTTTCACGACATGGAAAACTTTAAGCTCAACATAGCTTCTAGTGCGCAGTAGTGCGCATGCGCCAACCAGCGTGCAGCCTGTTACAGTCGCTCCTGCTTTTTCTCTTAGTTTAGCTCTGTTTTCTTACGTATTCTTTTTTTTCTGACTTGTATTTTCATCCGTTTATTATCTTTACTCAATCATGTGGATTGAGAGAGTTTTTGTTCTTCTGGTGGCCGTGAAACTTACTTTTATCAAGGAACGGGACCGCGGCACATCTCCTACACGCACGGACTGTTTACTCCAGAGATCAGCTGATCGCCTTGATGCCGGCCGGCTCGCTGGCCAGACCCGCAGAAGTACCAGCTGAAATTTGGAGGAAAACACATCGGGGATGCAGAGGTCAAGGACAGAAAAGTAGAAAGGAGACGGTGAGACAGCGGAGACTCGAAGCGAGGAGGAGGTATAAACCGTGTCTGCCGTCTATCATAATCGTTATCGAATAAGATCGACGAGCTCTCAGCACTGGTACGGAGTCAGAAGGAATACTGAGAGTGTAGCATGATGTGTTTCACTGAATCATGGATGCACCAGGACATTCCTGACGAGAATGCTTCCGTGGAAGGATTCCACACTGTTCGGGCGGAGAGGGACAGCATCGCTAGTGGTAAGCGGAAAGGAGGTGGGCTTGCTGTTTTAGTTGACAACCGGTGGTGTAACCCTGCCAACATGACAATCAAAGAAAGGATTTGTTGCCCGGACATTGAACTGTGTGCTGTTGGACTCAGGCCGTATTATTTACCCAGGGAATTTTCTCACGTCATCTTGGTGGCTGTTTATGTTCCTCCCTCTGCTAACCCCACAGCTGCATGTGACACTATCCACTCTGCCATAGCCCGGTTACAGACTCAGCACCCGAGTGCCTTTATTGTAATCTCGGGTGACTTCAACCATGTATCACTGGACATTCAGACAATATGTGGACTGTCTGACCAGGGGAGAAAAAATTCTAGACCTACTGTATGCTAATGTCAAGGATGCATACAGCTCCTCCTCCCTCCCCCCACTTGGTAGGTCAAATCATAACTTGATTCACCTCACCCCCCGCTATGTGCCAATTGTGAGGAGGGAACCTGTGACCACGAGGAGCGTTAGGAGGTGGTCAGAGGAGGCCTTAGCGGAGCTGCAGGGCTGTTTCGAGGTGACCAACTGGGAGACACTCTGTGAGCCTCACGCCGAGGACATCAATGGGCTTACTGAGTGTATCACAGACTACATAACTTTCTGCACCGACTCCATTGTTCCAGCTCAGACTGTTCATTGTTACCCAAATAACAAGCCGTGGGTGACTAAGGACATCAAAGCCCTCCTCAACGACAAGAAGAGGGCTTTCAGAGGGGGCAATAAAGAGGAGGTGAGGAAGGTCCAGGTGTTACTAAAGGACAAGATCAGAGAGGCTAAGGACAATTACAGGAGGAAGCTGGAGTGGAAACTCCAGCAGAACAGCATGAGAGAGGTGTGGAGGGGCATGAAGACCATCACTGGATTCGGGCCAACCAACAGCAGGGGAGCTGAGGGAGGTGAGAATAGAGCAAATGAGTTGAATCTGTTTTTCAATAGATTCGACACCACAGTGTCTGCTCACACCCCCACAACCTCACCTGTAGTCAGCCTGGAATCCAGAGCCACACCACTGTGCCAGCCGCTCTCTTCACATGGCGCTGTTGCCTCCTGTGAGATTCCTGACACCCCTCCCCGACCCATCACCTTCACTCAATACCAGGTTGAGAGGCAAATGAGGAAACTTCACTCAGGCAAGTCTGCTGGACCAGACGGAGTGAGTCCCCTCGTCCTCAAGACCTGTGCCCCCCAGCTGTGTGGAGTCTTTCATAAACTGTTTATGTCTGAGTCTGCAGAGGGTACCAGTGATGTGGAAGACATCATGCCTCGTCCTTGTACCAAAGACGCCACGTCCCAGTGGCCCCCAGGATTACAAGCCCGTGGCGCTGACCTCCCACATCATGAAGACCCTGGAAAGGCTCATCCTGGACCAGCTGCGACCCATAGTAAGACCACATCTGGATCCCCTTCAATTCGCTTATCAGCCTCGTCTCGGAACTGAGGACGCCATCATCTACCTGCTCAATCGTGTCTACACCCATCTGGACCAGCCGGCGAGCACTGTGAGGGTCATGTTTTTTGACTTTTCTAGTGCTTTCAATACCATCAGGCCAACCTTCCTGGGTGATAAGTTAGCAGTGATGGATGCTTCTCTGGTGTCCTGGAAATTGACTGTAGAAAACATAGACGACGCGACTCCGCCTCCTACCATTGTGCAAAAATGAAGCCAAAATGTCCCGCTTGTGTAGGCTGCCATCTTGCAAATTTGGAGCCAGAGTCTGCGCAGTAGTGACTTGAGGTTGAGCGACTGTGTAACGCTCCCGCCCACACACCCGCTGGACGTGACTGCAAACACGCCCCCCTACACTTTTTATGTAGCCCGGCTGCTCGAGTTTTTTTGCTGGTTTACGGGACTGACGACTCGTTTAATTAAGGTAAATACAAACATGTCACTGTTATAAAAAAGACACACAGCTTATCATCTTATAGTTCTAAAATCACTCTGTTGTCAATTCGTTAGTTAGATTAGCCGCTAGCATATGAACTGTGTTGGAGGCTTGTTGCTAGCTAGGTAGCGATGCTACACACCTGCTACTCTTAATAGTCTTCAACACTTATGTTTTTTTATCCATTTTAACACAGCGATGAGATCATCTGCACACTCTACAGAGGCCCAAAGTTACTGTTAATATCAAAAATATAATGCTGTCCTTTGAGACTTTAACATAAGACTGTGAGTGTAATAGACTTGTACTCAAGACCGCCTAATCCGAGACCAAGACAAGACCAAGACCAGAGGATATCAAGACCAAGACAAGACCAAGACCAGAGGGTATCGAGACCAAGACAAGACCAAGACCAAGACCAAGTTGAGACGACACCAAGACCGAGACCGAGTCGAGACGAGACCAAGACCAAAACCAAGACCGAGACAAAAAAAGTCTTTAAACTGCAGCCAGATGCTGCTTCGTTTCCGGGTGTCAGGCATATTTATGTGTTTTTGCTTTCGCACAGCCCTCCTCACCGCTGTCTACTGTCTCACTCACTTACTGAGAGAACAGACGCACGCTCCACTTGACTGTCGCGTCTCTCACCCTCTCTGTTTTTCACATAATGATATTATCCTATATCCTCGCATGTTATTGGCCACAATATGGAGGGATTGAAGCATAACTGAGCCACTGTGTGAGAGCTGAGCAGCGAAAGGAAATTAAGTGAGGGTAGAAATGACTGAAAGACTATTAGGCTCTGTTTTGAGTTTTGTTCAAAAAAGAATGACTTCATATAGGAAAAAAAATAAATATCACATATGCAGGACACCTTAAACTAGTTTTTTAATTAAGCAGCAAGGCAGAACAAAGTCGGGCCTGTATCAAGACACAGGGACTAAACCCCAATTCAACCAGACCCAGAACTGATCCGGAATTAAAACAGGACTACAACAGTAACCAAGACAGAACCAGAATCAGAACTAGATGATAGTAGCACTGAAAATCATCATAGACCTGCACTACACTTATTTTTTAATTCTACCAAAGTACACTACTTAGATTCTGAAAAGTTTATATAATTATTTAGCCTTGTTGTGCAAACAAGCCTGCATAACTTAATAAATATAGAATTTGAAAAGTTACAAATGGTATCTAAAAAGAAACAGGTACTAGATACATGTTCTGATGAGTTTTGGCAAACAACCATTTGACTGACATGTGTGTCTCACCTGCTCTTGTTCCATCTCTGTTCTGTCCTCATTCTCCTCTCTCTCCCTCTCTGCTCCTCTCTCTCCCTCTTTGTGCTGACAATCAAGCCAAACACCAACATCATCAAATATACAGTTGAAACCAGATATTTACATACTATTCAGATAAAAACACAAACACTTTTTTAATTGTAACATCAAATCAGACTAAATGTTTATTTTTTTAGATTGATAAATATAAAAATCATATTTGTTAACTTTAAGAGTAAAGAGAGAAACTATCTGTATTTCTTAATTGCAAATGGCACCAAATTGTGTTCAAAATTGAGCCACACTTATGGAGCTCCACAGTTCTTTTCCTGGTGTTTTGGTTGACATCTCTTGATTTTCACATGTCACAGAAACAGGCTCTGTGTTTTGCCTTATATGCATCCACAGGTGTGCCACCAATTTACTCACATGGACTCTACTAACCTATCAGAAGCTTCTTAAGCTCAGAATGGAATCGTCTGGAGTTTTCTTATTAATTAACAATAAACTTAGTGTATATGTACTCCTAAATTTGATGAAAGTGATTAAAATAGACAGCTCCCTCTTTTATTCTGACATTTAACTAATTCAAAAGATATTTCAACATTTATTTATCTAAAACAAAAGTTTACTCTAAATTGATGTTTAACAGTAAAAAATAGTTTTTATGTTTTCTACCTAAAGTGTATGTAAATATCTGGTTTCATCTGTGAATATACTGCTGTGTATTGAAATTCCTCTTGTTTTGCATAGATATACTGAACAACATACAAAGCATAATATATAAAATAACATCTACCTGAGTTTTTTCTTTGAAAGAAGCTTCTTATGTCCATTGTTGTGTTCATCAGTACACAATTGAAACCGATTTAGAGAGTTTGTTTAGCCGTGGAGGGTAACAACTGAAAACATGAAATGTAAGCTAAGACTCTCTAAAAAATCAGCATTGTTGTTCGGCTTTTTATTGATCCATTTGTTGATTCACTCGAAGAGTAAGTAACGCAACCAACTGATCAGTTTGATATCAGTCTTGTGTGATACACCGTCATATTTACATTATTAGTTCAGTACGACCTGGTACCTGGTCAAACTTAAGCTGTCCTCTGTCTGCAGCAAACTCGCAGGCAGCAGCTTCTCCCCCCTCGCTCACATGCGTGCTGTGCTCAGTCGCCCAGTGCCTGAGCTCGGATCATACCAAAATTAGGGGGAATTTACGACGGTGCCCCATGCTTCTGAAAAAATGACCCGGGCTTAAACCCAGTAAGCCACCCCCCGCTCCGCTGATGGTTGACTCCAAATCTCCCGAACACTATGTCGATTTGAGAACGGAAGACCGAAACAGCGAGACCAAGACCGAGACCAAGACAAAAGTCCGTCGAGACCAAGACAAGACCAAGACAAAAGTCCGTCGAGACCAAGACCGAGACCAAGACAAAAGTCCGTCGAGACCAAGACGAGACCAAGACCACGTAAAAGTGGTCTCGAGACCAAGACCGGTCTCGAGACATCCAACTCTAGAGTGTAATGGATCTAAAACTGTTTAAATCTTCAGAGCCCTCTACAGCCTGGTAACATGGAGACTTTAAAAACATCAGCAGAACGTTTCAGTAGTGTAGTGTGATTTGTTCTTTTCATTTAATAATAGAGTCCATATTATATCAACAGCTACATTCACTCTGGACAGAAACTAGTGAGGGGGACCATCAGGACCAAGCTGGGTTTCCTGGGTCCAGAGGTTTGGAGAAACTTCTTCCCTTTCTTTCATCACAGCTGTCCTGTGCCAGAAGTTCTGTTGACCCGCTGTAAGAGGCATCATTTAAGAAACACCAGGAAGACTGAAGCTTATCACATTGATCAAGCAGGACTCATGATCTTCACCAGCAGCTCCCTCACAGGGAAATCTTCAGCACTCCTCCGTAGGCCCGCCCCAGGAGATGGATAAACCCAGCATTTCATGAACACTGTGATGGAGACCTTTGGTTTGTGTAATGTTATAAATACTCAGATACTCCACAGAGGCGCCAGACTTTTACATAAAGATATTATATTCAGTCCTGTAAGTTATATATTTACAAATATATGATCCTCTCTGGTTACTCTGGTATGAATAACTCTGAATCACTTTATGGTAAATAACACACTATGTGTAAAAAAACTGTGAAAAAAATTCCAGATGACAAGTTTGTAGTTCAACATACAAGTGACGACCTTTGACCTTCATCAAGTTTTATTAAATTGTGTCAGAGAAAATCTCATATGCTCTACATGCAGCTGAGTACATCAAGTGTTTAAAACGGAAGCTGTGCAGGTCTGAGATCAGCAGCTTTGTGAAACACCAAACTGAGGTCCTGTTAATACTGATGTATAGTGACACAGTTACATGAGTGATTAATCCTTTTGTTTTTTTTGTCTTTAACTTTATCAATAAAGCTGCAGCTTTCACTACAGCATGTGTGGTACTTTAACCTTTACACTGTTTTCATGAGTTAATTTTGCAGTTAACATGTGAACATGTTGGATGATCTGTCTGCTGTCACTGGGTGGTGCTGAGGTCTGAATCTGAGGGCAGCTCCTGTAATCACAAAGAGAACAGAACCATCACAAACTCAAATATAAATTTTATCCCTCAAAATTGAAATAAAGCTGATTCTTCTGTCCTCACACACTCAGGATCTGAAGTTCTTCTCTTACATTTTTTCAGTATTATAGGACTCTACAGTACTTTAATCCATAGTTCCTGATTAATGAGGAGTACAAGCTGAAGTACAAGCTTTTAAAAATATGTTACTGTCTTTACAGATGTGGCAAGAGACTGAAAACATGCTATTGTTTGCACATATTTAATATTCACCTCTGCACAGGAGCTGCAGCAGGGTGCAGCCTGTTGCTTTTACAGTATAATACTTGTAATAAAAGTACAGTAACAGTAATTAGTGACTGAGCAGCCCGGGGCGTTTCTCTTGATTTCTTTAGTAAATTCATTCACCTGCACAGATTAGCTAAACAAACTCTGACAGCCGAGTGCTCATTTTAGCTAGCTAGGTCTCAGGACCGAGCTAAGGAGGGTAGTTACGGATTAGCTTACAAACACGTTTAACTTACCGAAAAAGTGCAGCGGGGCCTCGGGTCCTTCTGTCGGGTAGTCCAGTTTTCTGAAGAACACCTCAGGCTGTCAGGTTAAAACAGTCGGTTGTGTTTTCGTAGCGTAAACGCTGGGCGTCCTCTCAGAGCCTACGCTCTATCTGCTATTCCCGAACAGAGATACACAAGTTTGTCCGTGAGTACAGCTGTCAGTCAAAGCTGTTATGATGACGTTTCACCCCAATTTAACATCACCGCGGTAGGAATTAGAATCAAACTTATTGGAAAGGAGACCCCTTGGACATCAATCAGCATGATGAGAACTATTGATAACAAAAGACAGAATCTTTGGAAAAAATTATCTAAGGAGAATTAATTTATTTTAGTCTGACCCCAGTCCCATCTGCTAACATGGATGATGACATATACTGCAGCCAGACACCAGGGGGCGATAGAGACGTTTTGGCTTCATTTTTGGTGAGCTGTCGCGTCGTCCATGTTTTCTACAATCAATGGTCCTGGATTGTTGATTACCTGACAGGAAGACCACAATATGTACGTCTCCCACAGTGTGTGTCTGACAAGGTAATCAGCAACATAGGGGCACCACAGGGGACTGTCCTCTCCCCCTTCCTCTTCACCCTCTACACCACAGACTTCAGCCACTGCACAGAGACCTGCCATCTTCAGAAGATTTCTGATGACTCTGCGGTGGTTGGATGCATCAGCAGGGATGATGAGACAGAGTACCGGGCTGTGGTCGACTCCTTTGTCACGTGGTGTGAGCAGAATCATCTGCAGCTCAACGTGGCAAAGACCAATGAATTAATAGTGGACTTCAGGAAGACCAGGAAACACTTGACCCCTGTTTCAATCCAGGGGGTCAGTGTTGACATTGTGGAGGACTATAAATACCTTGAAGTACACATTGACAATAAACTGGACTGGGCTAAAAACACCACAGCACTTCACAGAAAGGGCTAGAGTCGTCTCTATTTTTTGAGGCGACTGAGGTCCTTCAACATCTGCCAGAAAATGCTCAGGATTTTCTACGAGTCTGTTGTGGCCAGTGCGATCCTTTATGCTGTTGCATGCTGGGGGAGCAGGCTGAGGGTCGCAG